>NC_092424.1:1247731-1547731 GCF_036169615.1 Heliangelus exortis | reverse complement strand
AGGGATTTGAACCAGCTACGATAAAACTTGCTTAGTTTTATATATTTACGTGTATTTTTGTTTTGTTATGTGACAGTGCTGTTTAATAAGCAGACAGGAAAGAGAACTCTTGGGAAAGGAAGTGGAGGCAAAGATAACAAACACTTAACCAGGTTAGGTTGTGCAAGCTCAGCAGCAAACCCCCAACTTCCTGGGGTCTGAAAAGAAGTACTGACTGCAAGAAACACAGCAAGACTGCTTTCCCCTTTGTTGTATTTTATGTAAATCCTCTTGCATCATGACTGCACTTCAGTATCTACTTACGTTTCCCTCCTGTTCCCTATAAACAAAGTTACAGCCATTGGGCTGAAGGCAGTTAGAAGGAAAAAAAAAAACACAAAATAGAACATTTTTTAGTATCCAAGAATTACAAGAGCCTTGAGGCAACTGTTGATTGTGTTTTCTTTCAGCTACTAAGATGGAAATGATGGCAGATGACTGTGAAACAAGGAACATCTTGAGGCCTCTGGTGTTCCGTCTCCATGAAAATGCCCCCGCGATTGTCCGTGAGGTTTTACTGGAACGGGGCTGGACTGAGTTTGATAAAAAGGAGCAAGATGAGGCAGACTGGAACCTGTACTGGAGGAACTCACCCTTCCAGCTGGCAGACCACCACAGTGTGAAACCATGGCAGAGACTCAACCATTACCCAGAAGCTGTCCGGATCACCAGGAAGGACTATTTGGCAAGGCATCTGAAACGAATGAAAGGAGCATATGGATCATCTCTCTATGAATTCAGCCCCGTGGCATTCATCATGCCCAACGACTATGTCAAATTCCTAGCAGAATACAGCAAGGAGAGGCAGTCAGTAGGCAGAAGACCTGGCTTCTGGATTTGCAAGCCTGTGGATCTCTCCCGTGGGAGGGGCATCCTCATTTTCCGCGACATTAAAGACTTAAAATACGACTGCTCGGTCATCGTGCAGAAGTACATCAGCAACCCCTTGCTCATTTCAGGCTACAAGCTGGACCTACGCCTCTACGTCTGCGTCACCAGCTTCTGCCCCCTCACCATTTACACCCACGAGGAAGGACTGGTGAGGTTTGCCACCGAGAAGTTTGACCTGGATTCCCTGGACAACGTCTACGCCCACCTCACCAACACCAGCATCAACAGGTACGGCCTTTCCTATAGAAAGTACAAAGAAGGGATTGGCTGTGGCTGCAAGTGGACCTTCAGCAAATTCCGTTCCTACCTCCGGATTTTTGGGGTGGATGACAGGCTCCTCTGGCAGAAGATCCATCACATAGTGATCCTCACCCTGCTGGCTGTCACCCCCTTGCCCGCGGCTCCCAACTGCTTCGAGCTCTTCGGCTTCGACATCCTCATCGATGACAAGTTCAAGCCCTGGCTTTTGGAAGTCAACTACAACCCGGCCTTGCGTTTGGACTGTTCCACTGATGACACTGTCAAAAGGAAACTGCTCCACGATGTTGTTGAGCTGCTGAACTACAAGCAGAGTGATGCTTACAGGAGGAACCAAGCGGCCGGGATAAAGGCTGGCGGGAGGCGGGAGAGCTGGAGCAGAGCTGCTAAGGGGGTCACCAGGGAGGCTCCAGGCTTGCTGGCTTGCCAAAAAGTGGTTAAATGTGTTTCTGCTCCTTCTTTACACCCTGCCCCTCAGCCTTCAAGGGGGTCAGGGTGTAAGGGGGCTGCTGGGACCAAGAAAAGCAGCAGCCCCCACCCAAAAAAGACCCTGACTTCCGAGCTGAGGGAGAGGATGAACACGCCAAGAACAGCCTCCCAGGCAAGGCCTGAAGCCAAAAAGAAACAGCTCCCTGTAGCTCCACACAAGTCTGCCCAGCTCAGGTTGCCTACACCTGACTTCAGCAGCTACAAGTTAACTCCACACCCCTATTTCCTTTCTGATAAAGACCAGAGGCCGATCCCCCGAGTAGGAGGTTTTGTCCTTATTTTCCCTTTCAATGAAGCTGCACTCCAAGCTTCCAGGGATGGAACAGATGTAAAGAGCATCATAAAGGAAATAAACAAATCATTGAGCAGACAGTTACCATCAAAAAAGCAGAAGACAAAGAAAAGAGTGGGCTCTGCAACTTCGTGGTAGATTAGGTAGAGATATCATACTGACTTCAGCTTGAAGAGGAGGTGGATGCACACTGAAATTGTATTAGATAGCTCAAACAATACAATTTAAAAACTGTAATTTAGCAATTGCCATGAGAGATTATTTTTTAAAAGTACTAATTTTTTAAAGTAATACCAGAATAAAAATGGAGAATTGCATTTCTCAAAACATCCTCAGAAATACCAGGCTTTGTTTGTTATTTTTCACAAAGATCTTTGCTTCTTTCCTAACTAAGGGAGCTTTGTGACTTGAAAACCAGGTCCTTTCACACTGGGAAGCACTGTACATGCACTCAGCTCACAAAGGTGCAGGTAATACGAGTGACACAAAGCTCTGATAATTTTGAAAAACCCAGGGAGCTTCCTGACATTCATTTCCAGATACTGATTTTGCATTGCAAGGAGAATGGCAGTGAGCTGGAGAAAGGGATCCTTTATTAAAAGGAATAAAGGAATAATCCTTTTATTAAAAGGAATAAAAGCTGGGAATCAAAGCAGTGTCCTGTACAAAACATGGGTATCACTTTATCATTAGTTTCCCAGCCAAACTGAAAACATTAATCACATTCACTTGTGGTGCTTAATTGAGAAATAAAAAGCAACATAATTTGGTTTAGTCAGTGTAAGGAACTGAAATTTTTAGTGAAAAGATAGATCTCTTGGAGTTCTTTTAATTAGGGCTTCCTTTTACAAAACACAAAATTTATTCAGTCCCTTAATAGTGAGAAGCAGAGGTCTATGAGTTGTTTCTCTGTTACACAGGAGGGAAAGGAAAAGCAGTGCAGTTTTGTTGGCACACCAGCTGACACTTCAATCCAGAACCTGCAGCATCTGTGTGATCAGTGTTAGCAACACTTCTTGCTGTCTCCACTCTGTTTCTTCCAAAGCTTCTCTGTAATTGGAGTTGTGATTTGTCAACAGCCTGACCCACAAGAAACTGAGGAGAAGAAATGCCATAATCTTAAAATTATTTTGCACTTAGGTGTGAGAAGAGGCTGAAGCAGCACAGTATGAGGGTGTGTTTGTTTCTCCAGGGATTTGAAGGGACTGGGAGATAACTGGTCTGCTCAGGCAGTGGCAGGGAATGAGCTGAACTCAACAGGGGAGATGCTTCAGTGCTCTGGAAAAAATGAAGCCAGATGATGGACAGGCAGGGATGGGGAAGGCAGCTGAAAGCAGCATCTGATAAATGATTAATCCCCTGAGGTACTGAGTGTGATCCAAAGAAGTGTGATCTCCTGGAAGCTGGAGGGATTCACTGCCCAGAAAGAGGTTTTGACTTCTGGAAAAATAAAGACAGTGATGGGGAGAGGTTAATTCTAAAAAGCAACACAAAGGAGGTCTGTGGAGAGACTGCTGGGGGAAAAAGAGGAGGCTGTTTCACCCAGAATAATGACCAGAATGGAATAAACATTAAACTTTGTCTTCAGATTCCCAAGATGGAGTTCTGAGATGATGATCATGTAATTATTGAGTAAATTACACTGGAAGAGACATCCAGAGGGGTCACTGTTCACTGAAATCCTGCTCAGGTTCTGGTTTAATGCACTGGTTTATTATAAGGTCTGATGCATGCAGGGATCTTCTGCTTCAAGGAACCCAACCAAACTGAAACCATTAATAGTTTCCACATTTATTTGATGGTTAACTGAGGAAAATAAGTCCATGGGTTTGTTTTAGTCAGCATAAGGCAGCATGGAACTGGAACTCATAAAAGTTTGAGGTGCTGATGCCACACTCCTTGGCTGCACTCACTTTTGTAACTAGCAGAAACAGGAAAGTGTGATAATTACCATGGAACAGACACTTTGGTGAGGAGCAGTGGCATTTATTTGAGTGTTGAATACAAAGAGGCCATGGCTGCCTTTCCTTTGGGTTGCATTCAAGAGACATTTCATTCAGGTGAGGTTATTCCAAAGCAAAGTCCATTTCAGCCAGAAAGGTCCATCCTTAGGGCTTAAAACTTCCTAACAGGTCTGACCTGCCAGGAAAACCCCTTGAGCTCTGGAGGAAGGAATCACTTCTTGTCCAGGCTGATGTTTCCCTCCTCATCTCTGATCCAAACGTCCCATGGAGTATTTGGTTCCCTGTCTGCCACTGCAGTACAGGGTTTTCACTGTGCCATCAGGGTACTCCCTCCTCCTGAACTGGGCAGTCTGAACCTCCTTCTGGCCATCACTGAACACCACTGTCTTGTCCCCATTCCTGAAAGGAAGAGCAGTGGATGGAGTGGTGAGAATGAATCATAGAATTGGCTGGGTTGGAAGGGACCTCAGAGCTCATCAAGTCCAACCCTTGCTCCACTCCCCCCGTGGTTCCCAGCCCATGGCACTGAGTGCCACATCCAGGCTCTTTGGAAATATCTCCAGGGATGGAGAATCCACCCCTTCCCTGGGCAGCCCATTCCAATGGCTGAGCACCGTCTCTGCAAAGAATCCTTTCCTAATATCCAACCTAAACCCCCCCTGGCAGAGCTGAAGCTCTGCCAGGGGGGGTTTAGGTTGGATATTAGGAAAAAATTCTTTAGTCTGTGCCCTCTTATCCTACTGATATCTGCCTGACCCCCCCCTGGCTCCAACCTCCTTTCAGGGAGTTGTAGAGAGTGATGAGGTCTCCCCTGAGCCTCCTCTTCTCCAGCCTCAACACCCCCAGCTCCCTCAGCCCTTCCTCACAGGACTTGTGCTGGATCCCTTCCCAGCCTCCTTGCTCTCCTCTGGACCTGCTCCAGCACCTCAATCTCCTTCCTGAGCTGAGGGGCCCAGAACTGGACACAGGACTCAAGCTGTGGCCTCCCCAGGGCTGAGCACAGGGGCAGAATCCCTTCCCTGGACCTGCTGGCCACGCTGTTCCTGAGCCAGCCCAGGATGCCATTGGCCTTCTTGGCTACCTGGAACTCTGTTGTTAGCTGATGTGACACCAGGAGAGTGGAAACTGGTGTGGTGACAGCTTTGTCAGGTCAGAATTCAGCTCAGAATTGGCATGGGATGGCATCAGAGAGCTGATCTCACACTGAGGTTGCAGTACCTAGGGTCATACCTAATGGATGGTGGGGTCCTGCAGGGATCTCGAGGCATTTTGCAAGCAGGAAATCTATTTTAGAGCAGGATCTCCCCTAGGCCTGGACGAGGCACGTGGAAGAAAGTCCTCTTGTTATTTTTTCCTCGTGTGGTGTGGAGGAATAGAGAGATAATACAAGAAATGCCTTGCCCAGGGTTAGAAAGGGACCCAAAAAGCTAGGAATAAAAGGGTCAGAAAGGGACCCAAAAAGCTAGGAATAGAGCTGAGGAGTCCTCATCCCCAGTTAGGACCCACATTGTTCACACAGGCAGCTGGTGACCCCCCTGCAGCCCTGCCCAGGGCTGAGTTACATGAACTAAATGAGGAATATTTCACAGTGACTTTGCCAGTGATAAATGGTCACCTATCATCCAAGCTGGAAGTGAATAATTATCAGTGCTTCTTTTTGGCATAACCTTACAAATCATTTCTCCTTTCATCTGGAAATTTTCCAGCCATGTAGAACCCAACCCTAATTTTCCACGTCGGTGTCACTGTCCCTGTGCCCAATGCCTGGTTCCTGTCATTTACACCAGACTTACTTTTCTTCTTTTACTACTGTGCCATCTGGGAAAAAAGTTTCCTTCAATCCATCACCATAGAGGCGTTTCACTGTGTGATCTGGGAACACAATTTCTTGTGTGCCATCAGGGTAATGCTTTTCTGTGGAAAAGAAGATGCAAAAAGTTTGCTTAATATTCTTTCTTATTGCTTGACACAGATCAGAATTTTTTGGACATTGTATGGAGGATGAAAATTAGAACCAGTGAACTGCTGAAGAAAATAAAGGATCAAATAATCAGAAGATTAGAAGAATTTACAACCCCTTATTTACTTTGTAGGAGGAAACTGAGCAGTACAGTGACAGAACACACTGGAAGGCAAATGCAAAGACAACATAAATTGACAAGAGAAAACCCAATCTGCTGGACTCAGAGGACATTTTCATAATAGAAACCTCACTGCAGCTGTAGTTCCCATTTAGGAGCTCTTGCATACCTATCTGATTGTTAGGGAACTGCAGCACCTCCAGGCCATCTGGGAAAGCAGTGTGGGTTGTCTGTGCATCTGCATAGTAATAAATCTGGAAGGAGAGTGAAATGTTTGCAGCATGTCCACAATATTTGCATAAGGAGATTCAACCATAACAATGTCTTTAGGAAGTCATTTCAAGGTCATTTTCTGTACCTGCCACCCAATGTTTGCATTTCTGTTCCTTCCTCATTCATCCCCTCCCATGGCTGTGTCTGGATGCTGCTGCTTTCATCTCTGTAGCATGAAAATCATCTTCATCTCCCTGCTTTGGCTCTCATCCATGCACTGTTGATTTCAAATAATCCCACTGCTGCCAAGGCCTCACTTATTCCCACTCTAGCTCACATCATCATGAACTATTTCTATTTGCATCATGCCAAGAGGAGAGACCATCCTGTGCTGCCTGCCCTACAAACATCCCAAAACTTCAGGTAAGGACTCCAGGACTGCCCCTGCCCCGTGCCATCCTTCAGCCTCTTTTAATCTGCTTGGCCCAGAGGAACCCATTTATTCCTTTGACTGTTTTGTCCACTTTTGTCCTTGCAGATGAAGCAGTGTCACCACTCGGGGTGGTTAAACCAAACCTCTCCCAACTCAGTCTCTCCCAGATGAAGATAAATGGCCGGAGCTTGCTGGAAAACCACTTATTAAATTATTAGATTATTAAATTATTAAACTTTATTTTCATTCAAGAAAAAAAAATGCCAGTTATGCCACATACCACTCTGTGATCTGGCATGATCTTCTTGACATCTCCATTGAAGAAGCTGATTGTGGTCACTCTGCTGTCAGCACTGATCTCCTTTGTGGTCCCGTTGCGGAACGTGACGATTCGGCGCCCGTCACTCAGCACCTCTTCTACCTTCAGGCACAGAGCACCAGATGTAAATGGGGTTTAAAGAAATGGATGCACTGCCTGACAATTAAATGGGAGCTAGAAATCAGTCCCAGGAGAACCTTGGTTGGAAAAGACCTTCGGGATCATCCAGGGCAGCTATCAAGGCAAGCTACCTATCAAGGGCAAGCTATTTTGTATTTCAAAAGCTGCATTCTGCACAAAGAAATTGCTCAGCAGGTTCTGCTGTGTGGTTCTGCAGAACCACCTGGTTCTGCAGGGTGGGAGCTGAACTGATGGAGGCAGCTGGGGTCTCATCCCTGGAGATGTTCAGGATGAGGCCTGAGGAGGCTCTGAGCACCCTGATCTAATGAGGGTGTCCCTGACACTGCAGGGGTTGGACTGGGTGACCTGGAGAGGTCCCTTCCCACCCAGATTATTCTGGGATTCTACAAACCTGAATAATTAACAGAGGCTGCTGACATGCTAATGAGCAGTTGGTTCCAAGGAACAGAAGCCTCAAATGTGGCTGCATGCAGAGAGCTGCAAAATTGCTGAAGATTTTTTAACAACAGGAGGCAATAATGTCATCAGCTTGCCATTCCATGTGGTCAAAGAAATCTTCATACCTATCATAGCCTCTGCTTAATCAACTTTCCTGGAATCCCTGGGTTCTGTCCAGAATGGATCAGCTCCCATAAGAAAGTTCCTTTGCTGAAGTCCAAGAAAGAACACAACCAGAAGGTGCACTACAGCTCTGCCATGTGGGTCTAATTTTACCAGACTCTCAAAAAATATGCTTGGGGGAAGAGAAATGCAGTGTTTTCCCAGACAGGCATTGTAACCATTGCTGAGGGCAAGATTATAGGTTTTTTAGAAATTAGAAAATTTGTTCCAAAATTACTAGCTAGTAGTGGAAAGATGTCTTAAGACAACAGGTATTGCTACAAGAAGGTTCACATAGTTTAAATGAGCATTAATATCTTTCTGAAGGCATCAATCCCATTTTGACCTCCCTCTCTGGTTGCACAAGAAAGTCCAGCCCACCACTCAATTTTATGAATAAAATCCAGTGGTAAAAAATGTTGAGTGAACTTATTTTTTTCCACAGTTAAGCCCTGTTGAGGATCAAAGCAACAGATATTATATTTTCTAGTTCTGAGAGGAAATTGTGATTGGTAGAAGTTTTCACAGAGCCCATCTCAGCTTCAGCTATGAAGAAACTGGCATCTCAAGCCAATATTCCCTGGACAAAGGGAAATATTCCCTGGACACTGGGAAAGGCCTGACTGCTCCTTGGAACTCTCTGGGTAAGGTGAGAAGAGAAGCCCAGAGCTGGACACAGAACCTGAATTCACTGTCTTAACTTCATTTAGCCAAAAACCTTACCCAGAATTGACAACTGGACTCAGTCACTATCAAGGAGATGTTTTTAACAGCATAAATCTTGCTCACCTTGCAGACAACCTTTCCCACCAGCAATGCCCCAAACTTCCAGTGCAGAAGTTGGCATCATCTACAGAATGATCCTTTCCAGATCATTCCTGAGGTGCTGTGCAGGAAAGGTGAGGTGGACACTCAGGAAGGAATTCCCCAGTTTGGTGGCAAGGAGGGGAGTGACAGAGCCCCAAGAAGTGCCCACTCAGCCCCCCCTGGAAGAAAGGGCTCCACAAAAAAAAGGGGTAACCCAGCTGGCAAGCTGAGCTCTGGGTCTCATGGCCAGGGGCAGCTGGAAGGAGTCTCAAGATGCAACTGGGGAGGTACTGGGGGATCTGCCAGAGCAAATTGGGGAAGTGCTGAGGGATCTGCCAGAGCAAACTGGGGAAGCACTGAGAGATCTGCCAGAGCAAACTGGGAAGGCACTGAGGGATCTGCCAGAGCAAACTGGGGAAGCACTGAGGGATCTGCCAGAGCAAACTGGGGAAGCACTGAGGGATCTGCCAGAGCAAACTGGGGAAGCACTGAGGGATCTGCCAGAGCAAACTGGGGAAGCACTGAGAGATCTGCCAGAGCAAACTGGGGAGGCACTGGGGGATCTGCCAGAGCAAACTGGGGAAGCACTGAGAGATCTGCCAGAGCAAACTGGGGAGGCACTGGGGGATCTGCCAGAGCAAACTGGGGAAGCACCAAGGGATCTGCCAGAGCAAACTGGGCAGGGTGCACCCAGCACAGCTCTGCTGGTGCCCTGTGAGGTCTCTAACCAAAGATTCCTCCTCCCACAAGTGGTGTCCAGCTGGCACAGCTCACATTTCCATTTCAGATTCTAAGCACATCATTCCTCCCCCCCCAAGGGAGGGATCTGAAAGAAAAAGGACTTGGTCATAGAGCAAATAGGAGATTAGGAAATAATGTGGTTACTTGATTTCCAGCCCATCAGCTGCACATATTTCCTGTTATTTATGGTATGGACTTTACACCTCAGCTCTCCTTTAAGGAATGGATACTTAATTGGAGACATAATTGTCTCTGAATACCTGAAGCAGTGATTCTCATCTGCCCTGCAGCCCTATTAGTGATCTCTTCAAGTATTTTTGCATGCTGTTAAATCTCACCTTTCCATCAGGATACTCTATTTTTTCCTGCACCTCTTCCTCACTCTTCCTTCTTTCTTGATGTAAGACTGTTCTTCTGGATAATATGGATTTTGGAGGCTGTATCATGAAGACATCAAAGTCAGTGTTACATAAACAGAAACTTTTTAAACTTAATCAGCTGGGCAAGAAACACATTGCCTCACACACACACAGAGAGGAAAGCTGCCCTTCTTTCTGGTGTTGTTTTCCATTCCTAATGAATTTGGATCTTTCAGGCATAACTAGAAAAGTTACATGGTAACTCCAATATACTGCAGCTGGCAAAGCAGGGGATTATATAGAGAAAGCCCAAAAAAGAGGGGACAAGAGTGCACTGGAGTAAATGCAGACAACACAAGAACAAAACCAGAACTATCTCTGAATTTTGGGCTACTGATTTGCAAGGAAATGCACCTGAGTTAGATCCACTCTTCCAAAACAACTTGGCTTGTAAGTAGTGCTAACTATATAGCTAAGGGCTACCCAGGGTGTCACACATCCAATTTACCACTACTCTGCACTGTCTGACAGCATGGAGGAACTTTAAATTAATTGCCATCAGGCAGATAGCATCCAGCTACTAACTAATGTTAATTACAGCTTGAAGATGTGGTCTCTTTTGGACTGGGGGATCAATTGTAGTGCTCTCAGCAAAGCAATGAGGTGCTGGAGTAAAAAGCTGTGAACACAGGGCCTGAAGTAGCCAGCTCCTTGCCCAGAGCTCTGTGTCCATTGAATAGCATGAGAAATGGGAATGGAAGATTTTAATTTTTCTTGGCATGTTTTATTTTAGCTCACAAATGGAAAAAAAGACAGTTGATGGTCATATAGGAGCCAGAACCATAAGTTGTTCAAACCTTTGCCTCAGCATTCAGAAAAGCAGAACTGTTTGTGGATCCTTTGTTGTCACGTGTAGTCATGCCCCTTCTCCCATGTGTGGTTACAAAAGCCACTTTATTCTGAGGTTTTAGTGATGTTTCTGTCTTTTTAAGAGTCTCTTCTTCCTGAACCAACATGAAAATGTTAACTAGCAACATAAAGCCATCAGTATCCAACAGCTGTTGTAGGAATATCTTGATAAATCAATCTACTATATTATTTGTAAGCCACTGAAAAAATGTTTTAAAGACTGTATTATCATGAGTAGAGGCAACAACATAAGAGTATTGTTGCCAGATAACTGGGAGTTAGCTTGCTGCATGTGAAAAGTAAGAGCCCAGATTCACTGCTGTATTTTCTGTAGTGAGCTGGTGAAATACCTCTGTTCCTGCACTGTTACTGCAGAGTGCAAAGCTGCTGGGGGTGTTGGTGTCCTCTGAGCTGTCTGAAATGGGCAGAGACCTGTCTAGGAGAAAAAGCAGAAGGGGTGATTAAAAGCACATGAAAATTTCTGAATCACAGGTCTGAATCACAGAGGGCTTTCTAAAGATGCTCTGAGGTTCTTCTAACACCTTGTTGCTTCCACTGATCATGCTTGCTAACAGCCTGCCCATCCTCCTGAAGGAGAAGTGCAGACAGGTCCCATCTCCCCATTCTGGGCTGCCAGAACAACCAGCTCCAGGAGGGCATTGCAGGAACCAGAACCATCTGTTCTCCCTCTCATTGTAAAATGGAGGGTTTATAATTCTTCTAAGAATTATGAGAGAGTTTTAGCAACAACACAGCCTGTGAGCCAAGTGCAGGGGACCAGGGTCTCACAGTCCTTTGCTGACAACTCAGAATAGGCAGGAGCTTCCCACAAAAGGTACCTTTTACAGAGGTAGATGAGTTGGGCTCCCTAAAACCACTCAGATGCAAGGCAGCTCCAGGTGATTTCCTCTCATCTGCTCTTCTCCCAGGAGAAGGGGGTTGTGATACAACCTGAAACACAATGGAGATTCCCTGGCATTCCCTGTCCCCTGGGAGCTGTCAGGGACACACGTGGCTGGAATATGTTCTCCTCCCTTGGAGGACACAGCCACCTCACCAACATGATGCAGGTGTTCCTCTTGGTTCAGACAGCTGTGAAGGAAGAGAATCACAGAATCCTAGAACTGGCTGGGTTGGAAGGGACCTCAGAGCTCATCAAGTCCAACCCTTGATCCACTCCCCCTGTGGTTCCCAGCCCATGGCACTGAGTGCCACATCCAGGCTCTTTTGAAATATCTCCAGGAATGGAGAATCCACCCCTTCCCTGGGCAGCCCATTCCAATGGCTGAGCACCCTCTCTGCAAAGAATCCTTTCCTAATATCCAACCTAAACCTCCCCTGGCAGAGCTGCAGCTCTGCCAGGGGAGGTTTAGGTTGGATATTAGGAAAAAATTCTTTAGTCTGTGCCCTCTTATCCTACTGATATCTGCCTGACCCCCCCCTGGCTCCAACCTCCTTTCAGGGAGTTGGAGAGAGTGATGAGGTCTCCCCTGAGCCTCCTCTTCTCCAGCCTCAACACCCCCAGCTCCCTCAGCCCTTCCTCACAGGACTTGTGCTGGATCCCTTCCCAGCCTCCTTGCTCTTCTCTGGACCTGCTCCAGCACCTCAATCTCCTTCCTGAGCTGAGGGGCCCAGAACTGGACACAGGACTCAAGCTGTGGCCTCCCCAGGGCTGAGCACAGGGGCAGAATCCCTTCCCTGGACCTGCTGGCCACGCTGTTCCTGAGCCAGCCCAGGATGCCATTGGCCTTCTTGGCCACCTGGGCACACTGCTGGCTCATGGTCACCTTCCTGGCAATCCAGAGGTGTGAGTGAAAGAGCTGGAAAAAAACAGAGACAGTTGTTGCTGCTCCACACCTTCCCCTGCTCAACCCCTTTTCACTCATGGCTCTTGCATTTGGGCCTGGTTGGGCTGCATGGCAGCAGGGTCTGGCCATGCCCCTCCCTGAGCCCCTAAAGGAAAAATCAAATCTAAATAGCCCTTGCTACCTCCTTACTTTTTCTGGTTCAAAAGGTGTCAGCCTTCCCTGGTGAGGTGTTCTTCTGCCAGTGGGTGTTGTGCTTCTACCAAGGCAGCAGTTGAAGGCTTTCTTTTCCTGATGTTCCTTGGCTACTGGTCTTGAAGGGTCAGCCCTTTGTACAGAATTTTTTATTGCCTAAAAGGTGTGGATATATCTGTATTAAATTGATATCAACATCTTCAAATAGCATTTAAAATCTTTCTACAACAGGTGCCTCCTAAAATCATACTGTCCAAAAATCTGTCTCTACCCTGGACTGACCTGTTTTCAGACTTGCTCCCCAGTTGTTTTTTCTACATGTCCTTAAATTCTATCAGCTTTGTCAGGTGCTTCTTTACACTCCTGATTACAGCTGATGGACTCACCACTCCTACATAGCTTTAACTTGAAGAATTTATCCAGACACACACCTGGCCCTCTGTCATGCATCACCATTTGTGTTACTTGGGGTTATCCCATTCTCTTTGACATGTTTCCATGCACAGTTTCTTAATTCTGAAGAGGAACAACATGAGAGTTTGTTTTATCCACACCCAAAATTCAGAATTCATAGAATCATAAAATGTCAGGTTGGAGGGGACCTCAAGGATCATCTGGATCATCTAATGTTATTGTTTCTGTGAGATTACCACTGCAAATTGTCCAAAGTCACAGAATCTTTGAGAGAAAGACTTCACCTGGTATCAGGAGAGCTCAGACCCAAAGGCAGCACAGGGCAGTCCCCATGATCAGCTCTGTCACTGTGACAGATTTTGGGCTCCTGGGTAATGTTTCATTTTTAGCTGAAACTTTAATTCTAGATTCAAGTGATGGGCAGACTCCATTTTCCCTTCTGCCATCAGATCACAGAAAGAATGTGTCTCTCAGCCACTGCAGAGTTCACCCAGGACCTCTGGGCACTCTGCCCACCAGTCTAGCTCATGCTTGTACTGGGTTCCAGTTGGACTGGACCCAAGGCTGGCTGGTAACAGCTCAGCTAACAGCAAGCCCAAAACTCTGCTGTCCTCAGATTCCCCCTTCTCAGAGCTGTTGCTGAAGCCACAATTTTTTTTTTTTTTTTTTTTTTTTGCAAAAATGTCACAGGAAGAAAATAAACCCACAGGTTTTAGGGAGCCTCTATGTAAAAACAAACAAACAAAATTTCTGGTTTTTCTTCTTCTCACAAGAGTGCTCAAGATGTTCAGATGAAATAAACTCATGCTTGGAAAATTTCCAGCATGAGCTACCAAAGAGAGATTTTTGACTTCTCTGGTCACCTGAACTGCACCCAGCACATCCCCACATAATTTGTCTGACTTCTGCCCACCACCCCCCAGAGGAGTGGACAGATCCCAGGTTTAGAAGGGACTGGAGAGACCTGACATCAGTATGGAACAAATAAAACCACTTCCTGCAGCTAAACCCTCCACTTTTTGACTTAAAACCAACATATAGAAATAGAAATAGAGATATTATATAAATATACAGATATTATATATATATATAATATATATTATTATATATTAATATATATTACATTATTATATATTATATAATATATATAATTATATATATAGTATAGAGATATTATAGAAATATAGAATAGAAATTAGAAATAGAGCCAGTCCTGAAGGCAGGCAGTGTAAAGTCTTTCTTACCACTATTTTCAGAGAGAGCAGTGTGCTGGCTTAATCTAAGTTTTGCTTTAGGCAGTGAAGCTGGGAGATCAGGTGCCAGTAGGTAGGAGGAATTTCAGACTATCCACTTGAAGAAAACACAGATTTCAGCTGAATGGCAGCAAAAGGCAGAAAAGGGGCTTGTAATAATCAAGGTCTCACAGTGAGAAGCAAGAACTACAGAGCCAAGAGAAGGAAAAGCACGATGAGATATGATGTAGATATCTGTGTGCTCTAAACAGATGGGTAAGGAATGGGGTAAGCTGGCTGTGGAGGAAAAAGTCAGTCAGAAGCCAGCATCTCACTTGACACTCTGACTTGTCACAGCCTTTACAAAGTGATTTTCCTTCCAACTTTATCAGTGCTCTTTGGCAAGCAAGGCCTCAAGTGGCAAAATGCTGGATTTATGGTTTGCTGCAGCAAGGTGTGGCCATTCCCTGGAAAAAATCTGTGAGGCAGCAGGTACAACAAATCCAGAAGGTGTTTGCTAACAACAGGCCATTCAGTTAGGTCTGGGGAAAAAAAGAACAAAAAAAACCCCAACTTTTGTCTTCTGCTACTGCAAAACCAGAAGAATCACTACAGGGAAAGTAATGATGAATTCAGCACAAAAAACTATGGCCATGCTCACATGCAAAGACTTCCATTTGCACAGACTTTGACTCCAAAGAGCATTCTCTGAAATAAGTAATTGAAACTGTGGGAAAGTGCCTGCTGGCTTTAGGAATTCATACTTTGGTGTTCACATCTTGAAAGAGGTGTTTCTGCAAAGAGGTCCTGGGCCCCACACGAGAGATGCTCCTGTGGTTCTCTCTCCATGATTTTTCTTCTTCTCTGGATGGAGATGCTGTTTCTCTCAGAATTGCTGCTGCAACCTAATGGAGAATGTGTTATAACTCTGTAATTTTAAGCTCAAGTCACAGCTGGTAGAACCAAACAGCCCTCAGAGCCATTGGGTCTTTCGGTGTAAAGAAAAAAGAAATAAAAATAAATTATATTTAGACACAATGAATGAAATTCCACATCTTTGTTAGGGACTGAAACTTCTCAGTGTCAGACACAACAATCTTTGAATATGGAGTCCTAGAATCTTTCTACACAGAATTCTAAGATTATTCTCACACTACAAAAATCTGCAGTGGCTGAAGCTGTAGTTCTATGTCACCAAATGGCCCAAGCAGTATAAAAAATACAGAAATCTGGCCTACAGCAGAAATTATTAGATTTATCTTGTCCTTGCTTTAACTGGGATTTTTTAAAATTCTGTACATGTGACTAATATTTTTTCTGACCTTCACAATCTATAAAAGGATGAGTCAGGAACAGGTAGTTTTAGGAAAATTAAAAATGAAGTGAAATGTAACTTGAAATGAATTTTTAATGGAACTTAATAGTGTTGGCTGAAAAATCTCATTAACAAGTACATTAAAATCTAATAAAATATGAGAGCAAAGCTTCTTGACACCATGAAACAAAAGACAGGTTAATTGGTGGTTCTAACATCTTTTAAAAACACATTACTAGAAATGAGATTTGCAAATTAGGAAAATACCTAGGAGTAAATGCCTCAAGTTTATTTTCTCCTAGGTTCAGCCACTCTGTGGAAGAGGATTCCTCTCACCATCTAGAAAATAATGACACCCTGAAGCATCATTCCCAGCCCATGGCACTGAGTGCCACATCCAGGCTCTTTTGAAATATCTCCAGGGATGGAGAATCCACCCCTTCCCTGGGCAGCCCATTCCAATGCCTGAGCACCCTCTCTGCAAAGAATCCTTTCCTAATATCCAACCTAAACCTCCCCTGGCAGAGCTGGAGCTCTGCCAGGGGAGGTTTAGGTTGGATATTAGGAAAAAATTCTTTAGTCTGTGCCCTCTTATCCTACTGATATCTGCCTGACCCCCCCCTGGCTCCAACCTCCTTTCAGGGAGTTGGAGAGAGTGATGAGGTCTCCCCTGAGCCTCCTCTTCTCCAGCCTCAACACCCCCAGCTCCCTCAGCCCTTCCTCACAGGACTTGTGCTGGATCCCTTCCCAGCCTCCTTGCTCTTCTCTGGACCTGCTCCAGCACCTCAATCTCCTTCCTGAGCTGAGGGGCCCAGAACTGGACACAGGACTCAAGCTGTGGCCTCACCAAAACATGGTTTACACCACAGAGCTGATTTTCCTGCCTTCAGGCTAAGGATGGAAGGAATGGAGGGACAGTAATCCCACTTTCCAGCTCCCAAGAAAAAAGTATTCCTGAATTTTTCAGGCATCATTACAGAGATTGTATTTTACAGTACCGGGGTCACTGAGTTTTCATTCATGAAATTCCCAACTTCTGGGGGTTTTCCTGCTTTCCTTCTCTGATATCCTGAGCCTCTGAGCTCATCTTGAAGCTCCATGTTCTGCCTGGTCAGCATCTCCACCTGGTCCCTCAGCTTGGTGTAGGCAGCATGCCAGCAGGACTCATTTCTCTTCAGCTCCTCCTGTAGTCCCACAATCTGCTGCTTTAATACCTACCAACAGATTAAAAGCAAAAAAAAAACCAAAAAAGTGTCATGTCATTGCCTGCTGGGGACAAGGCATGGACACCTTATCCACCCAGAGGGAAACCTGGAGTCTTTTGTTCTGCTGAAAGGTCTGCAGTAGAGATGTTTGCAATATAAAGGTCTGCAATAGAAACAGAAGATGTTTGAAATGATTCCTTGAAATGGTTTCTTAAGAAAGCCCAACCAAAACAAATAAAACCCTGCAAGCTCCTGCACTTCAAACAAACCAACTGTAACACAGTCAGCAGAGAGAAGTCTTTGCTGTGGGGAGGGAACTCAAGAAATCCAAACTAATCACACAAGCAGGCACCAGTAAATGCAGGTGCTTTAAAAAAAAAAAAAAACAAAACAAAAAGCCCCAAATCAACCACACAAGGATACAAAGTATATTTTAGTGTAAAAAATGTCAGTTCATCAGAACTTCATGTAGTGAGGAGGGCACATGGGTACTTAAAGGGTGCTTATAAACAGCAGGGAATTGCAAAGATGGAATTTCCAACTGGGTTCAGGAAAATCAGTGAAATTCAGGGCATTTTGGAGAGGACTTTTCCATGCATGTGCATCTCCATTCCTTTTCTCTACTCCCTTCTCCTTCCCTCACCCACACTGAGTCCTCTTCCCTCAAAGCAATGGTGCTGGGTGCTGCAAATGCAGTGTTGGTGAAATTCAGCTAAAAATGTGCAGTTTGCTCTGTGGTTAACCAATCCTCACCTGAAAGCCTTTCCTACCTTCCCTTCACTTTTTTATCTTCCCACTGGTGTCTTCATCCCCATCCTTTGGTCAGAATTTAGCACATCCATTGGCCATTTTCAAGGAAAAAAAGCAGACTTCTGAACTTGGGAATCACACAGGGAAGTGTCTCAGTGTTTTCTGGTTGTTTGTGGAAAAGAAACTTTTTCAACCTGCACTCAAAAGATTAAATCAGTTCTATCAAACTTCCCCTTAGTGCTTGACCTAGTCAGGAAACACAATTATTCCCTGGCAGAAAACCTAATTTTTAATTTATTTTTTTTTTAATTCCAGATGGAAATAAAGTTAATACTTCAAAATATTGTGTGGAAACGACATTAAAATCATTTTTATTCAAAACACTGAAACAGCCTCACTGTATTCATCTTTCCTGTTGTGATTGTGAGTTCCAGAGAAACAGGAAACGTGAGCAGAGAAAACGAGCAGTGGAAGTATGGTAGAAAAATAGATATTTCAGAAATGTACAAATGAATAGGGTTTGAATGATGTTCTATCTTGCCTCTTCCATTTGTACTGAAACTTCTCTGGTCAAGAAAATCATTGAAGTAGTCAGATTGCTGTCAAATAGATCACTTTGGTTTAGAAATTCTTTTGCAGCAGAACATTGTTCCAGACATTTCTGAGCATTACCATTGAGCAGCCTTTTATCCCAGAAAAATAAAGCTTTTAGCTTCTCCTGTCTCCTTTATCACAGTTTCACATGGCTCACCCTTTTTTTTTTTTAATTCTCTTTCTCAGTGACTCTTCTAGAAAATGACTTCCAGTCAGATTATGTCTTTCTGTTTTTAATGGGGATATTAGCTGCTGATAGTCAGAGGTTGCTTCACCACCAAGGAGGCTGAAACAGAGGAATCAAGCAGATAAAATCCCCTAAAGGAGCTTAGAAGGAACCACATTAAAAGGCTCAGGGATGTTATTAGGCAGGTTTGTTAGATACACAGCTAGGTGCCATCAAAATACCTCAAAGCCCAAGGTCAGGATAATTTAAAGATAAAAAAAAAGCATAATAATTTTAAATAAATCAACAACCTCCTAGCTCAGTGATGAGAATAAATAGTGATGGCAAATAACTCTGCTACTGGAACAAGGGCTCTTTCTACTAAAAAGGTTTGTAGTCCACTATGGCAGGATTTGGAAGGTTTTCAAGAGCCAGACCTGGGAAATCCAATACAAGGAATATGGGATCCCTCCAACCTTCCTTACAAAACAGAAGGCACAAACAGATTTTCTCCTTAAATATATATTAAAAAAAAAAAAAAAGTGTGATGTGTATTTAAAATATGAACCAAATCAGTGCCCTATTAACATGAAAACTCTTCACTGTACACACAAATGTCCTCAAGAGGAGACATCAATAACTGCCCAGGTTATGGGGTAAGTGGAAGCTGCCTGCATGGGAGGATAAATCATTGATGAGAAGTGTGTATTTATTGTACAGAAAAGAGCTTACTTGGATTTCTTCTGCTTTCACATTCTCTCCAGTGGCTCTACCTGTTCCTTTGCTACGGGCAATGGTTTCTTTCTGCAGAGTTTGGGCTCTGTTGTATTCCCAAGGGTGAGTCAGCTCCTGGCTCCTGACACTCTTGAGCTGCTCCAGTGGTGTTCTGCTCAGGAGGTAAAGAAAGTGTGAAGCTGGCATTAAGGCTAAAAGCAAAGGACTGTCATTCTTTGGGAGGGTTGGGGCACGTCCCACCTCTGCTGAGACTGCAGGGAGAGGCAACAAGTCACCAGCACTTGTCAAAACTGAGGTTCCTGGGAACCCCTGCATGCATTCAGCTGTAAAACTTATTCTGTTGAGCAGATGGAACAGTGATAATTGGCATTCTTTGACAAGGTAATGGCCATGAACTTAGAGGCTTTTAAAGAGGTTTTCTGCTCAGAGAGACAGCTAAATCAGGGCAGGGCTGCAAAAGGCACAGTTTGGCTCCTGGCACTGCTCCCATCCTGCAAGGCTGGGACTGAGCTGTGTCATTCCTGCAAATGGGAAGAGGCAGGGACCCAAGGGAAAGGGGAGAAAGTACTTTACTCTCCAGAGGAAAATATCCTGCAAGGGGTAAACGTGGGAGCTGAGCACCCAGAAGAGGTTGTGCCTTTGAACTTCATGTCTCAAGGCACGAGTGGGCTTGGAGTTTAAAACTCAGCAAGAGGGGAAGAGTATAAATCTTTACATTTCCTCAGGCAGAGTGGATTTGTATGACTATGATCCAGCTGCTTGGTTCATTTTTAATATGATATTAAATTATTTGTTAGCTGCCTGTTTCAGCTCCCTTCCTGACCTACAGCCACCACTTGGCCATCACTAGGACTCAAAAAAAAAAAACAAACTACAGAAGGCAGCCATGGCCTCCTGCTTCCCTCTCAGGGATGAAGTTTAACACTTCAGCAGCAAAACAGAAAATAGAAAAATGCCAAGAGATAAACTAACTCCTCATATCCTGCTGAGCCCTACAATCCATTATCTAATTCTTTTGTTGCTGTTTTCTATCCTAAATAAGCCCATCTAGTACTCTGATTAAAGGCAGGCTGAAAAAAATCTCCTCAATAGTCAATGAGGCAATAATTGTCCTCAAATTAATACAGCTAAATTAGCAAATACAGCCCTGAATTATTATATCCAGTCTACCACAGCTCCATGTCCAGACCAGCTGTCCTGAAATACAATATATCAGAACAAAACCAAGATGTAAAATCTCTATATAACCTCTTCCACTGAAGGCTGAACAGTCTGAACTTTCTTGCACTCAGAAATAACCCCCAGGTTGCTGTTCCTCCCAGCAGCTCAGCTGATCCCAACCTCCTCAGGATCACCCAAATAAACAGAGCCTGGCCCATGGAAATGGGATAACCCAGGATGCTGGAGCACACACAACACTTCTCTGAAGCCTCAGGCAACTTTCAATCCCAGCTGGAAGTTGCAAGCAGGAGCTGGGTGTGCACCACAGATATAAATTCCAGAAAAAAGAACTGGAGTGTTAACTGGAACACTTGCCTGAGCCCCAGGCACACCTCTGCATGGGGCAAAAATGGACATGAAGCCAAGGTCCTTTCCCAAGAAAGACTTCCAGTGAAATGCAGATGGGGAAAAACCCCACAGACCTGTTGGCTGCTGCTGTTGGCCCAGTGCAGACTCAATACTACATTGACATTAAACATTAAAACTGGCAAACAAGTTGTCCTTGTTGAAGGAGCAAGGAAATGGTCAGCATTGCATCCTTGGCTGGTGACAAGAGGAACTCTGAGTGCTGCAAGGGTGGAGGCACAGACAGACACAGAGCACTGCAACCCCCACCCTCCTGCCTGTGTTGTTGGTGCCTGCAAAGGTGTAAAATCAAAGTGCTTGGAGATGAAAAAAGGGATTGACTGGGCAGGTCCAGGCATGTCCTGCTTCTCTCAAAAGGATTTTTGTTGCTCCCAGCCAGCAGAAGTTGTCAACAGGGCAGGAGGGAAATGCTGCAGTGAGCATCCTGTGTTCCCAGCTGCCTTATTGGTTTAAAAAATAAAAATATAAAAATAAAGCAGATTCTGAGACTGCACAGATCAGCACAGAGCCAATGCAGCTGAGGAGAAGCTGCCTTTTGCAAATAGTTTCACCTCATAAATTAGAAAAGTGAGTGAAAAGGTGCACCCCTTGTACTGGGCAGGTATTTTTGGATAACATCTGTGTGAATGTGGGGCTACTGTGGGAAATGAGATGAATAAACCCACAGAACACTCTTTTAAAATCCTGCCCTACTAGGAATAAATCAAAGCCACATCATGTGTGAGGCAGCAGTGCTGGCAGGGAGTGCACTGAAGTCATTCTGCACCAGGCAGCCCTCCAGTGCCAAAATTTACACCAGGGAAAAGGAAACCAGCACCTGATTTCATCAGGTTTTATGAACTGCCAAATCCCACAAACATGCACATCTGGAACACCTGTCTCACTCAGCTGGTGATCATCAAGATCAAAAGCAAAAAAAAAAAAAAAAGGATATTTAATGAAATAATGGATTTTTAAGACTTTGAAAGTATTTTGCTAAAAGGCAGCTATAGGGGAGAAAATCACCCAAACTGACAAATGTAATTCAGAAATACCCTTGGGTGCTGGGCTCTTGGTCTCTCAAATCAAAGGGAATGAACAAGCAGATGTGAAAAATAATTTTCTTAGTTTGTATTCTATATCAGAAGTCCAAAACACTGAATTATGTTTTAATTAAGAATTAGGGCTTAAATGTAAAAATAAAAATATTTTTCTGTGTTTACAGTAGAGAGTACCTCATCAATTCTAACAGATTTTATCACATTAAATATATATATTAATATAATAATATTACACATATATAATTATCACATAAATATATATATATTAATTTTTTATATAAATATATAAAAAAATATATATATTTAATTGGATTGTAAGCATCCCAAATTTTCATTAGAGGCATTTGCATAACCTACAATAAGTTGCAGTTATGAAACCCCATAGTTTCAAAACTTATTTCTTGCAAGGATTTTGTGTTAATGATTTTTTTTTCACATCTATGAAGATGTAAACCAAACCAAAACAAACTTTCAGCATTTAATAATTTCAAATTACAAAGAAAACTCTCTTGAACTTTCCTTTACCTATATGGTACCAAATGCATTCTCAGTCTGGTCTGAAGATAGAATTTTCTAAAAGAATCCTGTTGGATTTTATGGGCCTGAGCACATAAAATAAATGAACCTGAGTTTGCAATCTGAAGATGTTATGAAAAACATTTGGCATTATTCAGCTTTAAGACCCAAACTGCACCAGAGACCCAAACTTAACCAGAAGTTGGCTTTTTATCTGGAGAGTTAAATGAGTATTTCCAGTCTGAAACAAGAGGGGTGTAGTTGAAAAGAGGCTTCTTAGTAAGTATGGCTGAAGCATCCTGGTTTTAAGGACCCTAAAAGAAATATTTGCCTTGCTGCACATGCAAATAAGTTTCTGGTGTATGATTTACCTGTGAAAATCCACTCTGCTCTCTTGTTCTTCTCTCACCCTGGTCACTGAGGGGGTTTCTCTGTGGCATGCACCAGTTTCTAATCCTCTGGTGAGGATGTTCTGGGTTTCTTCTGCAAAGACATCTCTGTTAGTGCACAGAGTTCTGGGAATGTGTTTAGGAACCCTCTCTGTGTCTTTAGAACCCCAGACTGCATAAGATCAGTGAGATTTATGGATTCCTCTATCAGAGAGAATCAATGTGCCTGCTTTCCAAGAGGCCTCAAGAACCCTTTTCAAACTGGAGCCTGCCATGGAGCAGTGTGTGCTTAGCAAGTTGGGATGGAGCAGTTGTTAATCACATCAGAAGTTAATATTTCTCTTGCCCTGGGGATTACTGGTGGCAGGACAACTGATTTTGGCTAATCCTACACAGCCAAGAGGTTTGGGATGAGGGGTCAATGTGGGGCAAGTCCTTCAGTGGAAACTGAGAGGAATGGTGAAGAAGCAGTTTAATAAAAAGGACTAAATCCTGCTCAAGCATTTCATTGCCAGAAGTAAGATCATTGGGCCAAAATGCTGGGCAGATTGGATGACCACAGAAATGAGACCTCACTGAGATCAAACTGAGTGGAGATATTCCTCAAAAATCATCATTTTCCACTGAGGAGAGGCTCTCTGTGGCTGAGGAAGAAAACATACACATTTGAGACATTATTTTGGCCTCTGTTCTTAAAGTCACATTATCTCTGAGGAGGATAAATGGGGATGATGAACATCTCCCTGCCAAGGGGTGAGTGAGTAGGGGAACTCTAACAGTGACTCCAGGGGCTCACTGCACCTCTCACCCATCTCATGTGGTCAAAAGTCTGTGCCTGAAAGTGGCCCTTAAGCAACAGATTTGGGAAAAACTGCTGGTGACAATAGAGACCCCAAAATAACAAGGGCCTTGCAGATATCTCTCTCCCTTCTTATCTTTGGGTTGGGGTTTTTTGGGGGTTTTTTTTTCAGTTAAGGACTGAGAAACACTGACAGAGGTGGGTGCCCACACAGAATGCATCATAAATCCAAGAGAAATTTTTTTCCCCTATGGAAAGTAGACATAAATCAAAACTTGGGTAGCTCTTACCTAATGGTTTTGTAAAGAGTTTTTTCTGTGGTCCCTCCACTGAAGGGGTTTCTTTAATCTTGAAACCAGAAATATCCCCAGACACTGCTGAGGATGTGCTTTTAGCACCCCTGGCCCTGTTCTTTTTCTTTGATTCAGACTCGTGGTCTCTCCTTTTTGGTCTTGTGAGGTGGAATGGGGACTGCTGAAGAGAGGAATGAGCCCTGGTCCCCTTCATCCTGACATCCCCAGTGCTGGAATCACTGCTGCTTGTGCTGCAGGAGGGACCTTCTTGCCTTGAGAGGGTTTGAATGTCTTCTTTCCTTGGGGGTGATCTGTGGGGGTACCTTTGAGCAGACATTTTTTCAGCCCCACTGGGCTCATCACTAGCATAATCACCCTCAGAGAGATCCAGGTGTCTCTCAGGATGAGCTACTCCCTGACCTCCAGGCTGGGGGGGATACTGAGTGTGGTGACATTTGGGGTCATCATCCCTGCTGGAGGGTGAGCAGCTGGACTCAGAGGATGAAGGTGCCACAGGCCATGCCAAGGCAGCTGTCCCCTTCCTTTGCCACTCATGCTGCAAGGCTGAGGATGGATTTCCCTTCTGCACAGCCTCAGGAGAGCCATGTGTAGTTTTCACTATCTTATCATTGACCACCTTAAACCCAGGATGGATTTGTCTCTTCTTTTCTGAGCTCTGGCTCCCTGACACGAGTTCCTGTGGCCACACCTGACCCCACTTCTGGCCCTGTGAGAGTGCAGGGCCTGCACTCCACTTTTCCCCCTGGATGTCATCTTCTTCTAAATCCTGAAGTGGAGAATTCTTTTGCAGGACTTCCAAGAGGTTTTTTACACCCTCTGTGAGATGACCCTCCAGAGGATGATCCAGCTTATCCAGGTCCTTTTGCAGGCTGCCCTCCACAGGTCTTTCACCAGTTCTGCCTCCTTGCCCTACAGAATCCATCTGATGAGTTTTTCTTTCCTCACCTACTTGTAGGTTCATTTCTGGTACCCTTTCAGGACATGACTGCAAGGTTTCAGGTTTCCTTCTTTGTGGTGACTCAGCAGGATTTTCCTTCCAGCCTTCATCTCCCCCAGCCACTTCTTTTCCTCCTGCACTTTGCTCAACTACTTTTGCTTCACAGCCAGTCTGAGCCTTTGTGTCCCACTCAGCTAAAGCACAATCTGCTTTTTTTTCAGGGGTACCCATCTGGATGGAGCTGCTGAGCTGCAGATTTAACTGAGAGCATTGCCCTGGTTGCACTCTGCCTGCCTCCCCCTGGCCATGCTGGGAGAAGTGACCCCAGCAGCCCAAACCAGCTCTTCTGAAACACTTGCCATCTTCTTTTAAAGGCTTCTGTTTAGTTTTTTTGACCCTTGCTATACCTTCTTTTCTTTTCAGGAAAGCCTTTCGAGGTGTTACTTTTGTCTTGCTCTGAAAAAAAACCCAACAAAAACCAAACACAAAAATCCTGACAATCACAGTGTGAGAATCATTCTCCAGAAAGGAAGATATTTATGCTAAGTGAAAAAAAGAAACAGCCTTTTATGATGGAAGACAAGAAAAGTTCTGTCTTTGTCATCAAGGAAGTCTGAGTGTTTGAATGTGACACAGAATACAGAAATGCATTGGTCTGAGCTGTTATTTTGCCAGGGAGACATAGAGAAAATTCCTAAGTGGTGAAAAATGAATCTTTCAAGTCAACAAACCTAAGAAGATGCTAAGCCTGACACCTAGAGGTGTCAGATACCTACTCATCTCAAACTGCAGAGAAGGCAAAAAGCAGAACAATATTACTGTACTTGTCACTTGTACAAAAACTTTATTTGGAAATGTCCCCATGTTGGAATTAGGGGCACATGAGAGACAGCACAGACCTTTTATTATGAACTAGAGTAACAAAATCAAACTTAAGATCTAATTAAGCCAGGAACATTGAATCTTGGCCACAAAGTATGACCCATAATCCAGTGGGAAGTATGTCTGTGACTGAGTAATACAGTTCTCTTCCCTTTAGGAAAAATCTTCCAATATCACAAGTAGAAAAATGTGCTGTCATGCAATGAGCCAAGGCAGAGCCCACACAATACCCAAGTCCATGAGAACTTGTTAAAAACCCAAGTGAATGCACCAGTGGCTCAGTACCTGCTGCTCCTTCTGCTGTTTTCCTGTGAGATGATGGTTGGCTTGAAGATATTCTTCAGCAAATTCTTCAGAAGGCTTTGGTCTGATAGCAGTTGCTGATGTGATGGGCCTAGGCAAGGAAGAGGAACATCTACACTACATGTACAGTCAAGGAAAACATTCTTCTGTAGGGTGACTGATTAAGGTAATTTCTCACCCATCTTCTTTGTCCCCAGTCTTCATCTTCCCCTCTAAGTCAAAGGAAGATGGAGGAATCTCCTCCTTTACTTTTTCTCTTTGGTTTTCTTTGACAGCAGCAAAAGTTCCAGGGAAACTCCTTTCTCTTAATTGACTGTTATCTAGGCAGCAGGGAGAAGGACAGTGAAAAGAAATCCATTACAGAATGAGTAAATGAAAAATAAACATAAAATGAATGAGAAGAATTTTTAATTTCCACAACACAGGCAAGATTCTGATTTTTGAAAACACTTCATAGAATACAATTGAATTAAGTAGGTGGAGGGATGCAACCCATGAAGAAAACAGGCTCCTGATCCTCAAGTCTTTTGGACACTCAAGAATTCAACTCAAGTCTAGTTGCTGGAAATAAGGAAAAGGCAAATGGTGTGATTTGTACTCCATGCCACTTTGCTAGGCAGTACTGGTGTGTGTAATTATGTGACCTACAAGTCACATAACAAACTTCAACAGTTTAAGAAGCAGTATGTGTACACATGAGACTTTCTAACTGGGAATTTTCTGTTTCACAAAAGGGCAAATTTGTTCATCTCCTGCTTGCAGCTTATCCCTATGTTCACTGCAACGGGAAGGTCCCACTTCAATCAATTGTTTTTCTAAGTCTCAGCTAATGGGGGCTCTTTGAGCTCAAATTACACCTGACCACTGGAGCAAAAATCCTTTATCATTCATGCTACACACTGGTGCAGTAGTCAGAAATCTTGCAGTTCCCTTTGTCACATGAATGCATCTGAAGTACTTTGCAACATTCTGAAAGGACTTTCTGGTCCAACAACAGGAACACAAAAGCTTTTCATCCTTCCCTCTGCATTTCCCAGCTCCACACCAAAAATCCCCAGTGCCATGGCAGACAAACAGTGCTGCTTCTGCACCAGCACCCACCTGAGGAGCCAGAGGGGACACAGCAGGTTGGTTGGCACCCACAAGGGATGCAGAACCCATGTGTCCCTCCTCACAGCATCCTGTGTGGGGTGATGCTGGCTCCAGGATGCTCTAACAGGAGGGCTGCCCCAGCACTGGAATTCCCAACTGGTGCTGCCCAAGGCAAGAGCAATGGGTGGAAGCAGCTGTGCCATTCACCTGTGTCTTTTCTGTCCTCTTCTTCTGCATCTTGTCTGGAAAGCTTTTCCATGGGGCTCCTACTGCTCTGAAACAATGGCTCAGTGCTTATCCCTTTAAATAAGAAGTTAAGTGTTACACAAACCTTTGGCACAGTTGTATTTTCAGCAGTGAAGAACCCACAGTTGCCACAACAGCTGGGAAAGTCTCTCTTCAACCCAGTCCTCAAGTGCACATTTATCTGAAGCTCATCTCAAAGGCAACTGCACCCAGGAGTTAACCTGAGGGCTTTGCACCTTCAAGCCTCAGCTTTACACATACAAAGCAGGGCAAAGTCAGGACTGCTGATAAAAAGAGGTAAAAAATGCAGCCATACCTCCTCCTGCCCTGATGTCTTCTTGCTTTCAGGCTCCATCCACTCCCCACCCCCACCATTTCTGCTGGCAAAAGTATTTCTCAAACTCTCTGATCAACTTCACTGAGCAACTGACCCAGGTTCAGGTTCACTCAGCAAGAAAACGATAGTGCCAGGCACAAGGAGGAGACAAGACTCTTTTAGTGAGATTAATGGTCCTGAAATAGCTTGGAGAGTGTGAAATTAAAACTTCAGTCATGCTGTGGGATTGTTTCACAGCTTCACAACCAGGTCTTGCCATGGAAGTTCAAAGGAATCCAGGATCTGATTTACATCATCCTCCCCTTTAAGTGGTTTCATTCCCACTTCTTTTTGTTCCTTTTCCTCCCATTTTGGAGCCAGCTTTTGATTTCTTGCAAATTGCTCTTTCTTCCTCCCCACCCTTTTGTATCTTCCCACAAAAGGAAAGGCTGGCAAAGTGTAGACAAGAGGTGCCAAGTAGCAGCTTCCAGAGTTTCTCCTCCAAACAATGTGACTCCATATAATGTGAGAAACCCCAGTGCTGCTGACAAAGAGCAGAATCTCTACAGCAACATGTTCTCTCACCTGTGGAAGTTATATCCACTTCCTACTTTTCATTCTTCTTCCCCTAAATATAACATACACCCTATTTCGTATCACTTAGCTTTTCCAGTTTAATTACTTTCTGCTCCATTTATATCTAAAAGTCCTGATTTTGCTGTCAGGATGACTGTGACTCAAAATGAAATCACGTTTAAAATACTTTAAAATATTTTATAACAAACCACTATTTGAAAAAAAGCACTTTTCCCTGGCCTGGAATAAAATCAGGATCAATCACTAGGAAGGGAAAAAAAAACCACAGAACTTGCACAATCATCTTAGCTTCATATTTCCATCACTTTTACCCACCTGAGTCTGAAAGCTGCAGGTGCTCTCCTGAGATTTCTGAGCTGCTCTGCCAAGCAGAGGGTGTTGCCATGGGGGAGGGCTGGAAGCACCCCAAGATTCCAACCTGGGAAGAGTTTGCTGATGGGAACTGGACAGGAATGAAGGGAGCTGGGAAGCACGGAAGGGATGGCTTGGTGGCTATGAGGTGGGGTGGTAACCCAGGAGAAACAGAAAAACCTGAAGGGAGAAAAAAGAAAGAAGCTCAAGACAGATATTTTGCACCGAACTAGAAATCTCTTGCTGAACTGGCATTGCACAAAACCAGTTCTGCTTTCCTGTCCCCTGGTTTAGAGTGAAATAAAAAATCCTGCTTTTGTGGTTTTATTGAGATTGTTCAAGTTGCCTGCTGCAACCATCACTCATAACCAAAATTATCAGATGCCACAGGATGCTGAACTGAAGAGTGTTCATAAATACTCTTGAGCAGGTAAATCACACATTCCCCTAGGCCCTTGGGAGGTAAAATGTAAGTATTGCAAAGTGTCTCTAATGAGGCACTCCTCAATGCAAAGGAGGGGAAGGTTTCCCTTTTGTATCTGGGTGGCTGGTTACACATTTTATTGGAAGACTTCCAAGTGGAAAAGACATCAGGAGTTCTGCACAGGGACCAAAAGCCAGGCTCACTACATACAGGAATGAAACAAAATCAGGCACACTTCTTTTCTTTCTTCACACCATGATCCCTTTCTGCCCTGTGACCTGACTTCAACATGAAGTAGAGAGAGTGCCTGAAAGTGACATTGCCTTTTCCCCCATTTAAGGCATTTTTTGGGAGAATGATGATGTGTGGATCCAGATCCTGTCTGGCACAGCCTGAAGAAGCAGCCCCTGGACACAGGCTCTGAGCAGGCAGTGGCAAAAGGGCACTCACTCCTGCCTCTGGTACCATGAAACTTGGAAATGACAGCCTCCAGCTCAGTTAGGTTTGGTTTGCTCTTGGTAATATTAAAGAAAATACCTTTATAATAAAGAAAGATACATCCTAGCCCTAGCAGTTCTTCATATTTTAAAGCTTAAGGGGTCCAGATTATGCATTGTCTTTTGCCTGCACTACCCCCACTAACAAATGAGCACTTTCACTGCAGATTTTGGTCAGGTTTTCATCCAAATAACAATTTTGTCTGTGGCTTTCCCTGTTGGCTAAATCTATCAGGATGTGTAAATACACCCCCAACAGCATCCTGTAAATGTATTTCTCCCTGCAAGAGCTTGGTTTTGAGTTCCTGAAATAAATTCCTGCCCTCAGAAATGCATCAAGTGCCTGCAGCACTGGAGCAGAAAGAGACCTTGCAGCTTCTCAACTGGGAGAACCAGCTTGAAATGAGACTGGGAAAACTGGTGCCAGATCCATGGATAGGGGCAGGCAGGAGAAGCTGTGTCCCCAGCAGGGTAGCTCCCCAGGGATTCCCTGGCCTTCCCATGCTCTCATGGATACTCCCTGCCTGATGTTATGCACAAGCAGCCCTGGTAAAGCTTGGCCAGCACTGTTGCAAGTCTACAAAATATCCCTAAATTCTTCTTTTTCCATAGGGTCACACACTGAGGACAGACTGCTGCTGCATTTGGGTGGAAAGGGGTGGCTCCTCTTTTTCTGCTTGCAGAGCAGATGGTGTTTTCTGCAACTTTCATACAGAGGTACAGAAAAAAAGGATATTTCAGCTTTTCTGAATTTATACAGCAATTATCTGTAGCACCATTCCAATCCATACTTTAGCAGATGTCTGTACAGAAGATCTGGTACTAAACATAAAGAATTTCTCATCGTTATCTGGAATTTTAAGTGTACAAAAGTGGAAGAAACATCTTCTGGGGTTTACAGCTTGTGCATAATGCATGTAAAGAAATTAATGTTTTATCCCAGCTATCAAAGGAACAGCTCCCAGCCACTGAAAACAACCATCCCACCTTCTCTGTCCCCAAGGAACTCCTGCATTTCACTGCTGGAATGCAGACACCAGGAGGTGAAGGGGCTGCAGTGTCAGGTGGGATGCCCCAGGTACCTGAGTTGTAGAGCTCAATGATTTTCTGCTGTTCAGCCACCAGCTTTTGGAGCTGCTCCACATGCTGCCTCAGCACCTGGTCCTGCTGCCCTGGAGCCTGAAAATAACATGAAGATAAAAATTATCAAACTGTATTTTCTGGTGCTAGCAGCAGAAAGAAAGAAGCCCAGAGGTGAGGTGGGCTTAGGGCAGGAGGGAAATGGTGCAGCATTGTTAGCAGAGGTACTTTGATTTCTGAATCATAGAGAAAAGGGATAAAATTATGACAGACTCCTAGAGGAAAAGAGATTAAGAACTGCCAACACAGACACATCCTAAATAATAAATTCAACTGTATTTGGAAACAGGAGGTTTTTTAAATGTGCAACTAAGGCACTGTATTTACTATGTCACAAGAAGCACACAGAAAACTCAGTGGAAGAGGCACTGGGGAGTTACTCTTGTCCTGTCCTTCCCTTTGTCAAAATTAGGAGGAGGAAAGGTCAGAACTGGAAAAAAAGCTGAAAAGAAATGAGAAGAGGACTGATAAAAAGACAAAGAATTCAGAACGTGGACATGCTCCACAACCATGCATTAGAACAACTGTGCAACTACCAGAAATATGCAATGTACTGTTACAAATCCTGGGATTATTTAAAGCAAACTGACCTGTTCCATGGATTTGTAGGTGGGAGCACAATGGTTTATCCCAGGCTCTGAGGCAGGGAGGAGAGGAGGAGAGAACATTTCCAAGGTGTCACTTGCATCATGAATTCCAACCTGGGTGACACTGGAAGCCAACTTTGGAGGAAAAAAATCAGAGCTGGCCAAATAACAGAATTGCCTTGCTTGCTGAAAAACTTGGTCAGGGCCCAAATTATCTGTTGGGTCATCACTGTTGTCCATCACACCACCAACTTTTGGGCTGTATGACAGTGGACACTGCTTGCCAGAGGACTCATTCATGCTGTCAACCCAAGCTGGGGATAAAGAAGGTGTGATCTGCTCAGTTATTCCTTTGGAAGATGACACCATGCTTGCCAGGTCACTGGAAGTCTCCTGTGACATCTGGGCTTCCTCCTGAAAAGAACCTTCTTCCATGCCCTGCTTTCCAAAATCCATGTTAGTGGTGTGCAATAAAAACCACCATGAACAAAGATGTCATGCTGACATTTAGTAAATCCTGGGGTTTGTCTTTGTGTTGTTTGGTTTTGGGTTTTGTTTTGTTCTTTTTTCATCCAAGAGATTATTTTTTAGCTCAGGCTGAATGTAGAGTATCTGCTGATTTCAGAAACTGAAAAATATATATATGTATATTATTTATTTTTACCTATATATAGAAGTACCTATAAGTATGCTCACATATATAGATGTATGCAAGTACTATTAGGATACATATAACTAAAAAAACACTATAAAATCATGATGTTTCTGTCAGCTAAAATGTCTTAAAAATACTGCCTGCTCTCTCAATATTGCATCTTAAAGTCTCAGGCAAACAGGAACAGATTTAAGACTCTATTTACAGTAAAACCCCAAACCTATTCACCTTTAGGAGTATTTGCCCCCATGTTTTGACCTTGTTTTTCCAAGATAGAGGCCAGGTATTTGCTACTTACCTTAAAAAATTGGCAGGGGTGGTGGTGGTGTATTTCAGCAGGTGAAGTTACAGAGTTCCCCCCTCCTGTCTGCTCTGGGAGAATTCAAAACCATTTTCTCTGCATTCTCTGAGAAACGTGGAGACTCCAAGAACTTCAGTGGCTTGCAAGAAAATTATTTAATGCTTTCTTCCTTGTTTATTGTGGGTGGTTTGTGTAAGATTTATACCCAACTGGCCAGGTCTGATACCTGCTGTGGCAGGTCCATCATGTGTAGCTAGGAAACCTTCTGTTGTTTGCAGGCTTAAACTCCCTTCAGAGTGATCTAAAATTCCACTGGGAACATTTTAGAAATATACAAATCTGAAACACAAGGCTGGGCTGTCTGGGCAGGTGCTTCTGCACTAAAATAAGAACCCTCTTTAAGAGGAAAAAAAAAAGAAAAAAAAAAAGGAAACAAGTGTGGTGTAGATCGACAACTGCACAGGGACAGATCAGAAAACATGGGCTGAGAAATCACATTTAAAGAAAAAAGTAGAGCCAATCACCCTATATTGCAATTCCTCCCAAAAAAATGAGGGCACACCAAAAGTCTCCCCAGTTTTCTGTTGCCAACAGCAGTGTTGGTTGGGTCCTGGTATTGAGCAGGATATCATTTGCTTCTCCTACAGATCCCTGCTTCAGGCTGAACTCAAGTGGAATAGGATACATGCAATTAAAAAAAAAAAACACTATAAAATCATAATACTTCTGGCAGCTAAAATGGCTTAGATGCACTGCCTGCTCTCCCAATATTGCATCTTAAAGTCTCAGACAAATAGGAATATATACCAGACTTTTTATTTACAATAAAACCCCAAACAAAATTCCAACCTGTCAGTGATTTTTCTGAGTATAACTCTATCTGCAATTTGGTTGGGTAATTTTTTTCCTTTGTTTTGTTTTGGTTTTAAACCCTAGGAAACAATATAGCCACAAAAAAATCACTCAGCTGTCCATTGGCCACAAAGTTCAAGTGCTGAGGAGTTAGAAGCTGCCAGCATGAAGGTTACTCCCAGTAGTAAGGGGCAACATGAAGGCTTTGGGGGCTTTTCCCACTGCCATCCCATGGGCCATGGAGATGTCACTCCTGGAGGATCCATGTCCTGGCCATGCTTTCCCCAAAGCACAAAGGATCTGCAATCTGCAGACTAAGAATGGTGGGGTCTGGGAAGAGGTGATGCTTGCCAAACACACCTTTTGCTTTGGGCACCTCTGCACAGCAGGTAAAGAATGGTGAAGAGACGGATTTTGTGAGAAAACCTCCCTGAAATCATTAGCAAGGAAAAGGAGTTCAAATCTTAGTGCTGATAAGGAGGTCTCTGAGTGACTGACTTGACATGGGCAGCTTTTATCCCATTAAAACCAGAAATAAAGTCCAATCCCTGCCCACCAGAGCTGCTCTTACTCAGCCCAACATATTGTGCCCTCAGGAAGGGGGAGGAGGTCTCAGGGGTGAGAAATCATTTGTTTATTATAAAACAGGTTATTCAGCTGGCAGCTGAATTCAGATTGGATAAGAAACCAACCCCCCAGCCTTGCTCTCTCCCAAACCTCTCAGTGTTTGCTTTCTCATTGCTGGGCAGTGAGCAAACAGCAGCTCTGGGCCCTGCTCCTCCCTTCCTGCACCTCTCAGCCAAAGCCACACAAATCCTCCCCATCCCCAGGCAACCAAAAAGTCAGAGCTGCTCCCTGGGAGGTAAAAATCCCTTTGCACAGAGCCCCTTGGGGCTGAGGGGAGCAAACAAGGAAGCACAGCACAGCCTGGCAATTCTCTACTTAAGAGTTTGTGGGGACTCTCTAATGTTAGCAGATTTTCATTTTAAAAGCAGATTTTAATTTTGAGCAGATTTTCATTTTAATTATAAAGTCAGATGTGTTTTTTCCCCGGGTAGTCTTCTAATAAATATAAGACAAAAATAAATATGTAAAGTACTTTGTGCTATCACAGAGCCTTCCACCTTATTTTAAATGTTTGCTGCATGCATAAAAACATACATCTATACACAGGGATCTGCCACAAAGGAGAAAAAGATTCCCATTAGCTGGAAAATACCACCCTGGGAGAAAAAGCTCCTGGTAGCCCATACAAATGGGTGCAGATTCTGCATTACACAAGGGCAGCTCAAGCCCAGAACGATGCAAAAGGACCTGGGCTGCAGGAAAAGTCAGGGAATGGTGGGACCTCCTTTGGCTCTGTTCATTCCGGCTGCAGAGCAGCTTTGGTTAGAGCTACAAACAGCTATTTAAGGCCTGACACTCCCCAGCAACCTTTGTGATGTAAAATGATATAAAAAAAGGAGATACAACTGGGTCTGCACGGTGCTTCCAGACCATTTGTGAGGGCTCTAACCACTAGAGGGAAGCCTTACCCTGCTCTGGGTGAACAGACTAAAATAATGATAAGCACAGGGATTTATTAGGTGGTTTTTTTAAAATATTAAGGACTGAAATAATTTACACCAAAAAGAAACACGTGCTCGTTATAAGGCTGCTCATTTAGGGCAAGGATTCTCGGGGTAGTATCAGTGCCTTGCAACATGTCATGATATTAAATGTAAAATACTAAAAACTCATCACCTGTGACCAGAGGTGGGATTTTCACACCTTACTGAGCAAAATCCCAAATAGTTTCTCAGTCCACCCAAGCCTCCAAGCTCAGCTCAAGAAGAGAGCACCAATATTTTGCAGACAGCTGTTAAGCTGGAGCTCTGCTGTGTTACTGAACTGGGACAGACCACAGAACTGGCTCCCTGGGTTTATACCATGACATCTGCTTTTCCAGCTGGAATTATTGCAGCTCAGATCCACAGGAGGAGGACTTTGCCAATGGAGCTACCCTGGCTGGAACAGCAGTAACCTTGGTATGGTTTAACACCAACAAACCTGACCCTCTGGCATTTACTACTCCCAGATTTCCAAGGATTTCAGTATTGTTTTGTCAGCTTGGCCTTTTACTCTTCATTAGTTAAGAGATAGTTTTAAACCTCATTATGAATTCCTCTCATGCCCAATATTCCCAGATAATCTTCCCTACCCAAACATGATGGGTCTGATAGTGGCAGCCATTACCTGGGATTCTGGGACCTGAAACCTCTCTGCACCCAGAGCCCTGCAAGGAGGAGCAGGCAGTTCCTACAGCAGCTGAGCTTTCTCCTGCAGCATTTTCCCAAGGAGATTTTTCTCTGCCTCATTCTGTGGGTTCCTGAGATCCCTGGGAAGAGTCATAAACCACCAGCTGCTAAAACCATCCCCCAGTTTGTGGCTGTCAGGTCCCCCACACTGCACTGCCAGGGGGTAACTTCTGTTCATCCTTTCAGTCCACTCAGATGCTTTGGCTGCTACCCCCAGGCAAAATGGATATTTGAGCAGCCCAGGTCTAACAAGATTCCTCTGTGCTCCAGAGATCTCCTGGAGATATTTGGGGCTTTGCCAGGCACCCCAGTACCCAGGTTTGCTCTTCCCTAAAGCACGTTAGCTGCCTTGTAGCAGGAAACAGATTTTAAGGAACATTTATCTCTAAGAACTGCCTTCCCCAAAGTTCTCTGGTGAGGCAGAAGTCAGCAGAGAAGCTGGAGGCAAGAAGGTTTCCAAAAAAACTGGGTTTGCAGCCCTAGCAATAAACAGCAATTTATTTTTCAGGTGATCAAAGGCAGTGAGGGAAAGCTCAGACACTTTACAGCCACAGTGTCCAGGCAGAACCTTCCAAAGAGCTGCTGGATTTGTGGTTTGCTGTGAGCTTTGTGAACTCTGTAGAGTTCTAGAAATGTCTGTAACTTGGCTTTTGTGTGTCACTCCATATTTGGCCCTTTATTTCCTTTTTTTTTTTTTACCTCTTCCTTTTTTTCTTAAACCCACTTAGTTCAGCTTTTGTTATGACTGCATGAAATTTACCTAAAACTGTGAATATTTCTTCAATGAAGCAGTATTTGGGAGCAATTTTTACAGAAAAAGATGTTTTTACTTAAAGGCCAAACAAATTAAAACCACCCCACCTTATTTCCTTGCACCAAATGACCATTACCTTACCAGGGATCACACCTGGTATATATAATACAGCAACAAAACACAGAACTTTTTTTATAGACTCTACCAATAATTTCATTCTTCTGTCTCAAAAAACATGCTGTATCAAAACTTGGTCTTTGCTTAAAACTCAGTGTTTTCACTCTTAGTGCATGTTACAAACCACTCTGACAGGTAAAAAATGGAATTGTCCTTCAGCATTCTCCCCCAGTGCAAGCAGCTGCCAGGCCAGCAAAGGTTCAGCTGAAACTCTCAAGAGAAATGCAGCTCATCTGGCATAATACAGGGTTATTTTTCCTCCTGGTGGAGCTATCCTGTGTCATTAAATCATGCAACTTTGTGAGTTGAAAATAAGCAGGTAGAGGGATTGAGTTTAGCAGGCAAAGCCCCTTTGACTTCAGTAATCCTTTAAGGGGGATAGTGACAAAGTGTGGATCAGTACCTCTGACAGCCTGTTAGTAAAGTCTTTCAGAATTACACCAAAACCAGTAGAACAAAGAACTATCAGAATGTGTGGTTACACACAGTCAAACAAACAGACCCTCAGATGTTAACACAGCATCAAGCACTAGAAACAAACACTATCTCAAAAAGGATCTGACTTGCTAAGAAAAATCTGATCCCCAGTTCATGGCACGACAGCTGCTGCTCTTCACCTGACACAGTTTTCCACACAGAAGACATTTAAGCATCCTTGGGAAGTTTGAAGTCTCAGCTCCACAGGGTACTGGGACATCTCAAATAAATAATAATATCAGGAGGGTTGGACCAGGTGGTCCTTGAGGCCCTTCCAACTCTGCCATTCTGTGGTTAGCTGCCTGCCTGGTTGCAGCAGCACACGGAACAGGGGGTTTAAGTTGGAACATTGAGATATTTCTGGTGGTTGTCTTGTCCCCCTCCACCAAGATGGGTAAATTCTTGCCATAATGTCTCAAGTCCTACACAGTTTTTATCTGCAAAAATGGTTCACTTTATAATAAATAATAAAGTGCTCGTTTTCAAAATTATGTTTGCACGGGCACCAGGAGAATTCTTGTTTATTTCTTCTCTCCTGATTGTATTAGTTCCATTAAAATAGTATTTGAAATTACACCTTACAGAGCCTGAGAGCCCTTCTCACTGTGACCTAAACAAACCAGAGCCTTCTGGTACAAAACAATAATGTTCTGCAGCCACTGGCTTTGGACAACCTGACAAAACCAATTCAATCAGTTTGCCACAGGACTTAAAGATGGGCTGCAGAACTGAGAAGAAACATCAGGATTTCTACCACTGGTTTAAATTTCCTTTTTCCTACCTTTTGCTCAGTTTTTCTGGGGCTGTTTTAAAGCACAGTTTGGTATTTGCTAAGGTTTAAAAAGTTACTTCCCTTTTGGAGGTCACTGGTACTACTCAGCTAAGTCTCTGTGTCTTTCAGTGAGCTGAAAACCCAGCTCATAAATGTGAGTAAAACACTGCTACAGTGTGTGACCAGGACTCAGAGACAGGCACAAAGTCTTACCTGACAACATTGGAGGCAAAAAGATTCTTACACGGTCATTTTTGCCAGGAAATATTTGTCCATATTGAGAATGTAGCAGTGGTTAAATAACTCCATGTTTCTACAGTGCAAAAAAACCCCAGACCACACCATAAACAAAACCAACAAATAAAAAACCAACCCTGAAGTGATAAAATGAAATTACTGAAAAATAATTCACCCTATTTTGGGGAATTTTGTAAGCAAACCCAGCAAAATTACCTCTTGTTGGCATGGCCAGCATGGAGCTCAGTGAGGCACAGCTGCACCTGACCCTGCACAAGAGCAGCTGCTGCCCCCACACCCCCAATCCCAGTTGTCACTGAAGGTTTCCCAGTAAAGTAAAAGTTACTATTGCCAAACTTACAAATATCAAATAAAAGCATTTAAAATTTGTGTTCTTTTCACCACTGTTGTGCTAAATCTGCTCTGCATCTGCATCAGAAAAATAAATAAAAGGTGTTTACATTTTTCTATTAAAAATTTTTGAGACAGCACATTACAATTCTCTTAGGACACGTTGGTAAAATAGAACTATTTGAACTTCCATAAATGGGTCTCTCAGAAATCAAGCCATCTACTAAAAATACTCCTCATCCATGCATTCTAACAAGCTGTACATTTTCTGTTTCTTAGCATTCCTTTTTCTCTTCCATTCTGCATTTTTGTAATGGAATGCAGAACATAGAAATTGGTTCTATAAAAGCATACTTGATACTAGCAAAAAATTTTAACACGTTATGTGGACTAGAAGCAAAACTTGAGCCAATACTAGAAATTCATTGGTTAAAAACAGAACATTAGCAAAGAAAATCAAGGACAGCAAGTAGGGTTCCAGTTATAACTACTTGAGTAGCTCAATCTCTGTAGAACTATTTCAGAAATGCCACCAGAAACAACAACAAAGCCATAGCTGGATGATCCAATCCACCCTAAGAGAAAAATATATCACCCATTTGCTGCTAATTACCTTTATTGCAATTTATATGTCCTAACCACCATATAGGACTTAGCATAAATATAGGACTAAGCATAAACTCTTCCCCAATAAAACTACCATGTTTTATACTGAAACAGCAGGGCTGGGTAGGGTTGGTGTCACCCAAGATCACAGCTGATTTCTATTTTGAAGAGAAGCTCTTACTACAATGTTCAGATTTTGTTCCTTATGGAAGGAGCTCAGTGTTCCCTGCTCCTCCTAATCCTCAGTGAATCACAAGTTTATAAATGAATCCCAGCCCTACAGATTAAATATTTATTATTAGGTTAATTTGTAGTAATGAAAATAAATGTCTAGGAATGATAAAGCTACACTAAAAGTAAGAACTTTAAAATTTTTTCATAGAATATTAATTTGAATGCTTTAGTTAGGCTTTATATATATAGATGAGTTTGATAATGCAGTAATTAAGTATGCATTTCTAATAAAAAGACAATGAAAATAAAGAAGAAGAAGATTATTACTTAATTAAAAGATTATTACTTCATTAAAAATATGAATGGTGCATCAGGATAAATATATTTGGGCTACATCTTGCTATCAAACTAAAGAAAACTGATGGTGGATATCAGCTCAAAAATTGTGCAAGCAACAGACTTTCCAGTTGTAGGGAAAGGAATCCTGACTGGGTGGATAAGAACTTTCACCACCAAAATAATCTTTAATGAACAGATTTTGTTTTGTTGACTGAATCCAGCCCAGCCTGGAGGAGAATTTATTTTAAGGAACTTGTCATAAAAGGAACTTAACTCTGCTCAGAACTGCCTAGAGAACAACTCCTTGCTTAGTGGTCACATCACCAGCACCAGGTCTCAAGTAATTCACCCCCAGCAGTCACTTAATTCCCTTTTCAGCCTGCAACTACATGACCCAGAAGAGATTTAAGATATACTGCTGTAGTACAATTTAAGGGTAAATCACCCCCCTGGGGTTTTTGTTTGTTTGTTTGTTTGTTTTGGAGCTTATTTTGTGTGGACTGCTTCAAAGAGGGCCTGAGCTCCTAACCCAGAGCTGGAATACCCTGATTGCTCAGCAGCAGCCAGAAAAAACCAACACATCATGGGCTTCTTTCAGTGGTTTTGTGAATTCATTTCCTTGGCTTTTCTTGTAGTATCTGAAAACTAACCAGAAAAGTCAAAGCATTTAGATGTTTCACGAGACAAACTATTTTGATGTTTTGAGAATGTTATCATTTTCATTTAATCTAAAACCATTATTTCCTATTCAGCCCGAAATCTGACAGCATCAAGCACCATCTTCCTGCTTTCATAGCAAAAGAAAACCCCAAATTTTCCCATTTATACTCAATAGGATTGCCCTACAAAGACCCAAAGCAGAGTTTGACCTAAATAATAAAATCAGAATTATATCTATTACGTACTTAGCAATTATTGATAACCTTCCATCACAAAAATGTGATTCTCTAGACCATTTTTTCCTGTTTCCCTGCAGTTTCCACCCATCATCTCCAGCATTTATCTATCTTTGCATATGAATTTTGTTTTCTTCCCTCTGACTTTCCTTGTAAGGCACAAATGACTGATGCCCCTTGCCCAGGGTTCACCAGCTTACAGTGATTACTCTTCTCATAGAATGAATATATAAACAGAAAAGATAGCACAGGAAATTTAAATATCCTGGGAAGAAACCCACCACTTTCTAGGTGTAGATGATGAATAAATTAGGCTCATTTTCAAGATGCTGTGTATTAAAAAAAATGGGTTTATCTTTAGGCTGTCTGCAGCTAGACATTACACCTTTATTTAACATTTTGCACGGATGACCTACCTCTTTCTGAACTTCTTAAAAGGGAAGTGTCAAGCAAGGCCACCATGGAGGCACCAAAAGGCAGAATAGAACCCACCAAGACACAGAGACCTCATACATGCAGCCAACACCACAACCCAGCCCCAAGCCCCAGCAGAAGGGAGATGTGGATTGTCTTCTCAAAGCTTCTCAGCCACAACTTCTGTGCATATAACATAACATAACCCAGGATGTGTCCTCCTCTCTTCAAATATTTTAGGAAACGAGGACCTATTGAAATAAAAAATAAAGAAATGTCTTTTTTTTTCTTCAAAAATAACAACTGGAATGCAAGAAAGAAGAAAATTTCACCATGTGTTTGCCATGCAGGACATGTAAATAATAATAAGCAGCTGTGTCCATAGAAAGCTTTGAGAAGTTATTCTGTGGGCAGTGAAAGTAACACCCAAGCTGCTATTTATTGGTGCTTTTTTAAAAATTTTTGTGTGCTGCACAAATTTATTTGTGCTTTTTTTCATGCCCTGAAAGCCCAAGAGCCACCCCAGCTCACTGCTGGTCCTGCTGCCATGGCCAGGGCAGGGGACACACAATGGCTAAGGGTCTACTGGCCAGCTTGCCACTGTGGCTAACTCAGCCTCCTTGTGCACTCTGCTCTTCCTCTTCTACCTTACATTTCACAAAAAAATTATAAGAAGGTGCTGCATATAAATCACATTTTTAAAAAGCTGATCATTCCTGCAGTGGTTGATCTCTACATCTGAGTAAGGAAGCCAGCACCCCGGGAGCTGGGACTCAGTGTCCACCTGCTCACCAAGCCTTAGGAACAACATCCTTGCTCTTAACTCCCATTTTCCCCAGGAATAGGGCAAACCCACCTCAAATTACTGCAGTTTTGGCTGTCCCATACACAGGCTTTGTCACAAGGCTCTGCACACCCACAAGCCCCCTGTGGCCTCACACCGGCGCCATTTCCACCTCTTCTCACTGGTGCCAACGATGGGCATGTTTCCTCCCTTTTTAAGATCTCATTTCCAAGGAGTTTGGGTTTTTTTCCCCTCTGGGAACCTGTGGTATCTCCCCTGGGAGGCAGATGTTCCATTGTCACCGTTTTCACCTCACCAGAACCCCTGATGGTTGCCAGGGCCTGCGACCCCATGAGGAAGGCGGACAGGCCCCTCACCTTGGGGCTGCACTGCTCTGTGGGACAAACTTTTATTTTCTCCCTCCCCTCAGAGATGAGGGAGGATCCTCTTCCACCAAGAACCTTTTCACCATGCTTTTGACCCACTCACCCTTCCCAGGGCTCTGCTTTGAGCTCTGTCAGCCCTTCCTCTGCTGAGGGACAGTGCCAAGGGCAGCCCCACGGCCACCATCTTGTCCCTCAGTCCCATCCCGGCAGCTCCTCGGGTGGCATTTGGGTTGTTTCGGTGTTTGAAGGAGAACGTGGGCACGGCAGGAGGGTTGGGGGTCTCCTGCTCAGCTCTGCCCAGGAGCTCCCACATCCCCCAGAGGGTCCCGGCTTTCCCGCCATGAGGCGCGCTGCCTCAGGCAGCCTGGGCGGGAGGGCTGCCATGTTGGGAAGAAACGAGGGGGTTTCTGCCAAATGTGAGCGTTTCAAGACAATATGGGCAGCAAGAAACTCTTGGATCTCAGGAATTCTGGGGGTTTTTTTAACTTTTGGCCACATTTTTTTATTTATTTGTTGAATGCTCTTCCAGAAAATCATCAGTGCTACACACAGCTAATGCACGCGGCTCCGCATCACCTTCTTGCCTGAGTTCCTACCCAGGCTTGATAAATACATCTGATCTTTACCAGACTTTCTGATATTTCCAAACCTCACCCTGCACGGTGAAGAAGGAGGGACTGCACCAGCCAAGGCAATCTTGTCCCACGCCATGCCACACCAGTGTCCCTCCTCCAGGGATCCTCAGCTCCGGCGCTGAGGCCATTCCCAGGGCTGCCAAAAGATGTGATCAGTGATCCAAACCTCACTTCACATGGAAACTTCAGACAAAAAAAACCCAACCAGCCAGCCAAGGTAAACAGCATGCTTTAAATTGCTTTGGTTTACATAGCCGTATTCCAGTGTTCTCTTTAATTATTAGTTTTCTTTTTTTCCCCTCATCATCTTCTCGGTAGATATGCCTTGGTGTAAGCAACTCCCAGGGAGCAGCTGAAGTGTAGAACTGGGCAGAGATCTGTGGTACCTAACACCTAAACCCGGTTATGCCAGCAGCAGTGAGGATTTTTATTTCTCTGCTTGCTTTCCTTTGCTCAAAATGCCATCTCCATGGTTAGTATTCTCACAGTGACCTCTCTACAATAAAAGCACAGTGGAGACCTACCCTTAAAGAGGATTTCCAGGTAGAACTAATTAACAGGGAAAAAAAAAACAAACCCAAACATAAATGTAAGTAGAATGAGCCTAAGCATAACCTGATCTATTTGCTTAGTGCTTTTTGGATGTTTTAGGGATGAAGGACAGATGAGATGCAATTTTTTCTTAGAAAAGAAGGAGGGCTCCTCTGGAAACTCCACTTTGCTGATAATTCTAAGGGGCAGTTTAGAAGAGGGTGAATGTTAGAACAAGTAAGATTTCAGTTTTCCACAGGACAGTGTCAGAATAACTAAAAGAATTATCTTAATTCTTTTTGTAAAGGGAGTTGTAGCTTGTGGCAGCCCCTTAGAGATGCAGAGAAGCCCCAGTGAGCTGCTGGCACCGTGCACTGGTTTGGGCTGCTCAGAGAGGAGTCCTTCAGTGGTAATGGTGTTCAGATTTTATTATACAGTAAAAGAGGATGCATTGTCAGTGAGAATTTCACTGGTCTGTCTTGAACGAGAAATATCAGAGCTTGTCTTGGAGCTGCGTTTTTCGTTTTTCCTGTACCTTCTGCACCACAGGTCCTTCATTATCTTCACAAAATAACTTCTGAACTTCACCCCAATGAATGCATAGAGCACAGGGTTCACACAGCAGTGTAAAAATGCTATTGTTTCTGTGATGTATCTCGCATAGGCCATAATCTTGTCATAGTCACAAGATTTATCTACTTTGCCCATGTTTATGGCAGCGACAAGAAGAACCATGTTGTAAGGTACCTGGCAAACCAGGAAAACAGCTACAATTAATACAATCACGTGGATTGCTCTGTTTCTTTTGGAATTCTGAGCTTGCTGCAAGGATTTGACAATGAAAGTGTAGCAGAAAAGCATGAATATGAAAGGTATGAAAAACCCAAACCCAACCTGCAGGCAGAGCAGCAGTGATTTCAGCTCCTTGCCTTCGGACCACCTGCTGGATCTGTGATCACAAATCTCTTTGGTTTCATTGCTGGGATAGTTGTAACTTTCATTGTATATAAAAGAGGAACTTGAGATTAAAATTGATGACACCCACACGCCCAAACAAATGAGTTTGCTGTGTGCCAGGGTCCTTGCCCTGAGTTTAAATGACTTTGTTGCCTGCACGATGGCAATGTACCTGTCCACGCTGATGAAGGCCAGGAGCAGCATGCCACAGCTGAAGTTGATTGCATAGATCCCTTTACTCATCTTGCAAATGAAATCCCCAAAAATCCATTCCTCAGCAGCATAATACACTGCCCAAAGTGGGAGAGTGAGGACAAAAAGTATGTCTGCTATAGCCATGTTGAAGAGGTACACATCTGTCATGGACTTGGTTCTTTCATACAAAGCAAAGGTCATCACTACAAAGATGTTACCAACCAGGCCAACCACACAAATCAGTGAGTATGCAACTGGCAGGAATGCTCTGGTGAAGTTCCTGACTTCTGGCTTTGAACAAGGTTGTGTAATTTGTGAGATTAGGTCATTATAGTCTGGGTAAGATTCTGAGGTGGCATTCTCTGCCTGTAAAAAAGAAGATCACCGATTACAGATTAACCTCTCATTTCAGTACAACAGAAAGATGATAGATAACAAGGTCATATAATGCAGGGCACTTTGGAAATCTTTCAAACATTAGTACACAAGGTTATATGGCTTGCTGAGGTGACATTTCACTTATGATAACTATGATACTTCTGTCCAGTCCTTCCCAGCTCTCAGCTTCAAGTCCATCTCAAACTCATTTCAAGATAGTCCCCAGTCCAACACTCCATGCTTGACACTGTTTGCACCTACCACATACCCCAAACACAATTGTATTTCACCCTGCAGAGGAAGCTAATAAGAACTAATTAGAGAATTTCATAAAATCTGAATTAAAATTTTAACTTGGAAATAATATTTAGGATAGCCCAGAGGTTTACACCTTTAATTACAGTGTGCAAAAAGGATTAGTCTGCCATCACAGAAGGCTCTCCAGTGAAAAAGTCTGAATTTGAAGTAGAAGTAGACCCACTTTGCCATCAAGGGAGGGGAACAGCTCTTTCTGGCATGTTAGTCATTTCATACTAATGGAGCATGGCTAAAGCAAGCTCCCCAAAATTATTGCTTCTCTCCCCCCAGCTACCCAGGCAGAGCAGGATGGGCATCCTGAGACACACTGACCTGCACCACAGACTCCAAAGCTGTAGTTACATTAGGAGGGTGCAAACCCAATAAACTGTGCTTTGGCAGTGAGCTCTGCTGTCAGAAACCTCTCTGTAGTCACTCCTGAGATTGGGCCACGTGGCCCAGCAGCCTCCAGGAGCTTCCAGGTTCATTGTTTTATGGAGGTACTGACAGAGTTTATCAAGTACTTACAGAACTCATTTTGGCAGTACACCTCTCAGAAAGAAAAATAGACCAAGAACTTCAAAATGATTTCCCAAGGATTTCTGAAAAGAAAACAAAATGGATTGGGTTGGGGAAACAGCAGAAGAAATGTGAACAAGTAGGAAAACAGAACTTGGAATAAAACATTTATTCAAAGAAGAATCTTATGACATCAACTCCATCAACAATACACAGGAGCATCTCAACAAATCACACAGCTCTGCAGCACAACGTGGATGGTTCCTGTCAGTATCAGTAAGAATAGAATGTTAAATATGGGATATTTATTCACAGAGGTACTGAATGATCCATGAAAAGATATGTCTCTTGCTTACCTTGACTTTACACCACAAGAAACTGGAGTAAATTATATTTTACTTTCAGAAATGAAATGGCAGACAGTATATTGAGGGAAACAGGGAACAGACACACAGCACAACCTTAGCATCCTCCCTTACAGTAATACAGCTCTTTCTTTAACCCTTTTTTTTTTTTTTTTTTTCCTGCACCTCTAGTATCACCTTACTTACCCTTCCTTGCTGCAGTAATGAGGTAAATTAAGAGTGCCAGGACATCTGCTTCTGATAATGCAAAGGATAGTGTACAATTTATGAATAGACTGACTGAGCTTTAGTGTTGCTTTGTCTTTGTTCAGTGAACAAATCTTTGTGTTACAGATTGCACTCTATGAAATTAATATTTTTTCTTTTTTCACTGTGATACCTAAGTCCTTTACAAATGGTAATTAATTAATTTGCACAACAGCCTGTGGTGAGGAGGTGTCATTACCTTTCTTTTACAGGGATGGAGCCTCAGAACTGATTCATGACAGTAAGTATCCACTTGAGAGTGTCTTTTTGAGGCATTTTTATCCCCTCAGCATCACTTTTAAGCGTGCTTAGCATTATGCAGGACTCCAGTTCTGCAAAGGATTCAATCCATTGCCTCTGGCTGCAACCAGGTCCAGACTTCTGCAAATCAGACCCGAGTTTAAAGTCACAGAGAGACAGAATGGGGAACATGCCAGTGGTGGCCATGTGTGCAAAGCTGAGCTCAGATGAATTGTTTAACCCCACTCAGGAGCCCATGGGTGGGAGATTTAGCTCCTCAGCATTTCCCTCCAGGAGCTCAGTCCTCCTTTCTGTGACAATGGCATGTCCCATGTTTGCCAAGCTGTGAGTGGCAGCTTTCTCCACGTTTTCTCTGCTTTTTTGTTGGCTGTGCTGCTTGGGTCAACTCTGAGTTTCAATAAACAAATCCTTCCTGTTGGGAAATTACCTGAATTCTGAAATAGAGAGGGAGACAGATAATCTGTACCAGTGGGGCAGGGGCAGCCCAGCCAGAACTGGAAAGCTGGGGGAGGGAAAGGACTGAACGTGCTCCAGAAGCATCATGAGGCTGAGACTCTCCCCTGCCTCTGGTGGGGATGCTGGCTGATGGCAAAGGGCTGCAGAACACTCATTACTCTAGGACACTGCTTAAGCATCACAGTTTCTCTGGCTTTCCAGCCCTTTAAATAAATCTTGAACCACATCTCCAGCTTCCTCTGCTGGCTTTTCAAAGCTGATGTTTGAGAGCTGCATGAACACGAGAGGCTGGAAGTGCTCTGAACAGGGCCAAGGGTTTCTCAGGGGTGCAAAGGTGCATAAGGCAAGCAGGAAAATGGCACAGTTCATCTGGGGTTTGAGCAGCCCTCATCTCCATCTGCTGCTTTCCCCTCTGGTGCCATCCAGCCTGACACTTGTGTCCTTGTTTTTATTTCCCTTTGCACTTGGCTGCAAGTGCAGTGACTGCTGTGAGGCAGCACTACAGCAGTACTTCTCTAGGTTATTATTCTACAAACTGATATTTTACTGTTGCAAGAAAACTGCCTTGCTAGCTATGTCATCCACACCTCCCCAGGACATCCAGGGTTAAGATACACACAGAGAGCCTGACAGTGGCCAAAGCCACTCTCAGACATTAGTGTGACATACAGGAGGAAGAAGAGAGGGTGAAAGTGTTGAGAAAAGAGGGGAATTATCAGATTAGGGGTGGAGAAGGGCTCTGTAGTTCTCAGAAAGCCTGTAGGGAACAACAGCTCCACATGGCAGAGCTGCTCCTCTGCCTGGGGCTGCAGGAGGGCATCACCACTCACACATTCTCCACGAAAGATTTTCACTGTCCAGGAAAAGCTTCTGGAGGGTTGTTGTATGAAAGCAGTAAAGAAGGACTCAGACTGAAACAAGAACTGCAGAGATCACATTTAGGAGCTGATTTAAATCTCCTGAGCTGGTTTCCTTTTCTGAATTTGGAACATGATGGCTGCAAAGGAAGTTAAATCAGAGCTCTAATCAGTACAGCTATCAGCTGAAATCTTCCTCAATAGACATCTTTAAGGTTTACAATCTACAGATCTGTGGTTTTATTCAGCATGACTGCATTAAGTAATTGAAACCAAAATTCCATATATTTAAGGAGTGTGTGCCTGTTATACATTGTTTATGGATTACTTATGGACATGTGTCCATTCATGTGCAAACCAAAATTATTTTCCAAATATTAAATATGCAAGCCTCTCATTTTTTACCTTACTATTTTTCCATTTTATTCACATGATCATATTTCTTTTCACTTTAAAAGCCATGTGAGTACTCAATAAGACTAAACTATAGTCTCCATATATGCATTCATTATTTGAATTACACAGGCAAAAGACAGTAGATAAAGGAAGACTTGAGGAAAAAGAGAGATTCCTATAAAGAAAATAGTTCTCAGTACCTGGAGGGAATCAATACATGTGTTTTAAGCAATACATATGTTTTAAGCACCACTGAAAGTACACTCCTACCTGTGTGTTCAATTAAATAGATCCATCACACAGGAATAATTTATAGATTACTTACTTTATTTTAGTACTTACCAGGCTTGAAAATTGTCTGAAGATCAGATGAAAGAGGATGTGTGAATCTCTTACATTCTTCTGGGGGATGTCTCAAGCACATTTACCACCAGCCTCAACAGGAGTGTGCTTGAATTCAAAAACCAAGAAATAACAGCATTAGTTAAAGGTACAGAGTTAAATTGAAATAATCACCACTTCCTCCTGACAAGCAATAGCAATAACCTGCTGGCTTACGTAGAGGAAAAGATTTAACCTTAGCTGTGCTGGAAACCTGCAGGCTGGAGGCAAGGCTTTCACTGCACAGGCTCCCTCTGGGATGAGAGCATTTTAAAAATAAGAACCACAGCTTTAGAATCATAAAAAGCAGGGTCTTAATTTTTCCTGTGCTCAGAATACATCCTGAATGATGGCTTATTTGTGGTAAGGGTCTGCTTAATGCCATGCAATTGTAGTTTAATCACTGAAATCAACAAGATCTCTGACATGGGACTGCAAAACTGAAACAAGAGTTCATTACTGAATAGAATAGTGGGTGTTTTCTGGGGAAAAAGTAATAATGTGGTGTATGTCACATTATCCAAGTGTTTTTCCTGGGCTGTTAACACAAAAAATGCAAATGCCCACTGAGAGAGTAAAATGCAATTTTATTTGCCTGGAAGTGCAGATGCTGCTCAGGTCTGCTGTCAAAGTTAGCTGGAACTAGACAAAAAAAAAAAAATCATTCTATGTCTACTGCTTTTAAAGGCTGCAAACATTTCTTTTCCAGATCTTAATCTCTGATGACAACTGACATGATTGCATTAGCAGGAAAAATAAGAAATATTATAACATCCCTTCAAACTTCTTACTTTAGAAGTTGTGTGTGTGAACATTCAGTTGCATCTTGTGATCTCATTAGAGACACCAGGGAGAATCATAGAATGGTTTGGGTTGGCAAGGACCTGAAAGATCAGCTGGTTCCATCCTCTACAGCATTTCAAGGTCTGATTAAATTAGCAGAACACTGGACCTAAAGAAATGCAGGATGATAGATGCCACCTTGTCCTTTTTTTCAGAACTGAGCATCCAGCAACATCAGTGGCTCCCTAGCAGCTCAAGCATGGTGCTGCTTCCCACTGATCATACCCAGTGGATGAAAAGAAATGCTGCAGAGTGTCAAAATGGGACTTGGTAGATAAAAAGTGTGATGTCAGAGTGAGTTTTAACCATTTAAGCAGGAACATTTCATTTTCTCACTGGCTCAGAACCTGTTAAAACCAGCAAATTCAGAGCAGGAGCACATCCCATGTCAAGGAAAAGATTTGCTGATATTTTGTTGTGGTCTGTTTCCCTGTGAGCCTTTTAAGAGCTGCTTTCTCATGACTCTGGGACTGAGGAGCAAACTCCATGGCAGAGAGACAAACCTGGCCCGTGGCAGGTGTGTGAGCAGAAAATAGTGAGGAGCAGAAGTAGGAATTCTCTCTGTGTTACAGAAGTGGCTTCAAATCACCAACTAAATCCTCGATGTGGTCCCTACTCAAACAATCCCTCCTACTGCTAGTAACAGCTTCCAGCATCTCTCTCAGACAACAACCTACTTTAGGAATACTAACAGACAGCAACCTACTTTAGGAATACTAACAGACCAGCCTGTGAAGCAGCTGAATATTATCAACACAATTTCATGCCATGAAATAAATCAGAATTTTGAAGCTTAGTTAGAAGGTAAATCAGAATTCCAGCTTCTCCATTACACATACTACTGCTGCTGTTCCATATTCAGATATTTCCTAATTTAAATGCATTTCCTGCTTTCAGCCTGCAATAAATTCAATATTCAGCATGCATAACAGTCTGGCAGAGGGTGAAGAAGTCACTGTGTGGCCAGCACCCATGTTCAGACAAGGTAACCAGTCCACCTTACCTTCTCAGGATGTTTTCTTTCCACCAAGTTACAAACCCCAACCTTGCTCTTCACCTTCACACTGTGGCAGCTGGAAAGGGTTTTTTCCTTTTAGCACAACTATCTGAAAATCTGCATGTTATGCAAATGAAGCCCCACATGCAGTTAGGTTTTGTTTGTGTCTTAGAGCCTAGAAAAGGAAACCTCCCCTTGTTTGGCTAATAATGGTTATTGTGGTTTCTCACATCTCACCACATGTCAGTTTTCTGCCACCACTAATTAAGGACAGAAAATATTGACAGATAAGGAAAGCAAAACCACCATTTTTCCAGAATCCCCATTTTTTCTTCTGGAATGGCTCAAGATGCTGGGTTTTTTTAATTTTAAAAGGCAGGCAGCACACAGCCCTGACACTCCATTCTGCTTTAATGTTCATTCAGGTAGATCTGGATCAGCCTCATCTGACTCAAGATCTAGCCACCAGCTGAGGTTCTGGCCTCCTCATCATTCTTTCACACTACAAAATATAAACTTTCTTTACATTCAGGTCATTCATATTATTAATGTACTTTTAGCATTACCATGCTATATCAGCAGTCTATTTTCCCCCCATTTTTCTTTCAAACTTTCCTTCTTTTGCCTGCATCTGGTTTTTCACTCTCCATCAAACATTTCTGCATTTGGCATTCAGGTTTTTTTTGTCTCCCTATTTCTCCCTCTTTCCTTCTTCAGCTTTTCTTTTTTTTTTTTTATTTCCATCTCATTCCCTCCAGCATTACATTTTGTAGCACTGCTCACTTGCTCCCCTTGGATCTTTTTTGTTCACATCTCCAGCCTCCCTTCCCCCTGGTTCTGCCTACACCCCCGTGCCACCCACTAATTACTTTAATCACCTCTGTCAGATCAGTGCCAGAAGACAGAGATCTCCTAAGGCCTTTTACAGGGGTTTTACCACTTAAAAAAAAAAAAAAAAAAAAAAATCTATGTGGAATGGTTTGCTGGTCATGTGTAAATAGTAAAGATTCAGGGGTGGTTTCTTCTCAGGCTGAACATGGAATTTCTGAAGAAGTCCAGGCAGACTCAGAGCACTCCTCAGCAGCATCACTTCTTAGAAGCAATCCAGCTCCTAGCTGGTCCTCCAGAAAGGAGCAGAAACAACACCAGCTGTATTTTCCCATTGGTTTCAGTTAAAAATATTTCATTTTCCCAGAGGCAATGTTGATGAAAACAAAAGTTTTAAACAAATAAAATTATGCATTTTGGAAAAAAAAAACCAACAAAAAATTAAGCAAAAAATTTGGATTTTTGATGGAACTTTCTATAGCAAATATGCCAGTGTAGAAAAATCACCAGAGATGAGTTATATGGTTGTTCTTGCTTTTATTCCCTTTTGTAGTCTGAGCTTACCAGCTCACTCTGTTTTGGTAAGAGAAAGTTTTGGTAATTTATTTTGGATAGAGAAAGTAAAAAAAGAGTAAAGTCATTCCATGGGGTTACAGAAGCCAAGGCAGGAAAAGGATTAGAATTCATCAGGATCTCAATCTCATGAGACATGAGAGCAGCATTTTCCAATTAGCACATTTTATTTTTCATAAAAACATTTCTGGTATAGCTAAAAGCATTCTGAAGGATAATTCTGGTTTGGTGCAATCTTGTTGGTTTTTTTTTTTTCCATTAAGAAACAACCGGAGCAGAGAATTTCCAAGCAATTTTACTCCTTTAATTTAAGAACTACCACCTGAATCGTGCTGGATTGGTCTGGCTTCATTCCTCTGGGGGTTCACATCTCAGCAGAACCCATTTCAACATTCTCTGATCCCATCTGGGCCAACAGTTTCATGAAACCAAGCTCTTGTTCTCTTGCTAAAGTGGATCTGACCCTTGCTAACAAAACATATTCCTCCAGGGAAGACAAAATACTGCAGAATCATTCTGACTGAGTGCTGCCTTTTGAAGCAAATGGTTCCCTGCAAGAACCCTCTGAGGCAGTGCCTGCCAGGGTGTCACTGGTGGGCATCAGGCTGCAGTGAGTTTCCAGACCAGAAATGCTGCAAGCCCAAAGCAAAGAGGCAAGCAGGATGGAATTGGCCCTTGCTGCCACCATTTCTGTGGGGTTTGTGCTGGAGCCAACCCATCCCCACTGGGGAAATGTTTTCTCTTGCTCACTCAGGCTCTCACACCCTCTCCTCTCTCACTGAAATAACTACCAGAGCAGATTCTCAAAGCTGTCGTCAGGTTGCACTCCCAAGCACTGACATTTCACCCTGAGCACACTGAATTCATTGACCTACATTCTTTTTTGAGCTGTAATTTCCTTATATGGCTGGTTTTACCCCGGGGAGTGCCCCACTTACCTCTCTTCCCCCAGCAGTAGTACCCAGGGCCTGAGAAAGAGCTGAAAGAGAAGTGTTTAAAAGGTGCTTCTACACCCAACCTCGCAGGAAGTTTTTGGTATGGAAGTTTTAAGGCTTCTGGGAACCTGGCTCCCACCTAAACCCACAGATGCTGAAATGGAAGGATGAAATGAGAAACTGAGGGGGTGTGATGTTCAGTCCCTGAGCTGCCTGGGAGATTTCTTGCAGCCTCTGTGGACCAAGATGCAGTGTGTGCTTTTCATCATATGGATTGTGGGGTTTTTTTCCAGTCATAAAGACAACTTGGAGGGGCTGGCTGGCCACTTGACTGAGATGGTGACTTCTGAAACAACCCAGAGAAAAACTCCCACAGAGGTTGCCCTGCAAGGAGGAAAAATGTCCTTCCAGGTCTTCCACAACATGGGAATTACTGTTCCTAAAGAGTCACCAGTGGGGTGTCACTTGTTCAGAGTGTAGGGGGAGGTTGTGTCCAAATCACAGATCCTCTCTGTGGTCAGTGGTCAGCACATATTTAAATAATTTCTATTTCTAATAAGCTTTAAGGGTATTGGGCATTTAACTCTCAGTGCAGTTACCCTCATCTGGAGCCCTGAGAGCACACCACAAATTGCTGTGGGATTGGGAAGGGAAATAAATGCCCCTTGAGAGGGTGTGCCAAGCAGACTGAAGGGAGGGCAGGTCCTGCTGCAGGATCTGAGAGCTGACACAGTTCTCTGAATTCCGACTGCAGCAGATATTTATTTCAGCTTTCACTTCCCTTCTAAGAGTGGGCAGCTGCTTTTATCTTTTGATCACTGGGTCCTCGTGCTTACAGTCACTTACCTGTGGTTTGTGCTTTGATAAAATTGATTTTTCCACTGTGATTATAGAGGTGTATTAAAGGAAAAAAAAAAAAAAAAAAAAAAAAAAGGAAAGAAAAGAAAAAACCCAAACAACAAACCAAACCAAAGAAGTGACAGGAGGCACACTACTGATGATTTATTCACAGAAGCAGCAAGTGAGGCTCTGCTGTTGATTAATTCTGTGCCATCCAGAGAATGCAAGCACATCCTCACATCCCATTCCTCAGGGATGATGTTTCCATAGTTACAATCTAGCCTAGCAGATGATTAGCCCAGGTATCCAGGTACAGATCTCCTGCCAGGTGGCACCTGTATCACATTAGGGGACAGATTCAATTATATCTCTCTCTGGTTTGAATTTAGAGCTAGAAAACCAGACACCTGGTTAGGAAACTTCTCCATCTGCAAGCCCAAGCCTCTTGAGCAGGTCTTCCAGTGGATCTTCCTTCCCTGTGCCAGATACCTTAGGGGACAGATGAAGCACAGCACCCAGAGGATCCATTCTCTTGCTCCCAGATTTTGATGCCCACCCTGGCACTTGACTCATCTTTTCAAAAAATCATAGAACACCAGGTTGGAAGGGACCTCAAGGATGAGCAACAGATTCATGTCCTGTGTTACTGAGATGCTCCTGCCTGGTAACTGCAAGCTGCACCTCAGAATTCACAAGTTCTCTCAGCTCTACAGAAGGGGAACTGATGGCAGGATTAATGACTCAAAAAAAAACACCAAAAAGAAACCAAACAAAAAAAAAAAAAAACCAAAACCCCAAATATTTTTAACAGTATGGTTTTGGGATAGCAATTTATCTCCTTGCAGGTTCCTCATCATCTGAGGCAGCTGTGAAGTTTCAGTACTCAGGTAGAGAGCTCATTGCAAGGTGGTGGTAGGTAAGGGAAAGGCTGAGTTTCAGAATCCCAGAGGTGTCACCCTGGGAGGCCATGCCAAGAGCTGGAGGTGACACCTCCTTGGGCATGGAATTCAGAACCATGGAATTCAGAACCAGCTGGCTTACATGAAATGGAGGAGAGAGGGAAGCCCTTCCAGGCTGAGGCAGAAAGCAGATGAGGAAAGCCAGCATTTTTGCAGTTCTCCCTAAAGGTTTCCTTATGACTTTGAAGCAATATTTGTTTCCACTGATTTTCCTTTTCTGCCACAGCTGAGTGCAGCAAGAAGTGTAAAATGCAAGACAGAACATTGGGCTGAAACATTTTTAGAAGGTGCTGGAGATTTATGGTTAAAAGTTATTTTAAACTCCTTCTGTAGAGGGTGCCCCCTCTCTGAGAGCATTTTTATTCTTAAACATTTTTCTTCTTAAAATCTTCCCTCTGATCATATGTTAAATTAAAAAACTGCTATTTGAGTAGAGAAGAAGGAAGTTTGGGGAGCTCAGTTATACTATGGGTGCTTTGTTTTACAGAGGCCTTCAGATGATTTTTGATAAAGCTGAAATCTCCTTATTCTGATCATTGGAGAAGACTGGAATCAGACTGGTTTCTTTTAATACTCATAGATTATCCCTAGATTATTTAATACTCATAGACTCACTGCCTCCAACTGGACCTCATTCCATCTGAACAGTAACATCCTACATAAAATCTCCTCAGTCTTCTCTCTTCCTGCTGTCCTGCAAGAGTGGTTCCAGGCTGGGAAAGAAGCTTTTCCCTGGCACAGCTCTCCCCAGGTGGATCCCTTCCATCCCTTCCCCACTAAAATGCTTTGACCTTGACTAGAGTCTGAGACACTGTCCCTAACCTTGGACTTGTAAGCACATCTGTACCTTGAGAGGTGAAACTTCTGCTTGCTGCAAAACCCTGGCACCTTCTCCACCCTTAGAGATTTTTCTGCACCTGCCACAGCTTGGAGCTGGAGCACAAAATTCCACAAAATCTCATATTTGTGCAAATAATGCCCACAGTTCACTAACAACCATTCCAAATAACTGCTCACCCTAGGCTGGCAGCAACCAGCAGACTACTGTGGGTTTAGATTACACCCTCAGGCTAAAAAAAAATAAATATTTGGGTGAGGAGAGAGCTGGGCATGCTGAGGAGAGCAGCCTGTCTTTAGCTACGTGGTCAGCTTGGGGCAGCTCAGCTGCTGGGCTCCTGTCCTGTTGCAACCAAAAAGGGAGAAAATAAGCTTTGAGTCACCACCTTTGCTTGCTCTGGGTGATCTCTTTCATCTCACCACCTGGATGATGTTCCTACCTGTTCAAAGGGATGATGTTCCTACCTGTAAGCATGAGGACCCTGGATGATGTTCCTACCTGTTCATTCATTCCCCAACCCCTCGAGGCAACCTGAGGGGCTGTCTAAGTCTCAGCTCAAAGTGATGCTGAGACATCTCGTGCAAACAACAACACAGAAGGGTGGGACACATCCTGGGGGTCCTGACATTTTAGGATTCTATGATGTGAGCTTCATTACACTTAAGTAATTCATAAGCAGAATTTGGCTCTAATGTGCAGAAAAAACCCAGCAGCCTAGCTGAGCACAGTGACAAGAAAACATATAAATGGTTTTATTGCAAAAGACCACACAGCTGGATGGTTTTGACCCACAAGCCCTTGGTGAGCAGTCAGAATAATGACACACAGTGAGTCAGGATGTATCCCCTTTTTATTCTTGTTTTTTTTTTTAATTCAAAGATCAGAAAAGCAAGCCACTCCGGGGGCTGAGCAAATGAAAAAAGCAAAAGGCTGTTCTGCAAGATTTCCTGTTCTGTGATGCATGGGTGATTGGCCTATATTTGTGACCCCATTTTGATTTCAGGTTGGTAGCAGAGATCCAACCCTTTGGGACTGTGGAGGAGAGGGACTGGTTAGTGCTGGCTCCAGAGGGAACCCTGAATCAGATCCAAGTCTCTCCAACTCATGTGCTTTCTAATTTCAAAGCCTGAACTGAACCTTAAATGCTGCTTTTTAACAGAGACAAAGGGAGGAGAAGCAAGAGACACCCAGACACCTCTTCCTGAGCTGCACCCAAACCTGAGCTGCTCAGCAGAGCCAAAGCCCAGGAGGAGGAGGTGCTGGGTGTTGGTGGTGAAGGTGCTGAGGTGCAAGAGGAGGATTTGGACAGCTCTGCTTCCACTGCCACCAAGGGAAAGGGATGGGACATTTATGGAGCTGGCCCTAAAACTCACACATTTCACAGGCAGAAGGGATCTTTGCGTGGTTTGCACTGGAGCTGTGGGTTACAAGGTGTTTCTGTGCCACAAAAAGCCAGCAGGGCAGAGCTGGGAGATCCTATTGTCTACATCAGAATTATTGGGATGGTCTCCCAGGAAACCACTTGGGAAAGTTCTAAGTCTCAGCTCAAAGTGGTGCTGAGACATCTCATACAAACAACAGCACAGAAGGGTGGGACACGTCCTGGAGGTCCTGACATCTTAGGATTCTATGATGTGAGCTTCATTAGCACCCAACTCTTCCTGTTCTCCCAATGCACTCGTTTCCTAGCACATCCCCTACAGCCCCAGGCCACAGCCAAAACTGAACCCCACCTTCTGGATTTTGGTGTGCCAACAAGAGTCTGACTCGCAGCTTCACATCAGCTGCCTCCTCACAGTTTCTCTCTAACCTACTGCCCTGGAACTTCTTCAGACTTTTAATCAGTTCCACTCAAATGAATCCCTGTGTCTGCTGCTCCCTGCCCAATCTGGGATTTGTTTCCCTGACAAGAATGTGTCCCAAGCCCAGGGAAGGGGGTGCAGGGGCAGCCCAGCACCTGAGAGCCCCACAGGAGCTCCTGTCCCAGGCTCTGCTGTGCTGGCTGCAGGCACCCAAGTGGCTTTACTGCTCCCAGAACTGGGAGTGGATCAAGGGTTGGACTTGATGAGCTCAGAGGTCCTTTCCAACCCAGCTGGTTCTGGGAATCTATCAGGTTTGGATTACATCAGATTTTAGGTTACTTTAGATTCTCTGCTACCACCCCTTGCCTTCTCAGCTCCAGGGATCTTTGGGCCAGGCTCAGGCTGTGGGGATGCACTTGACTTCTTTTCCTTTGCATAAACTGAGCTCCAGTTCTTCCAAAGCACTTGGCATCCATTTCCACTCCCATCTTTAGTACCTCTCTGGATTCTTTTGCATCTTTCCACAGTTTAGCTTAATTCATTTTGATGCAGAAAGCAAAATGAGCAATAATGGGAGGAATGAGTTCAGAAGAGCCACTCTGCATTAACATCCCACTCATTTATTCCACACCCCAGCTTCTCAGCCTTGATGAGCCCCTGCAGCACCCATGCAGTCATTATTCTTTTTTTTTTTTTTTTTTTTTTTTTGGCTGGTACTTTCAACTCCTTCACATTAAGTGCTATCAAATTAGCACACACTTGCTGCAATGAGGAACTAGGGGAAGAGAAGCCATTAATGAATTTTAATTTCCCTTTCATGGAAGAAATCCATGAGAATTTGTCTTACTTCTCTGTGGGAACCTCACATATTTAATGTCAGCACCTTCCCACGTGTGTAACCACCCTTTAAAGGGACCTGGGGTGCAAGAGCCTGCTCCAAATGCAGACTTTCTCATAGTTTTGTTTAGCAGTTACTGATTAAGGTGCCTGATTTAAAATTTCACTTCAGGCTTATTTAACTCAGCCTCTGACTGATAGAACAGCAGTGCTGCCCTTCAACACCAGCTGGGCCAGAGGCAGGGCTGTGTTACAGCAGCACCTTTTACCCAAAGCTACAATCTGCTCCTTCAAGAATTTTTCTAGATTTTATATTTTCCCCATTAAACGTTTGCTAAATGATCAAGTTCAAGCATACATAGTTCTTATCTCCAGGATTCTTTTAGTCTCTGAAAAAAACCCCAGAATATTTTGTAATTCCTTCTTGGCTTGCTTGGAATTTTTTGATCTTACTGATCAGTTTTATCAGTTTCTTTTTAATAAACACAGCACAGCCTTCCTGCTTTGCAGCTGAAAGGAGAGAAAGAAACCATCAGTCAACATGTCAGCCACTCATTTAACCTTTTAATACTCTAAAGGTGTGCTTCCTCACAAGAACTGCCAGGGTAATTTTTGTTTAAAAAAAATTCCAGCCTCCCTAAAACATTTCTTAGGTGGGGAAACATCACCTCGTTTTCAAGGAAATGATGCATTGCTGAAACTCACACCTCATTCCTGCCCCAGCCAGAACAGCTCTGACTGCTTTAAGCATTTTTATTTATAGGAAGGGTTGGAAAGAGTGCTCAGGGGGAGACATCACTGGAGAGCAGGGCAGGGTGGGAGCAGGTGCTGAGCACACAACCTGTCCCTCTTATCCCCTTTTCCCTCTCTTTGCTCCTTCTTGTTCCCCCAAACCAGGATCCTTCATTTTCCTTTCTGGGATCCTCTTCCTTTCCTTTTCCTTTTTCTTTTAGGTCCTTGCCCTAAACATCCCATAGCAGGACACGTGCACTCCCCAGATGGTCCTCCCTGCCCTCAGGTGACCCCAGGGCTGCCACTTCTCCTGGGACAGCCCCAGGATGTCCTGGGGGTCCAGTTTGGTGCCACCCCCCTTTACCCTTGTTCTTCTGTGCAAGAGGTAAAAAAAACTTGAGCCTTAACCCAATAACATCCCCCTCTGGAACAGGGGGTGTCCTGCACCATCTGCTCTGCTCCAGGAAGGTTTCTGAGCCCTGGCCACTGCCGGGCAGGCTGTGCTCCCTGAGCAGAGCTGCTGATGGTGCAAGGTACCTCCTGAGTGAGGGACTTGTGGGGCTGTGCTGGGCTGAGCTTCCCAGCCCCACAGCTCAGGAAGGATGCTGCAGGGTCAGAGTGACCCTCAGCAGTGGCAGAGGGACCTCCAGGGGTTCCTGTGTTCCCCCCTTCCCTGGGTGGAGAGGAGATTCAGTCGTGTCACCCCACAGAAACAACCAGAATTCACACCTACAGCATCACAGCAGTGAACAGCATTCCTGTCACCATACAACCAGAACTCACACCTACAGCATCACAGCAGTGAACAGCCATCCTGTCACCATACAACCAGAACTCACACCTACAGCATCACAGCAGTGAACAGCCATCCTGTCACCATACAACCAGAACTCACACCTACAGCATCACAGCAGTGAACAGCCATCCTGTCACCATACAACCAGAACTCACACCTACAGCATCACAGCAGTGAACAGCCATCCTGTCACCATACAACCAGAACTCACACCTACAGCATCACAGCAATGAACAACCATCCTGTCACCATCACCCAAGTGACCAAAGGGACCATTGCCACACACCCCCTGTCCCTCCAGTGTCCCTTGCAGCATGTTCTGAGGACCCCCTCTCAGCCAGCACAGCCCGTGGGATGAACACAAGTGGAACTTTTTCCATGTTGGAGCAAAAAAAAATCCCAAAATACCTTTCTTGCTCTGAATGCACATAATAGTTTCACAAGGGAACTGTGTGAATGACCTCATTTTGTATCTGCTGTGGTTTCCTCATAGTGCAGAGCAATAGAAACAAAACAATTAAAGCTGCTAAGAAACTGAAAAACAACTTCTAGAAACGTGACTTGTTTGCAAATGTAGAACTGAGTGTAAGGAGCAGCTGCAGCCACTTGCACAGAGTTTTGCACATCCAGTGATGTTCCAACTTCAGGTTTTTCAGAGGTTCCTTCAAGGACATAAGGTTTAAAACCTTAAAGTTGATGTTGAACCACTATGTTTGTAAATGCTGCCTTTTCTCCAGGGGACTTTGCATGTACCTTTGCCTTGATAAACTCCACACAACTGTTTTAGGTGCAAACAAGGGAGTTTGTATGCACAGAGGCAGCCAGATGCAGTCTGTCCCTGTAACAACTCATCTGCCATTTGGAAGGAACCTTCCACAAAGGTCCATTTGGGCAGAGGCACCCAGTAATGGAGGTTCAAAGGGCTCCCCAGAGATCCAGCCTCCTGCTCAAAGCAGACCTAAGTCCAAAGCTAGATCAGGGTGCTCTGGGTCTAGTTCAGTTCTGGAAACTCTCAGGGACAGAGAATTCACCACCTGCTCTAATCCTGCATCCTTCTCATGGTCGGTTTTCTTTTATTATTTTATTGATTTCTTAGTATTTATTTATTTTCAGTTTTCTTGAGGAAATCTGACTGCTGGCTGGTTCCCTTTCACTGGGCACCTCTAGGAAGAGGAGGATGGAAGAGCCCAGCTTTATCTTTACCCTCTCCAAGCAGAACAGCCCCAGCTCTTCACAGCCCCATCCTTTTGGCATCTTTTGCACCAGGGGAGCCCACCTGAGCACCAAACTCCTGGATGGTCTCACCAGGAAGGGGTTGTAGGGGGAATAACCCCTTCCCTCAGCCAGCAGCTTGACTTTCTGCCAGGCTTTCCCTCTTCACAGCTGCCTCCAGGCCCTTTTCTGCAATGCTGCTTTTCTACCCAGCCCATCCAGCCAGAATTTGGCTACACAGATGCTTTGGGCAACTTTGGCCAAAGCAAAGAAAATGACATCCAGTGTTGTCCTCAGAACTGTGACAGAAAGTGACCTCAGGCCCCATCTGCCCTCCCTAAACCTGTGCTGGCTGCTCTCTGATTTGCTTTCATGTGCTCAGACCTGGCTGTCACAAGGACTTGCATCAAAGTCCCCAGGGACTGAGGTGAGGCTGCTGGGCTGTGGCTTCCTTGATCCTCCTCACCTTTGATAAAAGCTCAGTGTAACATTTTCCCTTTCCAAGTCACCAGGAAGGCCCCTTGATCACCACAGCCTTTCAAAGGATCCTGAGATCAGACCCTGCCATTAAAGACAGAGGTGAAGAACCAGTAAATCTTTTTTTTCTTGCCTTTCATCACCCACTTCCTGCAGCAGCAGGCTCCCATTTTCTTTCATCTTCCTTTCACTGGTGTCCTGCTCATGGAAATTCTTCTTTTGCTGCCTTCACATTCCATCAGCTTCAGCTCCAGCCAAGCTTTGATGTCTCTTGTACCATTCCTGTCTGCTACCTGTGTGTTCCTGCCAAGGAGAACCCTGAACAAGACAGAGCTCACTTCCCTGAACTGCAAGGAATTAATTACTCTGCTCCTTGTCTTCTTCTCTGCTCTCAGGGTTTTTAACTCTGCCATTTCACAGTCCCTGTAGTCAAGGTTGCCACTGACTGTTGGATCTGGGCACTTCCCTTCATTCCTGGGTGGCAGATGCAGAGTATTAAGGAGGCAACTGGGCTGGTGAAGGGATCCAGCACAAGTCCTGTGAGGAAGGGCTGAGGGAGCTGGGGGTGTTGAGGCTGGAGAAGAGGAGGCTCAGGGGAGACCTCATCACTCTCTCCAACTCCCTGAAAGGAGGTTGGAGCCAGGGGGGGGTCAGGCAGATATCAGTAGGATAAGAGGGCACAGACTAAAGATTTTTTTCCTAATATCCAACCTAAACCTCCCCTGGCAGAGCTTCAGCTCTGCCAGGGGAGGTTTAGGTTGGATATTAGGAAAGGATTCTTTGCAGAGAGGGTGCTCAGGCATTGGAATGGGCTGCCCAGGGAAGGGGTGGATTCTCCATCCCTGGAGATATTTCAAAAGAGCCTGGATGTGGCACTCAGTGCCATGGGCTGGGAACCACGGGGGGAGTGGATCAAGGGTTGGACTTGATGAGCTCTGAGGTCCCTTCCAACCCAGCCAATTCTAGGATTCTGTGATTCTAGGATTCCCACCCCATCCTGCCCAGCACCCAGGTCCCAGATGGTCCCTGCCCCAGTGGAATCTCCTGCCCTGTTTGCAGCAAGTCCAGCATGGCAGAGCACAAACTGGAGGTGGTTAAAAATCCCCATGAAAACCACAGCGTGCAATCAGGAGACTTCTTCAAATTGTTTAAGGAAGGTTTTGTTCTCTTCCTTTTCTTGATGGGATGGTCTGGTGTGGGCACCCACCACAATATCCCCTTTGCTGGGCTCCCCTCCAGCCACTTCCTAATTCAGAGAGGCAGAAGGGGCTGGGAATTCAAGTGCATCAGGTCCTGGAAGGAGAAGCCAGATGGAACAGAGCAAAGCAAGCACTCCACAGACCTTTCCTTCTCAGGCCTGGGTAAGAAACTCAAACTAATGACTCATCATTTTGCAAAAATTTTGCCAAAATTGACCAAAATTTTACCAATCAAGTTAGGAATTTTGTTGGGTTTTTTTTTTTTCCTTTGTTGAATCATAAAACATCTGACCACTCAGATTGATCCTACTCACTCTGGTAGCAGCCAGCCTTTAAGATTCACCATCAGGAATGGGAAGATCCTTAGGGAATAAACCTCAGCACACATTCCTTCACACATTCTCAAGTTCAGACTGGACTAACTCTTTTAAAAAAACATTTTTCAAGAGGTGCCACTCCACTCCCAACCCACAGGGCTTCCTAAATGTTAAGAACCACCACTACAACTTAGCCAGCACAACAGCTTTATTTTGCAATTTGAATTATTATACACAATTGGGTAAAAGCCCACAGGAGGGACAGCAAGGAGCTTCACCACTTTGTGGCATTTCCTTAACTCACAGCCCAAGTGCAAGGTCTCCAGGTAACCCCCAAGGTGAGAGAACACCACTTGGCTGTTAACAAGTCATGTTAACACTTAAAATATCTAATTAGTTATTTTAAAAGGCCACATCTTCAATTAGAAATCATTTAATAAAGTTTTTGCTTCTTTTGGTATGACCAGTTGCCATTTATCTTACAGCTATCATGTTTTCCCAAGGCATGTAAAAAAGCAAACAACACTGTCTCTATATTATTCCATACACCTTAAAAATTAATGCCAGAAATCAATTGTTCCCAGGTATTCAAGTGGAGTTTTAGTTCCTTCAGATGTACTGTTGCTCCTCTTCAAAACAAAAAAACAAACAAAAAAAAGCCCAAACCAAACTTTTTCTACACAGCATCTTGAGGCACAGCTTCCCCCATTTTAAAGGAATTTTTACACAGGGTGTTTCATAGGTTACAACATTGTTGCTATTTGAAGTCTATGGCACATTGATTTCTTTGCAGATAAAAAAAAAAAAAATTCCTCCTCTGTGTTCCCCTGCTACAATATGGCACAAAGTTAGAAGTTGACACCAAGACTGAAAATTCTGATGCTTTTTTTTTTTTTTTTTTTTCTTTTTGCTGGCTCTTTTGGGGTGCACATAAATAAAAGGCACACTTTTCCTCTCTCCTCACAGATCATTTGTGTACTGTACAAGCCTAACTTCTCAGCACTGCTCCATGCCTGCTGGCTCAGTGCAAAGAAACAAACCAAAAAAAGGTTTTTAAAAGTCAGCATCCAGTGCCAGTAGCAGCTCAGTTTGCTTAACCAATGGCTTGAGTTCAGCATGCTACTTCCACTGTGGTGACCACTGGTGAGAGGCCAACAGTGTTCCTGCAAAAAAAAAAATTACAAAGCCTTAAAATAAAAAAAAAATTAAGTTATTTCTATTCACTTACACGTGTATTTCCCAAATGTGTTCACCATGTTCAGAAAGTGCACGTTTTGAAGTCTTGTTTCAGTATTACAAATGTCCTTGACCCATTTTTTAGAGCAGCTCCACGTGCAAGAGGATCGTGAGAGCACTGTCAGTGTTTCCATTACTGACCCTGTTTTGAAAAAGAGGGCAATGAAAATGGAAGAATTTGCTCTGTAGCTGGAATTTATTGTCATGTCTTCTGTGTGGTGCTTTTAAAAGTTTCTATTTAATCCTGCAGAGCAGTCAGAATCTGATAACCAGCAGCTCAGTGGTTTCCCTCCTCAGTGCTTATTTTCCCCAACAAGGATTTTCAAGAATGGGGGTGAGGTCACAGCAGGTGAAGAGCCCTCAGTAATTAAAGCTCCACAAACCATTACCAGGCTGTGAAACACTTCAGAAAAAAACCCCAATATGGTTTAGTTAATGATTTGTGGATCCTTACCAAGTTACTTGTGATTTACCAAGAGATAACAGGGATGAAATCATCATCTGTAAGAGCAGCTGAAATCTGAACATCAATGGTCTGACAAATGTAATTAAAGGAGAATATTCAGAGTTAAGAGTTAAGACTAGTGCTAAATTTAGCTCCTAAATTTAGATTTGAGAGCTGAGATACTCTCAACTTGATATGCCTAAAAAAACCCAATAAATCCAACTTCCAGAAGAGTCTGAAAAACAGCAGTTTCAAGTAATTCTGGAACAATCAGGTATTGTGGCTCGTTACCATAAATCTCTACTAGATGCTGAACTGACAAAATTGTGTCAAAACAAGTGTGAGTTGAACCACTACCTCTGGAGGTTCTTGCTTTGGTTATTTAAAAAAAAAAATAAATTCAGACTGTTCCAATAGCAGTGCAAGTTCATTATAAAGCCACATGCCTCTCTGTAGATGTTTTTATCCTGCCCACTGCCAGCAATGGACATTTTAGTTGCAAAATCCACCTCCTGCTGTAAAAGGTCTCAGTGAACTAAATGAAGAAAACAATCCTGGTAATCAGACTCAACTATTTCATTTAGTTCTTGTTCAGAATATTGAAAAGCCTTCTCCACCTACAGTCTTTTTTGTTTTTTGTTTTTTTTTTGAAATACAAGGCACAAATAGGGAGTGGACATTCCAGCAAAAAGTGATTGTCTGAAATGAACAGTCCACAGCAGTCTTCTAGTCCAGCACAATGACACATTTTTGCTGTCCTGTTCTATGCCACATCTTCCAGATAATCTGCAACATCACTTAGCTGGGAAATGGTAAGGTCTTGTGTGATGCCTTCAAGCTGGAAAAGAAATGAAAGGCAGGAATCAGAGAAATAGTAAATATTATTTCTTGCAGTGAGATCTTTGGGAGGTGCTCAGACAGATCTTGAAACTTAGGGAGAGGACATTCCTATGCTGGATACTAAACCAGTCCCAATCCCATTTTATATTCCTAACAAACAGGGAATTGTGCTATCAAATAGTTGTTGTGGGAGAGTTGTTCTCCTTTTTCATCAGGAAAGTAACTAACTTGGCAGAAATTCTGACACAAAAATACAGAAAGAAAAAAACCAACTTTAACATGGATCCTAAGAAGCAATGATCATGGCACCCTCCTTCACAGAGGTTAAAACAATTCAAGGCAAGAGGATAAGAATGTCAAGAACAATTTTAAAAGAATCTTACTTTATCACTGGCATTTGACCCTTCTGTTTCCACAGAAATTTCATCTATTTCTTCACCAATGCTGATGTCACTTTTTTCTGAGCGATGACTGGTACTGAAGAGAAGAAAACCATAAATACAGAAATAACACTTTCTTTTCAAACATCCAACGTTCAACCTCACTTTTTACCTGATATTTGATCTGGATTTCACTTCCAAGCAAGTTATTTATGAAGTTACTAAAAAACCCATAATAAGCAAAGACTTTGTCCCTAGATAAAGCCATGACAAATCTGATAAACTCTGCAGCTTACACCACCAACACCTTCACACCATAAGAGGAAGCTGTTGAATATTTTTTACTCATGACACTTTATTTGCAGTTGAATATTTAATCAAATGCCATATTCACTGTCTAATAGCATGAATTATATGCCATGTATATATATATATTTTTATACATATGCTAAGCCATTGCTAAGTGCAATGTTCAGGACAAAAAAATATCTTCCAGAATAAAGCAACAACTTCTCATCTGAAAGTCAGCACCAGGCTTTTAAGGAACTCATCACCCCCTGCAAAAAAAGGGTTTTTTTTTTTTAAATTTGTAACTATATGAAGGTATTAAAACATCAAAGTAAAATTTAAAGGAGTTCACAGATATTAACAGACTCTGGCAACAGTGATTGCTTGAAATACAATGAAAAAATCCAAACATGCCAAGTGGATGTGATTCTTATGCACTAAATACTGAGCTATGCAATATCATCCATCTCTTACCTGTTCAAGTCATCAGCATACTCATCATCATCTCCATTTCCTAAAAGATTTTAAAATGTATTAATCAAACAGGTTTTCTCTTCAGGAAATGCAAAAAAAGACTGTTCCTGTACCAAAAGACATGGTTTGATGGCCAGCAAAAGAGTGGGAGTAGGTTAAATTACTTGTGGAGGAGAAGCTGAGCCCATCTTTGTCCTCAAGAAATCTCATTCCTATTTACAGAAACCACTGAACACTGAAACACTGAACATTTTCAGGATGTTGAGTAAATTGCTGAAGACAAAACTCCAAGACTTGGCAGCTCTGTTTTGAGAGAGAGGCAACTTTCTTGCTTTTGAGAGAGGCAAAAGACTGAAAACAGCAACACTTGCCTGGGGTATTTTCTCCCACAAATACAAACCCCCTCTTTCCTTAGAAAGCTTGGCACAAAATTTATCATTTTATATTAGAAAATGTATGCGTGGAAGTAATTTTTTTTCCTGCATGTGTAAAATACAAATCCACATCCAAGACAGCAATTTTCTGTGTTCCTCTGGATCAGACAGAGCTCTCAGCTGCAGAAACTTTCACAGTGGTGTTACATAGAATGGGAGAAGTAAAAGTAGATTTTAGTTCAATGTGTGTATTTCTCAGATTCATCTAAGAAGCTGGGCCAGAACTTTCATTTTAAAATACCAGAGCTTGTTCATCTTTAGGAGTTACTTGCCTAATTCCAGTGATCCCAGTTTTGCATTCACCAACTGCAGGTTTTTGAAAACAGAGTTTCTATTTGAATCTGGAACAAAACAAAAGGCATTTGTATCAGAAGTTTAATTTGTAACTCATTAAGATCCCACTGAACCATAACCACCAACTATTTATAACAAGTTATTTTATAACAGCCTTTTTACTAGACTTTAAAATTATATAATATATCAAATTTTCAGGTCTGAACTTTGCTAACACTGAAAAACATGAGTAGCAGACAGTGACACTCCCCCAGTACTCAGGATCAGGCTTTACAGCATGAATGCAAATATCCCTGAAAAACCTGTGCAAATAACATAAAAATAAAAGGGAGCAAGTTAATTTCAGTTAAAATCTGAGCAGTAGAATTTTAAACTCCTGAAAACTGCTTTGCCTACATTCCTTTCTTTGGTGTATACAAGTATTTCATGGTCCAAAACAAAATATGACCCAATGGTGGCACCAGACAGCAGAACCAGTATGACCATGAAGCATGTTACAACCAGAAAGGGGAAGATGCAGGAAATGGAATCACATTTGCATCTAAATATGTAAATAAATCATTAGAGGAAACATCTCCAACATTCATTAAAACACAAAAACATGTGCAAACTCACTGTCAGGCTCCTTCAGCAGAGGTGCACCAGTCAGGGAGCTCAGCCCACTCTGAAGAGGTGGTGCACCAGAAAGGGATGACAGACCTCCTGCTTTATTGGCTTCAGTTTTCCTAAAAAAAAATAATAAAAAAAAGAAATTTTAAAGAAAAACCACCAAAACTCAAATGAGTACTTCACAGAGCTGTAAAACGTGCAGAGTAACTTTCTGCTCTATTATTAACTAGATTGTCAGAAAAAAAGAACAACATTTCCAGCAAAAAGAGCCAGGGGAAAGGTCCTTCTGCAGTCTTTAACCCAGTGAGCAGTGTACTGGCACAAGCAAGACATTCAATAAATCATTTCCTCACCTCTGCAAAGGCTTCTGCCTGCCTTCTTTCCCAGCCAGAGCTCCTGCACCTTCATCAGCACCACTGGTTTTATCAAGGGGCCTTTCATTATCCCCACGTGGAAAGGCAGCCAAAAGAAGAAAGATTCAGATATCAGTCAGTATTTCAGTCAGTAACTTGTTTGGGGTTTCTTACATCTCAAAGAGATTATGGCTGATGGAGCTTTTAAGCTTGAGAGCAGTCAGTTCACAGAATGCAAACCTCTCACAGTTATCTCTACAGACAGATCTCATCAGCATGTATGAAAGTTCACTTGGTTATTATCTCTCCCAGTCATGTACTTCAAGCCATCACCCTCCACCAGTGATGATTAAAAAACCCCCTCAAGAGGAGTCTGCAAGATCAGCATCTGCAGAAATAACAACACTTCACTGAAAGCAGAGAACTGCACACAAAAGATGCTGCAATGTGAGGAGGAAACCTTTAGTTATGAGAAAATTTCCCTTATCCTCACAGCTTCTGGGGCCCCATTCACCAGGTTTTTGTACTCCTTACAAAGGCACAGAGACATCTCAAGCACTACCTGTGCCATTCCCACTTGGTTCAGCACTGATCACCACTGCAAGCAGAGAAATGCACATTTCAGGAACAAAATGTCCCAGAAGAGGTATGAACAGCTACACACTGAGAAAAATCCAACATGAGCTTGCTCTCAAAGGTCTGACAGCATACTGAGGACAAAAGAAATCTGTATTAAGCAGAACACCCATCTTACCAGCCATAACTCCTCTCTGGTTTGGGTATAGGATCATCAAAAAAAGAATCTCCCTCTACATCATCTTCATCCACACTTGGATCACTTTTGTCTTTGGTATTTAAGTCTTTGTTTTCCAGTTGAGGATCTGGTTTTGTTTCATTAGGCAGAAAATTAATGCTTCTTTTGCTTCCTTCCCCTGATGAGATACTTGTATCACTTTGAGTGGTTTCAGCTGCCTTGAAAGAGAAAGAAAAAAGCCCTCACTGAAAGGAATTAGTAATTTCTCTTGAAGAAAACCCATATCAACTGGATTTGTGTCTCACAATAATGGAAGGGGTAACAAACACAGAAGATGTAACATACAACCACCACCACTTTTTTAAAAGTTAGCTGAAATTTATCAGTGCTTTTCAGGAATTTATACTTTCATCAGGAATCACCCATGATTAAAAAGTTTTTATCCTGTAGAAAGGAAGTATTCCTTATTGTTGCTAAAAAAAAAAAAGTTCCCTCCTCTGCATGGCTTTGCTATCTAGATCATTTCTGCTATAAAGTAGAATCTTATATTCTATAAGATGTCATCCATCAAATAAAGAAATCTAGATACAGCCTGACTCCCCCCTCCTAGCTCTGAATACACAGGTTTTGTTTGTTCTACAGGTCCTCTATTTGTATGATTTTGCAAACTCTATAAAAATTTTCTTAGTTACAGCCATAGTCTTCAAAAGAAATAATTTTAAATTTAAATAAATTCCAATGACTCCAGCTCCCATCTTAAGTGGTACCCTCTGCAACAAAATATGAGGTTTTAAAGTTGCAAGCATAGGAAGAGTTAATTATTCCCTCTCAATACTAAAACTAAAATTTCTGAAAACAAGATCCTAACTTTCAGTCTTTGAATCATGCTCAGGGCTCAGCTCTACACTCAAGCAACAGTTTGGAAACAAACCCAGCAGTTTTGTTTAATCCATGTAACAATCAGCATGTAGGCTCTGCTGTACCAAGGGTTTCTGTATCTTTTATGCAGAAGGCTGAAGCCAAATTTTCACTCTGCAGGTCATGGAAAATGAGAAGGGCCTCCCAGGGTCATCTTGTCTCAGTCACAGAACCACATTCAATCCCTGGCAGCAGCTCAGTTCTTCCAGGGCAAGAAAAACTGCCACCTGTCAGCAGCTGTAACAGCAGCATTTTAATTTCTTATCCTAGAGGAACAGAATTGTTGGTGCACAGGAAGAGCTTGTGGTGTGCTGACTGGAGTAAAAGAGAAATTAGATTAGAATTTTCTGTCCTGGGCCCTGGGGGAGGGAGCTGCTGCTACAGTTGGGCTTTGCTTGAATTCCTACATTGTAAATTTAAGTCAGAGAGTGGTTTCACCCTGGCAACCAAACAAATTTAATTCTTTGCTGCTACCAAGAGCTCTGGTTTGGTCTCTCCCAGCTGTGGTTGCCAAGTCCCAGCCAGAGCCAGTTCAGGTCAGAGGTGTGCTGAAAAAACACCAAGTTTCAACCAGAAATCTCAACTGCTCAGGTAACTCCCATCCTGCTCCAACAAGGACTTGTTAAAATTTTCTCTTTCTGGGTTATTTTTATTTCAAGCAGGTTGCATGGGCAGAACATGCTCCCATCCTACCTTTGCCAAAGAAAGAAAAAAGCAGGAAAAAATTAAAAATAAATGAACTTTAAGAACTGTAGTCCCATTATGATACCCACTATTCCCAGAGGAGTATGTACTCCTAACAGGAGCTGTTGATGTTTCCATGAGGAAATACTGATACAAAAACCAATTTTCTCCTGGGATTAATATATTTTAATGGAGGACTCAGCATGTATATTACGAAAAGCATTTCCAGAACATGTGTCTGCTTCCCACTGCAATAGATTATGCTTTGTCTTTTTATTTTCTTTCATGCTTATCATTCCCTCTCTCAAATGAATGAAATAGCAACAAAATCCACACATTGTTACATTCCTCAGCTTTCACCAGCAAGCTGGAAAGCTTCTCAGTTCTTCCCAGTCACCTCGACAAAAGCAATTTAAAACTTTTAAAAATATTTATGTAATCTGATCACACAAGCAAACTTTAGCACTGGATTCAGGGTTGTTTTGCTTCCAGTTGTACCCTAACAGCTCTCAATCTCAAGCAGCACTCAGCTCCAGCCTGACTGTGTCTCACCCCCTGTCTACAGGACTTTGCAGATCATTTAAGCAAATGCCACAACACTTGGAATTTTCTCTTCCACTTATCTCATGCATGTTCCATAGGATTTTCATCCTCCTTACCTTATTTGGTAGAGGGTGTGTATTTGATCTCCCATCAGATGATTTGGAGGTGGGGCAGAGGCTGTCACTCAGAACTGGGGCCTCCTGAGAAGTTTCACATCAACAATTATTAAAAATATATTATTATTTTTAAATAGATTATTAAATTATTAAAAATTATTTACAGTATATTACGATTAAAATATATATTATTATATATATTGCATTATAACAACATACATTATAATATATATATTATTATTAAAAATCTATTGGACTTTGTCATAATATCAAACTAGAAACAAGGGTCCCTTCCTCACTCAGACATGATGCAAACTGGGGCACTGGGATGCTATGGTGGGAAGTTTCCAACACCTACTCCTGAATTTCAGCTTTTGCTGCAGTACTGAACACATCTTTTGAGCTACAATTACAACAGAGACCAATCAAAAGGGACTGGGTGGATTTAATTAACTAACAACTAATTATATATTTCATTGAAACATCCATGTCACTGCCTTCAGGTAGTACTTTGATACATTTAGTTTTGAATACCCCTGTTTTCAGAACAGCTTGAAAGCTTTTCACAAAACAAATTGTAGGCTTGTCAAGTCCTGGTAAAATCAGAAATACGTCCAAGAAAATGGGTGCAGCTGAAACTGTTACCAAACCACACCAGAAATTAGGAAGTAATTGACACAGTCTTTTGTGTCACTTGTCAGGGTTCACTCCAGGTTACTGTGTTGTAGCAGAATATTAGCAAAAAGTGCCAGGGTGGCATTAAAAGTAACACAATGCCATAACCTTCACCTTTCAGCACTGTTTTCTAATAATTATGCTGAAGGCATTTCCTATTATCCTGTTTCAAGTCTTTATTTCAGTTAGCACAATACAGCACCAGCAGCCAAGTGGCTTCCATGTCAACACTGAAATGAAAACCAGCTCAGAACTGTGAAGAAAGAAAGAAATTACATGGTTAATGCTACTTACTTCTCCACTGCCTGAAGCCTTTTTCTGCTGACATTTTCTAACAACCTCCAACAAGAGGGGACCACTCACAGTCCCTTCTGGCTCTGCAATTCCCAAATCTCGGGCTAAGTTTTCTCTACCATCAAGGCCATTGAGCTAGGGGGGAAAAAAAAACAAGAAATTAAAAAAAAAAAAATAATAATATAACAAAAATAACTGTCAAAAAACACAATGCATATCTTTTAATATCACTTTTATTTGATATAATTTTATTATGATAGATTACATATATATGTATATTTGATATTATTTAAAACAGCAATATTTTGACCCATCAGTGATTATTTAAGACTTTGCTGCCTGTGGACTAAAGTAATGTTGAACCATTTCCTTCTGAACTTGTCACAAACCAACCAAAGCTGTTCCAAACATGCAGGTGCTCAGCAGCAGCAGCATGCTTCAGGATTTAAGGGTTTATATGATCAAGTTACTCCAGCCTTTCACATTTAAAAGCTGGACACTGAGCCAGGAGTTCTGCCAAATTCATAGATGGTGAGCAGTCACCACCCCTGTGAATATAAAATCAAACCAGCATGGGTCAAGGCTTTCAGTTTCTGTTTCACCTTAGGAAACCAAAGGTTTGGACAGAAACAGGGATGAAAGTAGTTCAAGATCAGCCAAAAAAAAAAAAAAACAACCCCAAATCAAACAACAAAATAAAAAAAACAGGAAAAAATCAAAGACAAACACACTTTTTGACAAATACACCACAGAATGGGCAGTACTGGAAAAGGGCACCAGTTCCTTATGAGCTTTTCTGCTTATTTATTGACAATGTCTGTCAAAACACTGGGCAAAAAAATTCTGGAGCAAGCCACCACTAGCCAAGCACACTGAAACATGAAGGAGAAAGAGATAATACAAGAGAGAGGGACTAGTAGAGGAAGAGCAAATACCTCAGCACTATACACAGTCAGTTGGCCAATTTACTACACTTTTTTTGCTTAATTTTAACTTTCACACATGCCCAGCAGCAGGTGGAATAGATACTTTTACTAGAAAAAGAAAGGGGGCATTTCAAAAAGCATGAGATGCCTTTAAAATATAAATGAAGCACTGGTCCCACTTGGTGGCACAAAGATGGATTTTTGTACAGATGTGTCCTGGTGCAATAAATGCAGCTCAGGATATTTGGCAAAGGACAAGGCTATGTGGGATTTTCTTTGATTAAGCCTCTAAAAAGAAACATGAACTTCTGAGAAACACAGGTCAATCAATTAACTCAAAGTTGGAGCTATAATTAATTATTTAAACTGACACTAAGAATAAAAATGAGTGTTTGAGACACGCAGAGAAATTCTTTAATTAAATGGAATGGTTTCAAACCCAAATTTATTATCAAAAGTTTTATATCATAAAAAGAGACAAAGGAACAAACATGATGAAAAACCTAACTCCATATCAAAAGCCTCAAAGCAACCAGTTGGGCTGTGGATTAATTGCAGGTCATTTCCAACTGGACTGTTCTGCTCAAATCACTTCTTGTCATGGGCACCTGCATGAAGTCCTTTGTGTCACTGAAATGTCTCTCAGAAATTACATGAGTGAAATTATTTCAATTTTCCTGTAACAACAGTGACTTAGTATCATGGCACAGTAAAATTATTGGCAAAAAAAGTTTTGGGAATAGTCTGTTGTATCTAGTGTTAAATAATGTAACAAAAATTATTAATTTGATAATTCAAAATTAATATCTTCCAAGTATTGATGCTTGATAAAGGGAGAACTCAGTTCTATTAGCACACTGTCCTGGAAGAGATGTCTTTATGCAATAAGTACTTTTTACAGACTAAATGTAAAAAATTATTTGGAAAAAATACAGACAAGAGGCTTAAACAAACCTATAGCTTTTGTCCTCACTGCCATGCACTACCAGCATACAAACAAACTCAGTATTTCTTACTGTGCTGGATTCAGGCTGGAAAACTGCCAAGGTAAAATCCAGATTGAAAAAACGTAGGAATTCTGCAACAAGCCCTGCTACCAAGCGACCTGCAAGGGACAGGAGAGGAAAAACACCTCAGCAGCTCAGTACTGACATCTCTGTTCAGTCACCACTCACACACTTCAGATAACAAGATAACACCACCTGGCTAATTTGCATAACAATTCCCTAATTCCTAACTTAGACTTATTTTTTAAACCACTCAACTGCTTTAAATACACAATTTTAGCACTTCTCCCATGGGTGCACTCACTGCTGTAGCTGGGCAGTGAATTTTCACTGGTTGCTGTTTATTGTCTAGAGAGGTTCTGAGTTAGCAGAATCATAAATTATCAAACATTAATTTAAATGCAGTCACCCGAGTTAAAAATACAACTTCAGCAATATTAACTTGAAAAATTATAGATTGAACTCTATTCTGAATTAACAGTAATTACAACATTTGACAGGGACAAAAGCATCCTTGATGTCAGAAAACCAAATTGTTCATGAGTCAAACATGTTCCCTACTTTTCTCATTTTGACAAGCACACTGAACAAAGAACTTACCATCTTTTGTACCTAAAAAACTTTTCAAGCTTTCATTTACCAGAGGGGTTTTGTTCTGCCAAAAAGAAACACCAAACAGTAATTAACATCATCCTCAGACCAGCAAGAAACAGCAAACCACAGCATGTTGGGATTTTGATGTATTTTCTTCCACAGTGCTGCCTGCCACATAGAACTCAATTCCACAAAACCCACTTTTGCTTTAATTCCACCATCTGCACATAAAAGCCACAGAGCCACACATGCACTGAAGGAAATTAAAACTCTCTCAGTATTTCTATCATAAAAGCTTCAGCTTTCCACCTCTCTCTTTAGAAACAGAGCACCTGGACACACAGCACTCCCTCCCCTCTAGTTCTAAAAAACAGAGACAGGGAATGAGGCAAAGCCAGCCCAGAAGGGGACACAAAACAGGTGTCTGCACACCGTGGCAGTATTGGTACTCATGAGAGCACCACATAATTTAATTATTTTGTCAAGGTGTCAGTACATAATCCATCTGTTCCTTCAATATCACCAAAGCATCTGCAGTTTGCCTACAGCAGCCAAAAAGCAACACCAAAAAGATTACCACACTTGTAACTTAACTGCTTTTATTGCTTTCACAATGTCCAAAAACCCCAAGACTGCAATATTTTACAGCTCCAAAGATCTGATTCCAATTCGACAAAACCTTGACCAGGCAACTAGGTTTTGTTCTAAAGAAGTGTTTGATGGAAAAGATATTTAGTTATTCTGGTCAATTGGACAGAAGCAATATAAAACCAGGAGAGAGAAGTATTTAAAGCTACAGTTTCCAAAGGTTTTGTAGGAATTCCTGTTTCTAAACATCAGGACACACCCTGGCAGGCCTGTGCAGAAGAGCATCTTGCTCTGATGCAGCAATCCATAATTTTCTCCAACATTTCTCCAACATAATTTTTCCAACATTTCACAAACAGAAAGCATTAGAGCTATTCACCTAATTCTACACGAAGTAGCACCAGGATGATTATTTTTCAATAATTTTTTTTTAAGGTTCACTTACCTCCACTTTCTCTTGTTCTTCTAATGCCAAGAAAACAGCTGCTCGTAACTCTGCCTGCCAAAAAAAAAATAAATAAACAAACAAACCTCAGAGATTACAGAAGTGTGACTTGAGAAAAAAGTGACTATGAATGTCACCCCATAACCTCCCCAGCACTCCCCATCTGTGAGGTCTGCAAGGTTCTCATCACTGAGCAGGACCAGTAAACCAGTTTTTCTTAACTATTTATTCATCCACTTCAGAGGGAATCTTTCCAACTTGGCAGCCTTAACTGGCTCCCAAAGTTGCACCTGCTGGCAGTGTAACTGAAAAGAAAGAGGGAAAAGAAATAGGAAGGGTCCATACCACACTGGAGTAGTAAACCCTAAAAGTCTAAATAATACTAAATAATCATGTGTTTACTATGCACAAACCAAGTATTTCTCATTCCCATGTTCCTCAGGGTAGGATACAGCCACACAATTAATACTGACATTAAAATACTGAATTTGAATTTCAGTTAGTATCTGAAATAATTATAAATTGTTTTATTTTACATACTTTATAAAAATAAGATATAGATGCAATGGTAAAAAAAACCAAACCAAAACAAACCATGATTCCCCTCAATTCCAAGAAATAAGTTCTCTGCATAATATAAACTGCTTTAAAAAAAAAAAAAAGAAACAAAACCTCCAACACCAGAACAGCTCAGAGTACAGTGTGCAGCACACTCACGACAGCAAAGAATTTAAAGAGAAAAGCATTGGTCACTATAGTACCTCAAATAAAGATGTAAAAAGCCAAACAAATAGGACAATTTTAACTGACCTATGTAGATGCAGTTACAGCCTCTTTAAAAATTAGCATTTTTATTCCCCCTAGCAGCACATTATTTGCCAGCTGTATATGTTTTAAAACAAATAAGCAAGGACAGGATCAGCTGGTCAGAAGCATTCCTACTCCCATGATATTGGTGATGCTGACCTCCCTCCTGTGTGTGCTGACTTTCACAGAAAATGCACAATTCAGGTGGCATAAACTTTGTTTTCCAGAATGAGAGAGGTTGAAATACACAAACCAAACCCAAGTAAGATAACAAAAAACCTACAGTAAGAAGCAGAATGGCTCTTCTTGCTCAGCTGCCAGCTTCTCTAGGAGAAAGATCACATTCCCTGCAGGCCAGAAGAACTGATCTCTGTTTGCACTGCATCCAGCACAGGGATTATTTTCACTGAAGTACAAATATCCACCCTGGTATTACAGATGCAGCTTAGGATGCAGTCTTAGCCATCAGAGTTATTTCAGTTATTAACAAGTTATGTAGACACACACACTGCAGCTTAAAGGCAGGGAATGCTCAGCTGCAAGTGGCAAAATGGTTTACATATCTCTGTGTTTTAAATAAATAAATCCCCCAGGGTTCAAATGTTAAGGTAAATAGAAACAGTGAACAGATTTTTAAAATGCTATACAGGTAACATTTTCTTCAGTAAAAGGAATTAACACCAATGTGTAAAAAAATCTCAAATTAACAACTAATAAGCTGCAGCACCTTGTGAAATCATGTTGTACAAGAGAACAAAGCCATCACCACCATAAGTTTATCTCTAAAAATTACTCAGCTGTTACATTACAAGCTGTGTTACCTTGCAGCTTTCTACTTCTATGCACTGAAATAATTCCACTTGAGTTCTGATCCTTCCACAGCTGTCATTACCTGTAGTGCTTCACACCAACTGAGACACACATTGAATTTTCTTTAATGTATCTACAATAAATCCCAACTGCAATGTTATAGTTAGCTTTCTAGCCCCATCCATCTTAAAAAAAAGTCAGTACTCATTCTGAAGCATAAAATAAACAACTGCTTTTATAATATGTAGATGTTCATTCACCTCTACCAATACTGACAAACAACTGAGAAAGAAACATGAATTAAATAAATTAAGCACAGTTGTGATCAGTAAAGGATGATGGCAATTGATATTTTTTAATTCATGGTGTCATCTAATTTCAACTAAAAGCTGAGGATTTAAGAACTTGCTCAACCTCAATTCTTCTGGAAGACAAAGGGCTTTTTGTCAGTTACTAGCAGAACAAATTCCCTAAGTCATTAATGCTATTAATTAACAGACAGCCATCAAAGTTTTGTGCCAGTTAAGGTTTACAGCTAAGAAAAAAACACCACGAAGCCCTCAAATGAACAGTCTTAATCATAAGCAAACCAATTATTAAATAGTAACTCCTGGTATTAAGCAAATCTAACCCAGTAAGTAGGATGTATTTTTTATTTTTAGAAGTTTGCTAGTGTGCCTTAAGGACACCTTCCTCTTACACCATACTGCATACTGCACATTTTTAGCATTACACAATAGTGAAAAGTACAATAAATATTTTTACACACACCTCAACAAACTGGCAACCATAGTACAAAAATCTGCATACCAAACAGAGGCAGGAATTAAAAAACTCCAACTCAGATGCTCAACATGCTCTTGTGGGGGGGGTTTGAATCATTTTATTATCTCCATACTTCGATTGTTAACAGGTGAGTAAAAAGGCCTATTTGACACAAGTAGAAAAAGGTCTCCCTACTCAAAATACAGTTAAATCTAGCTATTATCTCCATTTATTTATGGGATTTAAATAAGGATTAGCCATTTGAAATGCAAGAGCAATACTATTTAAATAAAACTATTTGTCTTTAGCTTTGAAGAAAGTCCAGCAGGTCATATGCTTCCCTATCTGTATGGCTCTACACTATATCCAAAAGTTATTTACTAGAAGCTTCTAACTTGGACAAGAATCCATGGAACAAATTTTCATATCCCTCCTGACACAACCTCAGGCTACACCACAGACTGTAAGCAGCAGCCTACACTTCACTACAACACTCAATCATGCTTTTTTAACCTTACCTTGTTCTTCCAATATCTGAAGGAGCTGGGGTAGGGGCATGGGTGTGGGGTGAGAGGACACAGGGAAATGGTTTCAAACTTGAAGAGGGGAGATTTAGGTTGGACACTAGGGAGAAATTATTTCCTATGAGGGTGGGGAGATGCTGGAATAGGTTGCCCAAGGAAGCTGTGGCTGCTCCATCCCTGGAAGGATGGGGCTTGGAGCACCCTGGGCTGTAAGAGGTGTCCCTGCCCATGGAGTTGGGACTGGAGGAGCTTTAAGGTCCCTTCCAACCCCAAATATTCTTTGAATCTATGATTACTTCTTCCCTGTGGGCAAGCAGCATCCCCCAGAGTTTCCAGGCTTTCCAAGCCACAGCTGAAGCAACCCACTCTAAAGAAGAACGATGTTCAAGCATGAACCCTACTTGACTTTTTAATTATTTTTTTTTCCCAAATGGGGATTTCCCGCATCGAAGGGAGAGAAATCCCATCCAACCTTCTCCCACCCCCCTCTCTCCAGATGGACGTTCCCAGCCGGTTTGGCAGCAGCAGGAGAGCTCAATGCCGACCACACGGCACCGACCAGGGCTGAAACTGCGGAGCCGAGCTCAGGGCTGCTCCCGGGCTGCTCCCGGGCTGCTCCCGGGCTGCTCCCGGGCTGCTCCCGGGCTGCTCCCGGGCTGCTCCCGGGCTGCTCCCGGGCTGCTCCCGGGCTCCCTGAGGCGGCCGCCGGGCCCATCCCGCAGCTCCTCCCGCAGCTCCCAGGCCTGGGCACCCCTGCCAGCCCACCCCAGCCCCAGCACTCCCGGACACGGCTCCCGAGCCAGCCCCAAGCCCGGCAGAGCAGCGCGGGTAAAGCAGAGGCCCCCGCCATGCCGTGAGGTGAAGCAGGGCCCCGAGCTGAAGGGGACGGAGCCGGCGAAACCCCGGCGCCTTCCCACCCGTTTCCCGCCCGGTGGCGGCAGCCAACGCTGCTTTCTAAGCGCCGTGAGGAGCAGAGGCTCTCCTTCACCTCACCTTGATCTTATTGAGCACCCCGCTGCTCTCCAGCGTCTGCACCAGCAGATCCCGCAGCTCCGTGTCCTCCTCCGCGGCCGCGGCCGCCATCTTGTTTCTCCCTGACAACCGAACAAACCGCGCTACCGGCGGCACCCCGCCCGCAGATTCGTCACGGCGGCCGCTGAACGAGGCACCGACCCGCAGGCGGACCCGAATTAAAAAAACCGCGGCGGGGCGGCGGCTCCGCTCAGCACCAGCCCCAAAGGGAACGTACCGAGGCGGCAAGCCGGTGCCTCCGTGGCCGCGCCGTGCTGGGAAAGTGCGGAGGCGAATCGGCAGCGCGGCCGCCGGCGCGGAGGGCGGGAAGTTTAAAGCTCTGAGCTGCGCCTCAGCCCCTGCCCCGCTCCTGCGGCTGAAACGGGGCCAGGGAGAGAACTCCAATTTTCCCCAGCTGAGTTTGGAGCCAGCAGTGTGTCCAGGTGGCCAAGAAGGCCAATGGCATCCTGGGCTGGCTCAGGAACAGCGTGGCCAGCAGGTCTAGGGAAGGGATTCTGCCCCTGTGCTCAGCCCTGGGGAGGCCACAGCTTGAGTCCTGTGTCCAGTTCTGGGCCCCTCAGCTCAGGAAGGAGATTGAGGTGCTGGAGCAGGTCCAGAGAAGAGCAAGGAGGCTGGGAAGGGATCCAGCACAAGTCCTGTGAGGAAGGGCTGAGGGAGCTGGGGGTGTTGAGGCTGGAGAAGAGGAGGCTCAGGGGAGACCTCATCACTCTCTCCAACTCCCTGAAAGGAGGTTGGAGCCAGGGGGGGGTTGGGCTCTTTTCCCAGGCAGATATCAGTAGGACAAGAGATGGGCTTAAGCTCTGCCAGGGGAGGGTTAGGTTGGATATTAGGAAGAATTTCTTTCCAGAGAGGGTGCTCAGCCATTGGAATGGGCTGCCCAGGGAAGGGGTGGATTCTCCATCCCTGGAGGTTTTTAAGAAGAGCCTGAATGTGGCACTCAGTGCCATGGGCTGGGAACCACGGGAGGAGTGGATCAAGAGTTGGACTTGATCTCAGAGGTCCTTTCCAACCCAAATGATTCTGGGATTCTATGATTCTGTGATTTTATGAGTTGGCTCCAGCAGCCCCAGGTCTCAGAGAGGGTTGGTGGGGGAAGAGTCTTCCTGAGGGTGGTGGTGGCCCATGGGAGAGGTCTGCAGCTCCTCACACACCCACTCCCCCGAGGGCAGGATGATTAAAAGGCCTCCCAGAGGGTTTGCTTTCTAACTAATCATGTTTATTAGGTTAAAACCGTAATTAATCAGGTTTATTAGGTTAAAACCGTAGGGTGATGTCGTAGCTTTGGGAAGCCCAAGGTTATTGTGTCTGGGGAAAAAAAAAAATTAAAAATCATAATGTTTTCCAAGTTGTAATGCTTAATTTAGAATCACAGAATTCTCAGGGTTGGAAGGGACCTTAAAGATCACCCAGTATTATGGTTATAATTTTTATTTGCCCACTACATCTTCAGACTTGGTGGAAAGATAAAACCTACTTGGCAAAATACTTGCAAAGCAAAGGAAAAAAAGAAATCAGTAGACTCTGAAGATACTTCATAATTTATAAAATTAGCTTCAGCATTTCAGTAAGACTGGTTTCCTGCTCTCAAATACATATAGAGTATTTCAATCCTTTTTGAGCTCTGCAACACACCAGAACGTTAATTAGCTGAATATTCATCACCTAGAGGGCAGCAAAGTGTTCTAACAGTCCCATTTCCTACCCAGCACACAATGTTCTGTCTCTCGTGTGCAGTAAATGTTCTCATTTTGAACATATGTAATTCCCAAGTCCACCTTTATGGAAATCAGAGAAACTCAGTGAAAAAAAATAAATCAAAATTATGTTTGCTCCTTGTTCAGTAATGTAAATGTGATTAACATGTCAACATTGAAAGAAAAAAATGTGATTTTCACAGTATAGTTTTTGAAAGATTCTGTAAAATTAACCCTGCTTTATTAAAAAAAAAAAATGCAGTGGTGGCATTGCTACATGCTCTTAGCATGAATTAAATTAAGTTTAAGCTTTCAAAATCATGCATGAACCAAGTCTATTGACTTAAAATTTGGGCAGGGGAATATGCATACATCTCAAAATTTGTGCATCTGCTCAGAGTATTGTAAATGTCACATTAATGTCTTATTAATGCACATTCATTAATTAAGAACAAAGTCTACCTAGATTTGTCTGTCCTAGTTGTACAGTGGAAATAACCAAAGCAATCTAATAGATTGCATTAGGGAGACAAAAAATTCAAGTCTCTGTCTTGACCCCTAAGTTCCAATCTGAATGCAAACTGCTGGAAGCTGGAAAAATTCATTCTTCTGAAGCCTTTCATACAAAATCTTTAAAGAAGATGAACCATGCCAACCTCATTCTGAGTTGTGCTTTTTTCCAGGCAAAACATTTCAGCATCTAAACCTCTACAAATCCAAGGCACAACTACATTTCTTCTGAATCCCTGGAGGAAGGAACATTTAATTTTCATATGTGCTGACATTCCTTCCCACTGAAGTCCGTGGAGGCTGCACTCAAAAAATATGGCTCAAAATGACCAAAAGCCCTGACTCTTTATTATAACCAAGTGTCAGAACCCAGGAGAAATATTAAATTCCAGACAGTAATTATTAAATGAAGTTTTGGCACCACTTTCCATCCTATAAACCTGGATATTTACATGTGCTTTCCAATAATTTCTGAGCTGCATTATGGCCTACCTGCCAGCTAGGGATGAAAGAGGAATGTATTTTTGTTTCACTGATGATTAGTTGAGAAAGCAGCTTTATCATGGTTGGCTTTATTCATCAAACAGGCTGCAACAGCAGCTGTTCACATTACTGAAGCAATGAACTTCTTGCAAGCAGAACATTTTCAAATCTTAGGATAAAAAGGAGGAAAACACTGAAAGCAGAACTTGTTGGGTTTTTTTTTTCTCTTTTATAGGTGGCAGCACCTGCATTTGACACAATGTTTGATTTAAAACTATTGATTTTTAGAAATTTTCTTGTTCCTGGTACACAGACAAATATGAAATGGAAAGTTTTAATTAAGGAGATAGATACCCAGTGTCACCCTCCATTGTTTACCTGTCTCATATTCCTCAAAAATAACTCCTCCACTAATATGCACTATTTTGTAATGATACCACGGCATTAAAATATGGGTTCCTTGTCCTGATATCTTAATATCTTAACCAGGTTAATATCTCAACCTGCTTTTAGGGGAGGTTTGGATCTCTCTTGAAAACCACTCTACCAGGAAACCTCTCTGGGCTTATTTTTCACAAGGTGCTAAGAATTAATTGAGTGTAAATCCTTATTACACCTCAGTTCAGGAAGGAGACTGAGGTGCTGGAGCAGGTCCAGAGAAGAGCAAGGAGGCTGGGAAGGGATCCAGCACAAGTCCTGTGAGGAAGGGCTGAGGGAGCTGGGGGTGTTGAGGCTGGAGAAGAGGAGGCTCAGGGGAGACCTCATCACTCTCTCCAACTCCCTGAAAGGAGGTTGGAGCCAGGGGGGGTCAGGCAGATATCAGTAGGATAAGAGGGCACAGACTAAAGAATTTTTTCCTAATATCCAACCTAAACCCCCCCTGGCAGAGCTTCAGCTTCAGCCAGGGGAGGTTTAGGTTGGATATTAGGAAAGGATTCTTTGCAGAGAGGGTGCTCAGCCATTGGAATGGGCTGCCCAGGGAAGGGGTGGATTCTCCATCCCTGGAGATATTTCAAAAGAGCCTGGATGTGGCACTCAGTGCCATGGGCTGGGAACCACGGGGGGAGTGGAGCAAGGGTTGGACTTGATGAGCTCTGAGGTCCCTTCCAACCCAGCCAATTCTAGGATTCTGTGATTCTAGGATTCTCAAAACACTGGAGCACAAGACCTTGCAAGCCCTGTCACAGTACGTGCTCTTCATCCCATGCAAAGATGAAACCCAAGGTTGGGAGGAGAACTTGGTGTCCATGTACTGACTCTTCATGGAGAGCAGCAAAGAGTTCAGTGCCAGATGGAGTGGTGATGCCCCCAGCAGCAGGAGGAGGAGCAGTGCTGAGGACTTCATTAATTTTAACTCTTCAGCACAATTTCTGAGCCCCCTGACACCTTTCAGACACAGTCAGAGACAAGAGCAGATGGATCCCTCCTTCCATCCAGCACGATGTGTTCATGTTTCTGCAGCAAGAGGTTAGTTTGGTCTCATCCTCCTTCCTACTGTGTAAATGTATAAACATAAGCTAAAAAAAAATAATCTTTCCAGTGAATAATGCTGTACCTTTGAACCTGATTACACAGCCTGTAATTAGCCTGCTCAGAACACATGTTGTTTTGCTTGTGGAAGTGGATCTGCCCACACTATTTCTCAAGTGCATTGCAGGAGGGTGGTGGTACAGAGCCACACAATAGTAAGGAGGAATCACACTTTGGATTTCTGACTCACGCAGCAGCAGCAAAGAAAGAGGAGCTGGAGTCTGTGCCACAATTTACTCCAGTGCTGAGAAAACGTGAGCCTGGGCAACTTGTGACTCATCCCTTTGGACCCCTCCTTCCTCAGAAATTTCGGATTGTTTCCAAACACGAGTGCTACCTCCCCAAACCTCCCCCATTATTTTGGAGCAGCACACTGCTGACCCGTGTGTCAGCACTCCTCTGTTCCCCTCACTGGCCTTGTTTTAGACAATTATCTCCCATTTCCTATTTAAATAGAAAGCTACTCAAAAACTAAAACACAAAGAGCCCTTATTGCACTCCTGAAGCCTGACTGTGCTGCCCAAATTTTCAAGTAGGAAGTGGAAACAATGAAAACCTAGAACATGCTAAAGAAGAACCAAACAAAACTTGGGATATCTGGAACATGTCCAAAGAAGGGTCATGAGGATGATGAGGGCTGGAGCAGCTCTCCTGTGAAGACAGGCTGAGAGAGCTGGGGTTCTTCAGCCTGGAGAAGACTGAGGAGACCTTATTGTGGCCATCCAGTATCTTACTGGGGCCACAGGAAAGCTGGGGAGGGACTTTTGAGGCTGTCAGGAAGGGATAGGACATGGGGGAATGGATTCCAGCTGGAGGAGGGGAGATTGAGGTTGGATGTGAGGAAGAAGTTCTTCCCCATGAGGGTGCTGAGACCCTGGCACAGGTTGCCCAGAGAGGTGGTGGAAGCCCCTGGAAGTTTTTAAGGTCAGGCTGGATGGGGCTTGGAGCAACCTGGGCTGTGGGAGGTGTCCCTGCCCATGCAGGGGTTGGACCTGGATGAGCTTTGAGGTCCCTTCCAACCCAACCCATTTTGGGATTAGGACGAGCAAAACCCCTCTGCATACAAACGCTTTCGCTCCGCAGGTCCCGCCTTGCTCCGCGGCTGCTCCGGAGCTCCAGGACTCCCCGGGGGAAAGCGGGACCGACCCGGTGAGGCCCTCCACGGTTCCGGAAAGGAGGGACCGGGCCGGTGCGGCCCACCGTGGTTCTGGCGAAGTGGCCCTGGGCCGGTACGGCCCTCCCCACTTCTGGGAAGCCCGGGCCGGTCCGTCTCTCCGTGGTTCCGGGGAGGCTGTCCCGGTCCGGGGCGGGGCGGTACCGGGGTCAGGGCTCTGCTCGGTCCCTCCCTCTCCCGGCGGGCTGCTGGGAGGCCGCGGCTGTGCCAGGTCGGGCCCTGAGCAGAGGCAGGGGAAGCCCGGAACCGGGGCTGGAAGGTAAGGAGGAGCGGCCGGAGCCCGGCGGGACCGGGCTGAGGAGAGAGAGGTCTCGGTTCCGAGGCAGCCGAGGTGGAAACCTCTCGGCCCCCGCCTCCCCCTTGCCCCGTCTGTGCTCCCGAAGTGTTTCTGCGTTTTCCTGCGTTTTCCTGCGTTTTCCTGCCATTCGCGGGATTCTGGCCTCGGTTTCCGCCCCGTGAAGCAAACCGCAGGAATCGCAGCTTTTCCCAGCTCGGGTTGTCCTTTTCCCGTGTGCACTTCTGTAGGCAGCTCCTGCCTCTTGGTTCTTGCAGGCGTTCTGCTTTGGGTTCTCTGTATTCCGGCACTCTTTACCGTTTATTAAAAAAGACCCTGGGAGTGAAATGTGATGATCGTTTACCCGGAGCAAACGCTTTGTGGCGTCAGGAAGTTAAATCCTATTGCTAAAAGTGGGTGTATCCTTGTATCCACCTACGTATCCACCTACATATCCACCTATGTCTCCAACTTTGCATCCATCTATGTCTCCATCGTTGTCTCCATCGTTGTCTCCATCTTTGTATCCAACTTTGCATCCAACTTTGCATCCATGTCTCCATCTTTGTATCCTTCTATGTATCCACATATCTATATCTCTCTCTGTATCTCTCTATATGTCTCCATATCTATCTCTCTCTGTCTCTACCTCTCTCTACCTCTCTCTACCTCTCTCTACCTCTCTCTACCTCTCTCTACCTCTCTCTATCTCTCTCTCTCTATATATATATATCTATCTCTCTCTATCTCTTTCTATCTCTCCATATCTATCTCTCTGTATCTCTATCTCTCTCTGTTTCTGTCTCTATCTATCTATCTATCTGTCTGTCTATCTATCTATCTATCTATCTATCTATCTATCTAATCTCTGTCTCTGTCTCTGTCTCAGCACAGGGGGTGAGGAAAGCAGGGTGCCACCTTCCTCAAGGCTTCCCAAAGAAGCTTCTTGTGTCAGCAGCCCTGAGCATTGCCTCTGACACTCTCTAAAGGTGCTTTTTGGTAGTTTGGCAGCACCCAGGCCTGGGAAGAAATCTGGGAGCAGGTTGTGGTGGTAAAAGCTGTCAAAAAAAAAGTAAGGGTGTTGCTAGAAATGAAATCAATGCTTCTGGTGCACAGTTTGATGGAGTTGGGTGTCCAGCTCGTGGCAGAGGCTGTGTGTGCTGCCTTGTTGGAGGTGACACCCAGGCCTTACATGTTAATTTTTGTGCTTTTAGCTGCACTAATTCTCATCTCTGAGCCACTGGTGTCCATGCTTATCTGTGGGGTTCATCCCACTGCACACCAGCAGCACTTTTTGAAGTCCCTGTCTGTTCCTAGTCATTATTTCATCAAACTTTAGAGTCTGATGAAAAAAAGGAGATAATGGCCTTTGTGCTTTTTTGTAACTTAGTCACTGGAAAAAAAAAAAAAAGTTTCATTGTGCCTGCCATCTTAAGTCATACCAGTTTGCAAAAGAAACATCATAATGTTTGCTGGTTTATTTTCCTTCCATAATCTACTTCCTTAAGATGTTATTTCCAGACCTTTGTCCAGTGCAGGGTTTTTGTTGCTGCTGTTGATGGTGGTGTTGATATTCTGGTCTTTTAAGTGGTACTTTTTCTGCTCTCTGAAACAGGCTTTTTATAGTTATGGTAAAAACTGATCTGCAGCCTCTTTCATCTCCCAATGTTCTGTCTTGGGCAGATAGTTTATCATGCAGAAAAATCAAGTCTTGCTTTGTTGGTTCTCAGCAGAAAATAACTGCAGGTGAAACCATACAAGGGCCTGTAAGGTTGGTTGTGAGACTGTGAGATTGTGACATTGCTCATTCCTCTTGCTCAAGTGGTGAGACTTGAGATCACTTTAAATGCAGAACTCTTGGGGAAATTGTGTACCTGGCAGTTAGTTACTTATTTCTGATTTTTTTAAACATTATGTGACTATCTGAATTTCTGTAATGCCAGGTGTACATCTTGCTTCCAGTGGAGTTTGGTTCTGCTTTAGTGATTCCTTTTGTAGCACACTCCAAATTATTTGGAATTTTTTGTGTGTGTGCTCATCTTGCCTTGAGGATTAAAAAAATCCTTCAGGCCTTTTTTAAGAAACTAGATCAGAAAATGAAGAGTTACCAACTAAGATCCATCTGTGTCCTCCTTGGCCAGGCTGCCAATCACAAATAGGAGAGATGTTAACATACAAAACAGGGGAATTGCTTAAGGGCTGTGGTTTCTTCACAGTTTAGCCAAACCATGTCATAATCTAACTGGTAAATTGTCACAGTTGCCCAAACCCCTCCCCAGTTTTCAAACTGGGCTTCTGGGAGGGCTGCAGGCTGGAGCTGTGGGGTAGTGGTGGGAAGATGGATCCTTGGTTGTAATGAGCTGTGGCTTGGAGTTAACACTGACTTTCCCAAAATGAGCCTCAGTGGCTGAATCACTGATGGCTGCACTGGAGTCAAAAGAGGATTTATTTGACTGCTATAAGAAAGGATTAATTTTTTAACCCTCATAGAAAACAGGATATGACTTGGGTGGTGAAGTGATATGTAGTGCTTTTTTTCTTTTTTTTTTTTTTTTTTTTTTAGGTTTCTCAAAGTCAGGTGTGTTTGGTGAATCATGTAAATACATGCATGGACATCTATTTCTGGAACCCAGGAGGGAGCATTTGAAAATGCTGCCAAATGACTGGCTGGGTACAGGAGGAAGTTGGGGGTTTTGTGCCAACTAAAAGTCCTCCTGTTGCTGAAAGTTAAGCTGATTTGTTATTTTCTCCCATGATTTCTCAGGTTCTCAGGGTAGTAGGCAGGTCATGCATGGTTTCAATAGAAGTTCTCTCAGGTTTATAACATGAACAGAAACTACTGTGGTTTTAGCAGCTATTTTTTTAGCATCAGTTCAGTAGTCAGCTCGTATTTAGAGAGAATTTCAAGCTTGGGCATGTACTTCCCATCCAGTTTCTGACACCAGCCTTGGTAAGTCCAGCATAAATATCCAGTGTTAAGTTCAGAGTTTCTTTAATGAAGAATTAATCACTTCCAGCATCTGAGCTGACCACAAATAGAGACTTACATCCCATAAAGCATGGTTGCATAGAACATTAGTGCATCTCTGCTGGAAAGTGCCTCTTTTGGGGCTGTGTGCAAGTAAAATTTAAAAAAGGAAATGTTGATCTATCAGCCTTAGGGTACAAGCTGGGGGATCAGGCTCAGCCTCTTGAAAAAGATCCTCATTTTACCTGTGGTTGTAAATCTGAAGTTGGAGTTACCTGCTGCTTCTGAGTTGTGGTTTTGTACATTTTTTTTTTTAACATTTGCAATTCAGTGCATTGGATAAGTAACAGTTTGCTTCTTTTAACACCTTTCTCTTTTTTTCAGATATTTGATCACAAAATGAAGCCTGCAAAGCTGCACTGTTGGATTCTGGGTTGGCTTTCTGTGGCATTATGTTGTTTGTGCACTTCCCATAAGTACACCCAGAGGTAAGTTACACGTTAAGAAGAGATCTCTACAGGTCTTTCTGAAGTGCAGAGCTGAATAATTTAACTTTTTCATTTCTTATCTGCTATTTGTGAAATGTTATTCTTCCTTTAGGTGATTGGTGGGGGAGTGGAGTTCATGCCTAAGAAAAGTACATTTATTAACACATGGAAAAAGAGGGAAACTTAAACTACATTCAGTGCATTAACAAACTTTGCAGTCTTCCAGTCCAATCTTCAGCTTTAGATGAATCATTTAGACTCGTGACTCGGTAATGACAAAATTCAGAAATAATTTTGGAAGCATAACAAAAAGACTGGAATAATTTCTGTGGCATGTTTTGCACCAACTGTTCCAGTGTACACGTTTTTTGTTCTTCCTATTTTCTCAGTTCCAATAATTTTGAATTTCTTTTCATAAAAAGCTCAGATTCTTAGTGCACTGGAGCAGGAAACAAACTTTCCTCCTTCTCTTCACTCTTTTGGCCAGAAATTGTTAAAGGTGAAGCACCCAGTGCTGAACTTTGTGGCTACTGGGACTTGGGCTCTGGCTTGACAGGGCAGGATAACCTGGGTCAAAAAAAGGGAGATATCCCTGAAGCTGAATAGATATTGAAAATGGCTTTGCTTGGATTCCAGTTCAGAGCTCAAGTTCCTCAAACTTGCTCTGTTTAATAACCAAATTTTTCTGACCTTGACTTAGCCAGAAAGTTTGTTCTACCAGAGCTTGTTTTGGCACCATGGTCACTGCAGGAGTTCAGCTGCTATTTCAGATTCAGAAGAAACAAGGGATATTTCTAAGCAACAATTTCTTACAAGCAAGGAAACAAACTGCTCTGCAGTGTTGGGAAATTCTTCTGCTTGGGTTTCCACAGCAGCAGTAAAGTCCAGGTAGAAGAGTTAATAGTTTTCATTGTGTTTTATTTAAAAACCAGAGGTGCATGTGAATGCTTAAGAGAAAATGAGGCCATTGCAAAATAGCAAGACTAGAGGAAAAAAACCTGAGAAGTGATGTAACATGGGAGTATCCCTGCTTCCTCAAGATGAGAAGAATTAGCTTTCTTATATATATTTTTATATAACCTCTGGCAAGCAGTAATGAAGGACTTGTCCCTGCTAGTTCTCAGAGAATAACAATTTATTTTGACATCATTCTGTCAGTTTGAGCAATTTGCAGTTCTCTTTTTGTTGTTTTTCCCATTTGCTGTTCTATTTAGTCACTTAGTGGGGTTGCTTAACAGCTAAAAATATCTGCTGGAGTATCTGAACCAACAGGGGGTTTATCTACTTGCAGTTTATCCAGAATAGGTCTGTTCCAAACTGCTGGAAAATGCTTCTGTACAAGTGGCAAAGACATGACACAGGTTTCCAAAACTTTTAGTACAAAATTTTTAAGCTTTTTTTTTCTTTTTTAACTCTGCCTAGGTGCAAGACAGTAGTGATGCCTCTGAGTTACAGATCCCTTTATTCTAAGAGGCTTTGAAACACAAATGCTTCTGTAAAATATGGGATATTCCTTTAGTTCCTCCTTAGGTAACCTTAAGACCTAACCTTAACCTTAAGACCTTATGTCACAGTTTAAACTTAATTTATGGTAAACATTTTAAAAATGTCTATAATGTCTGTAAGTCAGAATTTAAATTAATTAGAATTTTTTTGTTGTTGTTCTGTTTTGTTCTGATTTTTTACCTTATTTATCACAAAGTTTGGAGCACTTTCAGGATCAAATTGCATCTCCTGCAGTTTCCACTACATTGCTTGTGGTTGTTTGGATTCTTTCCTTCTTAGAAGAGTAATTGCAGTTCCAAGAATGTTGTATTCTTCCTTTTCAGCCAATATACCCATCAAGAAGAATTAAAAGATTCTTAACATCCTAAACAAAGATTTTATTTTTTTTTTTAAATTGCTGTTGTGAAAGCTTGCCAGGAAGCACTCTGCTAAATGTAAAACTGAACAACATGTTTTTTCACCTTTTAAGAAATGGAAAGCATATGGAGATAGGATGCAAGGAATGGAATTTATTTAACAAAGGGATTTACTAAGAGGTTTCTAAATATGTTGTTTCTAGAGATTTGTTAGTGTTTGGAGTTATCAAATATTGTGATAGAATCTATAAAAGACAACCAGTTCTAAAAATCATTGCTTTATACTTGTAAGCATTGTGTTGCTGGCTGAAGGTGGTGCACTTTTTTAAATGTTTGAGTTAAAATGGATTTTTCTCTCTCTCTCTCCAGTGACAGCCACCCTCATGCCTGGAAGAAGCTGTATCTTGCTCACCACTGGCCAGTGACTGTTTGTAAGGTGAGATTTTTATCTTTGTTCTCTTTTACCCTGACAGAAGTGACCCTGGGCAATAAATGTTTGCAAGCAGCATGAGCAAAACCCAGCCTGCATTTAATCTTGCTTATGCCCTTAAATCTTCACAGGGGCTTTCTGGATCCTGGTGAAGCTGTTGCTGCTTGCCCTGCACTCCCCAGCAAACAAGAGAGGATTTTATGTGTTGCAGATGGAATTCACAGTCAATGTAGGGCACAATGTACACTAAGCCTCAATGGCTTGTTGTGTGTTTTGGGTTTTCTTGCTAGCTGTAAACTTAATCCCAGGCTTCCAGCAGGCTCTGTCAGGACACTTGGCTGCCTCCTCTGGCTGGAGACAGCAGGTTAGGGCTGGGGCTGTTCCACAAGTTTTACCTTTTGTAGCTCCAGTGTTTTAATGGCACACCATCAGTATGGATTCAGACAAGGAGAAGAGAGCTGGGAAGTTGCTAGGACCAAGTGTCTCTAAGAATTTCTCTACTTGAGGGCTAGAAACAAAAATGAACCCAATTTATTAACATATGTCTGTCAAAAACACAGCTAAGGGGTGTAGTACTTATGCCCCTCTTGCTACTGAACCTGCTGCCAGCTGGGAAGTTGAGCAGTTTCCCTGTGCTGGAAATACTCACAGGTCTCTCCTCATGCAGCTGAGATAAAAATGTGCTAAACTTGAGCCTGGAAGGTGTGATCAGGTTTGCTGACACAAGGATGAAGAATTCTATTGATAACAGAGAAGCTGCATTTTGGGGCAAAGGTCTCTGCAGCCAAAAAGATCCCAATTCTGGGAGACTTCAGTTTATTATTAAAATATTAGGCTCTTGTTTTTTGTGCTTTGGGTTTTTAATTTCTCACTCCTGTTTCTGGAACTATGTACAAAAGTAGGGACAGCAAGGGTCACATAATACCCAAATTTCTGAGGGAAAGCAGATGTACTTCACAGGGAATGTACTTTACATTATTTAAATGTACAAGAACAAAAGTCAGATGTGCACAACTGAGACCAAGGAGTGGCCACTGTTCTGGTCTTTGTTTGCTCCCCTTTTTTGGGGGGTAACAAGGGCAGATTTGCTGCATCACTGTTACTGACTTGGAGGAGGGGTGTTGGTGTTCAGGAGTTTGTAGCATGTGGCACAAGTGGGCTTTGTGAGTCAGTAGCAGTGCAAACCCACACTTACATGGCTGGGATACAAACAATTACAGCAATTTAAGAAAATAAGCAAACAAATCCTACAAACTAACCAAACAAAAAACCCCCACCAGCCAGTTTTCCCACCTGCTGACTGCTGCTCTTAATTCCTGGGTGGTGCTGTTGGTTAATTGACAGTTTATAAGCTTAGAGTTGAATTGAAATGAAACATTAAAGATACTAAGTGTCAGAAAATACCAGCTTTCTTACCCTTTATTGATTCCTTACGACTTTCTTTAGTAAGAATGGGACGGAAGTATTCCAGAGGTGTGAAGAAAAACTGAAATTAAAACCATAAGAAGTGACTTTTTGCTCAGTTTCATATCACTGAGTCATACGAAGAAGAATCTCAACTGTAGTTCCATAACATGTTTTGGGTTGGTTTTTTTTTCTAGTGTTAATGTAAGAGATGTTCCTAAATTCAGATGTCAGCTCTTTTTTTTTAAAGTATGTAGCTTCTTCTGCATCTTCAGTGTGTTTATGTTTTTCTTATGTTATTTGAGGGAGGAAATATTTTTATTGTCAGCCTTCAGTTTAAAAGTCTTGACATGATGCTGAAAAGCCAAGTAGCTGGGTGAGAACTGCAAAACATTGTGTCATTTATACAAAAACCTTTGAGACAATGTTTGGTGCAAGAATTTTCTCATTTATGCTTCCTAGATAAAGGAGCCTGTGGTAGGCTGCCCTGCTACATCTGTGGTCTGCAGTTGTGTATGGATGACCTAAATCTTAATTCCTGTTTTGTATAACTGTGTTCAAAAACTTTCCCAGACTTTTGGAGACCTGAGAGGCCTTTTTAAAAATGTAGTGAGCACAGTTCAGCCCTCCAGAAGTTTGAGAAGATAAATCTCACAACTTTTCCTGTGCCTTGAACTCTTTGTGGTCAGCTGCTGCTTTTTGAATGCTGTGATCAGCACAATTAAACTGGAGAGGGGTTTTTCATCACATCTTCTAACCTGTTAAAATAGAACTGTGAGTAGCATGGAAGCAATAGGAACCCTGGGACTTAAATTCTGACTCCTGCAGTAAAAGTGAAAGAGGAAGAGAGATGTTCTTCATGTGGTTAGAGATTCTGGGGCTACACAGCTGACCTAAAGCCTTCTACAAAGGTATCCACACTAAATTCACAGCCCTCAAGTGATTATGAATTTAATGTTCCTTTAAGCTGTGCCTGTGGTGCAGTTTTATTGAACTTCATGTGCTTGATTCATAAACTTTTGGTCACAAATGGATGTGAATCCTGGAAGGTGGAAATAGGAGCAACTCAAGGGCAAGAAGAGGGATTTTGGTGTTTTGCCCCCTCCCTTTTTATGGAGTTATGAAGGTGTTTAATGCATGAACCTCAGAAGAGAAATATTATTGCAGCTGTTGTGTCTTGGAGACTGCAAAAAGATAAAATCTGTGGATGTTTGCATGTGGAATGGGGAAAATGAGATGCAGGTTTGTAGGTTATTCAGTTCCTCCACTTTTGAGAATGGGAAGGGTGATAAGAAATGGGAACTAAGCCCTCCTGTGATCCAAATTTAAAATATTCCAGGCTTTCTCTTAGCACATCTGAGAAGTGCAGTTAAAGATTGAGTAAGGAGCAGAGTTGCAGTGTTCTTGTTACCACTCTTGGCTGAGAAAGCTGGTTAGCTGGCAGGTTGGTTTTCAGGGGATGATGGCCATTAATTTGCTGTATTTTGGGCTGGGTAGTTGAACTCTTTCAATTCCACAGAGCTTTTGTCTTGACACCAGCAATATTGTTTAGACATTAGCAGTGTTTGTTGAAAATATTCCTTTCAGGGAAAAAAAAAATAGCTGGTGCTGGGTTTAATTGCTTCTATTATTGCTGGCAGAGAGGGGAGGGAAGTGGGCAGAGAGCAAGAAAGTCTTGCAGAGCTTGCATTTTGCTGCCACTGGGCTGTGGCATGTGGAAGACAATTAGTGAAATTACAGGGCTCTCTCTGCTCTTTTCTACACTCAGCTCTGGCTCTGGCATCACATAAAAAGCATTGTGGCATAATTAAGACAGGGTGCAGGGCCAAAAAGGAAAGCTGTTATTGTGAGGGAGGAGCCTGAGGAGGTTGTTATTTAATGGCAAAAAAATGTTTGTGAAAAAGTCTTAATTACTAAGCAGAATAATCAGGGGAAACACAGTAATGGCATTCTGCAGTGTGTGAACGTGGATTGGTTTTGGTTTGTTGAGGAATGTGTACTACTCTAAAAAATACAATTAATGTGGAGGCTATTCCTCCTGCATTAGAAAAAGCTTTGGCTGGAACCCTTTTTTGAAGGAGCACACATAGACTTTCCTCTTCTCTCCATTCCTTGTCACTCAAGTAAAAAAGCAGCTTCCAACCATTTTATTTGGGATATGAAACTTTCTTGGTCTCTTCTTTGTACTTTTCCAGTTAAATCCAACAACAAATCAACACTAAAAAAAACCTCCAAGATGTTTGAATAACACAGTAGTTTATTCTGATGGCTTTTATCTTATTGAAAACATCCAATGATGAGAAAAATCCAGAGAGCTGCCACTGGAATATGAGAAATGCAGATTGGGCTCCATTCTTTCTATGCCCTCCACACCTCTCCTTTGTCTTCTTTTCATGCTTCCTCTTTCAGGGTGCCTCCTGATGCTCACTTGATCTGTTTCAAAATTTTCATGTCAATTGGTCTCTGCTAAGGGGCACCTGATCCATGTCAGCTTCAAGTTACTGGAGCTCACCAGTTCCTGATCTGGGCAAGCAAAAGTTCTCATGTCTGACCAGAGTCTTGCTCTGACCAGAGGCAGATCAGCAACTGACCTTTCATTTTTTTTCCTCTAAACCATTATCCCTGTACACACAGAACAAATATTCTATCTTTTTGTTTTCCACAGATGAGTGCTAATGATTGTCATGACCCTCCAGAGTACTGGACAATCCATGGACTGTGGTATGATTATTGGGTGTTTATTTCAGCCTGGAAAGGAAAAAAATCAAGTTTTGTACCAGGATGTTTAGTGTTTGGTTGTTGTTTGTTAGTTTGGTTTTTTTAAGGCTTAATCTGCCTGCTTTTATTAGTCCTTAAAACCAAAGTCTTAATTTCACTGGAAATCAAAACCCTCTGGTCTGATATGAAACTGAAATATACTTCTGTATATCATAACTCCCTCAGCTCCTGAAATCCTCTTGCCACATGAGCATTTTACTTATGCTCCTTATAAGATCAGGAATGTTCTCAAACAAAAAGAGCAGTATATCCTCCCCTTACTTCCTGAGTAAAGAAAATGAATTAATGTCTTCTGGCTGCTTGTGGCTTTAAATATCTCAGCTCAGCACAAACATTGCAAATGCAAAGGAAAAACTAATTTGCTTTGAAGGAATCACTTCACTGCAATTAGTTCCAAGCACAGCCATTCCAAGTTTTTCCTGACAAATATAGGGAAAAATGAGTAAAGGAGTTTAAGCCCTGGAAAGGTGAGCAGCATTATCTGAATCTCCAGTCAGTGTCAGGTTTCTCAGCTGGTGCAAAGGTTGAGGAGGACCCTTCTGTACCATTTACTCTCCTTGGATGTTTTTTTCATGGTTAATGTGTTGAATTTTTACTTCTACTTTACTTCCTTTTACTGCTTAACCCAGATGCAATTTTAAATAAAATCTCTGGCTATAATCTTGCATATTTGAAACACAGGCCAACGACATAGCATAAAATGTTGCTAGTTATGGTCAGTGAATTAGGAGGCATCTTTTTTCACTTTTATTTTGCTTCCCTAGGCCTGACAAAACTGAGGAGTGTAACAGGACATGGCATTTTAATGTCACTGAGATCAAGGTATTTATCTAAAGCAAAAACAGTGGTGCCAAGCAGAGCTGATTGCAGTTACTTTTGTGCATCCTACCTGCAAAATCTGCAGCTTGTGATGTTTGCTGAGAGGTGTGTTCTTTTAAGGACTCCACAAATTCCCCAGGTGCTCTTGGTAGTACTTGAAGTTTCAGTGCTTGTGATCATTGGCAGCTGTTCCTACCTGAGTTTGTGGACATGCAGCTTGACTTGTTTCAGCCACATTCTCCTCAAAAAAAAAAATATCTGGAAATTTGCAGAGGCAAAAATTAACTGTGGGAAAAAGGGTACAGTCTGTGTTCTCTCTTCCACTTTCTACTGCAAAATCAGAACTCAGAAAATAAAACTGTTCAGAGAACATTTTTCTTTTCCCCACTATTAGTCCTTCTAAATTCCCTTGTTTTAAATAATAATTTAAAAATCATATTTCATTCAGATGTGCTGTAAGTGGGGATAGGAGGCTTGAACTGTGAAATGCTGCCTGACTGAGCAGCTTCCACAACTGCACACTTGTCCATCAGACAGCTTTTCCAGAACAGCAGGGAAAAGGAACCTTTTCTTTTTCAGCTGGGGATGCTGAAGATGAGGCTTCAGTCCTAGAAAATAGATTGGTGCACGTAGAGTTTTTTAACCCTGTAGCTGCATTTATGACTTGTGGTGGTTTCAGGACCTGATGTCAGACATGAGACGCTTCTGGCCTGATGTGCTGCACTCATCTCAGAATCGTACCCAGTTCTGGTGAGTACAGAAAAGCATAACAAATATTTTGCATATTGTTTGATTTTTTTTAAAAAAAAAAATCCATCTGAGTCAGTAATTCTTTGGGTGAGGTGCTGTGCAATGCCCAGGAGGCCACTGAAAGCTGTGCTTCTTTGCAGTCTCATTTACAAAATAAATCTTGATTTCTTGTTGGAGCACCTGCAAAATGCAGGGCTTAAAGAGAGGGCTATTGCAGAGGGTTTGGAGAAATGAAACTTGCTGAGGAAACACAGACTGTGTTTCCTCCCTTGCCCCCAGGGAGGAGGAGCAGCTGCTGTTGAAACTAAAATCTGAGTAGCAGAAATCCCCCTGGGATGTTCAGAACCAACTTCCAGGAGGTGCCTCTTCCCAGGCAGCTTTGCTGTCTTGCTCTCCCTGAGTCACCTCTTTGGCTTCCTCACAGAGGAGAAAATGGAAAACCAGGATGCACTGGCTCATCCTAGCCACTTCTCTCCAGAACTCTCTATTTTCACTCACTTTCCTAGTAAGCTAAAATCATATTTAGAGTTCAGTTTCCTTGGTTCTTGGGAAGGGAAAGGGAGATGTTGATCTGCCTCGACAGCAGCAATTTTTTTCTGCTTTTCCATCATTCTCTTTGCTTCTGAATGACCAGACACTTGGACCAAAGAAAGAAATAGGTGGTGTTTGGGTCTGTGCAGCCTTTAGTTTGCCTGCATTATTGTAAACCAAAATCAGTGGCCATTCAAATGAATTTGCTGAGCCAGGAGCTGCATCAGCCAAGGTATGGACGTGCAATTTGTTGTTCCAGTGACAGTGTTAACATCAGCTAAGAGGCAGAGCATGTAGCTAGAGGCAGTGCCTCTCAAGGGCCTCTTAAGTTTTCCTTGGAAGCTCAGGAAGTACAGGTTTATGCTACCTTAAACTCTTCCTGGATTTAGGATAAGAAAAAAATCCATCACCTCCCATGCCCTGCCCATTTCCCTGTTCCTAAAGCCAGGTCCATGCCAGTGCTTGGTTTGCTAACAGGTATTTTGGTGGGCAGCAGGTAAGAACAGATACAAGCAAAACCCTTTCCCTTGCAGTTCAAGGGTTGCAAATAGCACTTATGTCAATACCTGGAAATATAATTGGAAATACCATTTAAAAAAACCTACAGAAGTCAGGTCAGAACACTGTAACTCATAATTTGATTGACAGAGTTATTCACTGCCTTTCAGGAAGGTGACAAGTGCACTGCAATTGGCAGTTTAATTGCAGATATTGTAAATGCAAGCTTTTAAGCCAACTGATAATCAGTAAGAACCCACTGTCTCTCTTCAGTTAAAATACTGTATTTCCTGCAGTATAAAAATAAATAAAAATAAGAATCTCTACAGTGTAAAATTCCTGATAGAGGAGAAATAAGAATCTGAATGTAAACCTGACTATTCACTGTTTTTATGGTGGTTTGTCATTTGTACATGAGGCTCAAGTAGAATTATCTAGTGGCCTAGTTAAAGGATAATGAATAACACTGAGGTGTTAATTCTTTAGATTTCTAGACAGGTTCTTTCAAGTTACTCAGTGGAACTTGCAGCACCATCATTTCCAAACTGCTTTGAAATGGAAGAGGTAAAGGTGACATTTCCTGTCCCTTTGCTGACTGGTCAGCATTAGCTGTGTCTAAAAATGCCTTTTGCACAAATTCAGACATAATTTATAGGAAAACAGAATACTGATTCTGATTGTCCCAGGCCCATAATAATATCCAAACCATCAGACCATCATCTGCTTCATGCTGATCACATCAATTTGAAAAGTCTTTTTCTTGCAGCTGCCAGTGTAAATGCCAGCTCAGTTATACATTTTTAACATGACTTACTGCCTGAAAGGATGTTTTCTTGGTCTGATGTTAAAAAACCATAATCAGGGGACTGCTTGGGCTTTTTCCTCACTCCCTGATAGGCCCAGAATCTCTTGGTGGATGATTCTACCCCAAAATTATGTAGGTTCTGCTGTCATTGAAGTGATGGGAGTGTTCTTGGTATTTGTTTGAATACTTTCTTTGTATTTTTTTGAGTACAGTGTCCTCCTTCACACGTGTGGCCTTTCAGATGCTTGATTAGAGTACATTGGCTGACTTGTGCAGCAGTTCTATCTGCAAATAATGTTTTCTAAACCTGGTATTTTGTTTTCCTCCCACAGGAAACACGAGTGGGATAAGCATGGCACTTGTGCAGCCACACTCGAGGTCCTTAATTCTCAGAAGAAATACTTTGGCACAGCCTTAGAACTCTACAAGCACATTAATCTAAACAGGTGTGTGAATGAACTCAGTGATCTGCCTCTCATCTCAAACAGCTTCTAAAAGTTTCAAGTCGAGCCTAAAAAAAAATTAATTCTAAAACTCTGATGGTAGAAGGGAAATGGTTATTAGAATACATCACAGTCAGCACTGGAGTTCAGAGGAAGGCTTTTTATTCTGAGAAGGATATCTCAGGTCAGTGCTGAGCTGGTAAGCCAGCAGCATTCATTGCAGCCCCATTTTAGAAAATCAAGGCAGTAAATTTTGAGAAGCTGTGTTGGCTCTGCCTCCCTGCTAAAAGCTGTGGTAGCTGTCAGCTTCTAAACCAAGTGAGAAAACTCTCCACAACTTCTGAGTCATACTGAGACCTGAACACTTCTTTGTAGAGAAGACAGAGGGAAAGCCAAGCTGCAGGAAAAATCAGGAAGAACATCCTGGAAAAAGACTGAGGAAACAGCAGGAGGGGATGTCCTGAAGAGCAGTGTCCAGGCAGCCCTCTGCTGTCCTTGTCACACCACCCTGATGTGACACCCAAGTCTCATGCACTTTGGTGTGCACAGAGGAAATCCACCTTCCCCCCACCCCTGTTTTTCTAGGTGTCTTACTCAGGATTTTCTAGACACATTTCTTAGGAGTGTGTCATGTGCTGTGTTAAATTTAATAATGTCTGGGAAGTCAGTTGCCTCAGGAGCTGGGGTGGTGTGACTAAAACATTGCACAGATGGCACAGTGACCAGCTATGTGACTTGATATCAGCATTTATAACAACAAAAAAGAAAAGAGATGGAAACATGTTGAAATTCATTGCTCACACCATATTCTCCAGTGTAAAAATGAATATAATTAAGTTAATTTTTACTGTAAAGAAGAAAGACTGCTAATGTTCTCCTTCTGATTCATTTACACTTGGAGAAGAAAAAGTAGGATCAGAGGTTACATTATTTTTTTGCAAAAAGGAACTTTTGAATAAGAGGACCTCATGCAGGCTCCTAGAGGATGGCAGAACTTAATCTACCTTACTGGCCTCCTACATCCAGTGTCAAATGGCTGTGATAATGAAGTTGTGTCTTCATACCAGAACCATGAAAAAGTTCTGTCTTTGTTTCAGTTGTCTCCTGAAAGCTGGGATAAAGCCAAGTAGTTCATATTACCAGGTAAGAGGCAGATTTTATAAAACAAAATCATGTGTGCATGTGCTTGTTTATTTTTTTCAGCAGGAGAATTTCTAGAGAACAAGTGATCTCTTTTTTAGTTGTATTGTTCTTTAAGGTTATGCTTTTTCTAAATGCTTTTGTGAACTTAAAGTGTTTGAAGATGTGCTAGTGACTTTTTTTTTTTTTAAATTTCTCAGATGGCTACCATAAAGGAAGCCCTTACAAGATTTTATGGTGTGACACCAAAGATCCAGTGTCTTCCTCCAGAAGAGGTAAAAATCCCAAACAGACACACCTTCCCCAAACTGAAAAACACAAAAAAACTTCTTTTCTTCCTTTAGAAAGAGAACTTTCCATCAAAAAAACAAAAGCAAAGATAGAGTGAAAATTCTTCAGCGTGGTGAAACTCAGGTCTGGGTGCTCTTGTAGCTCTTTACAGATTAGATACTGCTTGATTCTTGGAGTTCAGTCCATAAAAACTTAGTTTATGTACTGGCACCACTCAGCTCAGCTTCTCTTCCTCTTCCCACAGCTTTTCCTTAATGCAGAAATATTGTTCAGGGGGGAATTGTCCAATATTACCTAATAACTGCTGTTAATATATTTATCCAGAGAGTGGGAACTCTGGGTTTTAGAGGTCTCTTTGCCCTAAAAGCTTTGCACCTGCATCTCTTGCATGATGTAACCACCACACCAGAGGTGCTGCTGTAGCTGAGGGGTTTCCTGAAGCTTAATTGCCACACAGGCTGTTCTCAAACCCCCTTTACTTAAAGAAGTGCCAAAAAAGGCATTTTGAGGCTCTCTGTGGTTCAGGATGAGCATTATCTTTACTGCTTCGTGCTTCACAGCACAACCATTGGTGAAGAAAAATAGAAAGAAATGGAAATTTTAGGTATTGTTGTTTCAGAAGGAGAGAACATGGCAGACAGGGGCAGTGTGTTGTAGGGTAAAATGCAGGTCCCCATGTCTGATCCATAAATGCCTTGGAAGAACAAAAAGAACAAAAGATCATTCTGAACAATTACCTGGGTAGGCTGCATAGGTTGTTCCTTTCCTTTCTCAGCTGGGTTATTCTGCTTTTATTCAAAGAGAAAACAAACAAGCAAAAAAACAAAGGCCCAGGTTATCTTTTCCCCTCACAAGTGGTTCCTTATTATCTCAGCTTGATAAAAGTGGTTTGCTGCAAAACAGTTGACAGAGTTATTGCCCTCACAGAGACAACAGTTTGATGAAAACTTGCCAGAATACTGTTGCTACTGGAGTTTAATAGCTTCTGTGTTTGCAGCTCATTTGCTTTAGCAGTGCTCTTGGGTTTTTTATACTCAGATGGTTCTTTGCATGAAAAACAATGCTAGGCTACAATTCTTTTAAATATGCATTTTTAGCTACTTTGAGCAAAAAAAAAAAGGAGAGTGGAATGTGAATTACACCCTCACCCACCTCTTCATGTTGAAAAAATACAGAGCTAACCTAAACCCTAATTTCTAGTTCTGATCACTCTAGTTTTGCTGTTGCTTTCAGTAGAATTGGATACTGCTCAAATGATGTGACAGTAATTTACAGCTTGAGTCTCCTCTGCTCAGCAGCTGAGGCTAATGGATTGTAGAAAGGAAAAGGCACATTTCAGTTATTTAAAAGTAGCCCTTTTCAGAGTTCCAGACTTGTCAATGGCTGGAGTGTATTATGGGGGTACTTTGATGCCTAAAACATTGTAGACTTGCTGTGTTTTTAGGATTCTTAAAAAAAACCCCAGAACTAACAAAAAATCCAAACCCAAAACAACCCCCAACCAAAAAAAAAACCCACCCTGAAACCAACATCAACAAAAAAATCCACCATGATTACTTTTGTCTTGTACATATCTTTTTCTCTTGCTTAGTGATTTGAAAACCAATTTTCTCCCACGTGCACTTTGTCATATCTGAGCATTTCTGAGGTTTGTGTATAATCATTTTTTGAACAAGAAAGGCTTCCATGCCTGCCTGCCTGTTTTATTCATGGCCAATATTTTTCCTCCTAGTCTGTCCTGTAATCCAAAAAATGACATTTCTGCTCCTCTTGACATCTTGCTTCTCTATTATTTTCAGTGAAAGGTAGTGTAAAACCAAATTTGTTTTCTCCTTTTGGGGGAATTTTCTTTGCCTTCATTTCTGCCCTGCTACAGAAGAGGGTGATTTTTCAGGTCACATATCCCCTTCAGTATTCACAGAGTTCAACCAAACTCCCCAAATTGATTCCCCAAATTGTTACTGAATTGTCTTTTTGGAATCTGTGCCTTTGCCTTCTTGTTCTTTAAAGCCAAGTGTGTACTGCAGGCTGTTCAGAATGGATGCTTCTGGCACCCATCTCCTTTTTCAGGTGGCATATCCCCAGATCAGCCCTCAGGTGTTCTATAGGGAGGGCAATGCATATGAAGAATTGGTCTGTCCTCCCCATCAAGCTGATCTCATCCCTTATCTTTCCAGGGTGAAAAAGCCCAAACAATTGGTCAGATTGAGTTCTGCTTCACCAAAGAACTGCAGCTGGAAAACTGCACAGCAGCACTGGAGCCTGAATCCAACCCACTGCACCTTGACTTGAAGCTTGGAACTGAGGAGCTGTCTGTCTGCAGTGATGCTCTGCCAACCTATTACCCTGCACAGGTCCAGGATCACAACTGAAGCCATCAGAATTTGACAGAACTGTTAAAACAGCAACAGAAACCCCAAATCCTTAAACACTGTACCTTGGAAAGCAGTCTTGGCTTAGCAATATTCCAAAGCCCTGTCCATATCACAGGGATGTTGGGAAAATCGCTGCTGGAAGACCTTACTTCTTTTGCCATTAAAGGAGAATGATCCACATTGTCATCCCAGCTGCTGAAGTATTAATTGTGGCTCTGCTATTAATGAGAATCTGATTTACAGTTTTGCCTGGGCTTCTTGGCTTGCTTATGCTTTGAATAGATGTTCAGAAGAGAACTCTGACTTAGTTTTTTCCATGAAAATAAGGTGAAACAGCAAACAGTGCAGGATTTTCAGTGAAGAGTACTCATGTTACCAAGAGTGCATCCCTAGCCCATAATATAATATTTAATAACATGCCACAAAGTTGGGTATTGCCAAAGGGGACCATTTTTGGGTGACAACCCCTGCATGGTGCTGTGTTGGTGTAAGTGGCTCATCTGTTTTTCAAAGAAAGACAATTACTGCTCCAGGAACCATCTGCTAGGAGACTCCTACTGTGAAAACAAACATGTTGTTGTTTCTCTATCACCATTCTTTTAGGGCTCTTTTACCTTGCCATCCACAATGCTGCCAGTTTTTAGTCCTTTCATCAGAAACTCATTTATTTTTTTTAGCAGCAAAGAAACGAGTCTGATCTGGTCTTTGTTGTATCTGTATTTCAGTTGGAGCTGTATTTCAGTAGAGCAAGGGCTTCTCTTTCAAAATTTGCCTTTCTTCCCAAGAGGGGGAACATGCTGATGTAGATTAATACTGCATCAGTATGGTAATGATAATCAGCCCTTGTGGTTTTCTGGCAGCCAGGGCAGGTTCAGTTCATGTTGAACATGACCAGAAAAACAACAATTCCCCCATTTCTGACACCTTCCAAGCAAGAAAATTAAGGAGATCACTAATATCTTTATTTCTTCCAATTACCAAAAATTATCTGAGCCTAAAGAAGACAAATGTTCCTTAGGAGAAATGTTTTCTTTCTGCAAAGGAACAGCCCAAGGCTCATGTACTTTTTCAAATTGTCTTTATCCATCCCTTTCAAATGGTAATGAGATGGTGCATAGATTTTGGGTGGACTACATGGAGTGCAAACAGCTTAGTGTGAATATTGATTTAAAATTCCCATCATAAGCTGATTCTGTTTTTTTAAAAGGGAATATCATGCCTTTTCCTTTAGGTTGTGCTGGTTTTTTAATGGTTTGTATTTTTTTTGTCCTTTGGTGAAGTCCCTTGTTCTCCTTTTCCTTGCAAAGATCTTGGAGTGCAGTGTCACATCCTTGCTTGTTGATTTAGTCACAAGTGAGGGAAGTGGAAACAGAGGTTGGTAACCACCATCAAACCATCTCATGAACCTCCTGCTCAGTTTGGTTATATTATATATATATAATTAGAGAATAGACTTTTCAAAAATATCAGTATTACCACCCTGCATGAGTTGGGGAAGTATAAAAAAACTCTTTATGAAACTTTTAAAAGAAAAAGCAAAAAGCATAAAAAAGTAGAAAGCATAAAACTTTACAAAGAAGTGAAAGAAACCACCAGCAGGCTTCACAGTGTGAGGCTTTAAAAACTTTGAGGAGAAAGCAGCATACTCAAGAGAGAGGAAAAGAAGGAGGCAGCAAAGCCAGCAGTGTGCCAAACCACAGCCTGCTGAGGAGTAAAAGAAATGATGAATCCTGAGTCAAGGTTGGCTAAAAATAACTTCAGAGGCTGGAGTCCTGTTGGAAGGGACAGAGCTGAGGGACTGTGTGTGCCTGAACAAAACCACACCCACATACTTTTTATTCTGACAGCATCATTACACATGAAACATTTTCATTTGCTATGATTAATTTAATAGTAATAGCAATAAAAACACCACATCTGTGCCCTTGCTTGGCTTTTGGCAATCCCACCTGCCTAATTTCTAGGAAGATGCAAACTTCTTTTCAAAGCTACTGACTAATTTATTTATTTTTTTTTTGCAGAGGAGTGCCAAGACACTAAAGTTTTATGGGATACATTTAAGTGATGCTTTAAGGACTATGTCTGGATGTCAGCAACCAGTAGAGCAGACAAATGGATGGTAGCACCAGTTCAGACCAAAGATCATGTCCAGCCCTGCATGTTCTATCTAGAAATGACTCAGAGTTACTGGTCCTGGCCTTTTCCACCAAAATGTATATAATTGCAGGAGGTGGATTAGCACAATTTAAATAGAAGAGGTAAACAGAGGTACATTTGGAGCCTTAAAAATTGCTTCAGTTCTGGAAAGTCTCACTTATTTCCTTCAGCAAAATAAAATCTCTCAGCCTTGAAGCTTCATCACAGCCCAGGGAAGATGGGATGTAGATTCTTTCCTGCATCATTAGGTAAATCAGCTAAATCCCAGCAAGGGGGCTCTTTGTGCAGCCTTGGTGCTCTAAAGCCTCAGTCAGCTCCACAGAGGGATTTGACTTGTTTGCAGCAGGCTCTCTCCTGCAAAATGCTTCAGCATCCCGTGGTGTGGGGGTCAGAGCATCCTTTTTCCAAGGACAGCCCCTCTGCCTGGGCCACAGGAAGGTTCTTTTCACTTTCTTGTCCTTTCCCTCTCTTCCTGAACCTTTCCTGCCTGCATGGGAGCTCAGTTCCAGCCGAGTTTATGGTGGATGAGGAGAAGTAAGATTGGCAGGGCAGCTTCTACTCATGCACAGGTATTTTGTACTTCAGGCCACAGCTGCCTGGCCCTAACAGCAGCCAAGAGGAACAGAAGATGAGGGAGGCAGAGGACTCCAGTTCTGAGTGAGGGCACCATTGCCCAGCTGATGGGCAGAGCTACCTCTGCAGGCTGAAAGGGAGGTGACACCAACCTCTCTTGTGTCCCCTCTGTGTCCCCTCTGCAGCTGGTGAGTGCTGGGCTGTGGGGAGGCAAAAAGTGGCAGCAGTGCCCACCCAGGACATCAGGACACTGCACATCAGTGTGGGCAGTAGAGATCCAGAGGAGCAAAGCAGCAGGGGATGGATTTTCCGGTGGGGAAAAGGGATTTTCACAGGATGGCTTCTTGGATTTGGGCATCTCAGTTCTGGTGTGGTTGCTGTGCTCTGTTTGGATCTCTGAGCACCACAAAGCCAAGGTCAAAGGAGGGAAATGGTGCTGGCAGCACTATTATTGCTGCCTGCTGCTGGTACTGATGATGCAAAGGAAAAATGTCAGGACTTTGCAAGTTGCTTCCCTAGGAATGGAACAATCAATGATGAGGATGTTGAATTTATTCTAAATTCAAACTGTCTTGCTGCTCAGGCAGTTTCCTTCACAAGGAAGCTTTCTGCCCTTCCCTTCCCCCTTCCCTTCCCCCTTCCCTTCCCCCTTCCCTTCCCCCTTCCCTTCCCTTCCCCTCCCTTCCCCCTTCCCTTCCCTTCCCTTCCCTTCCCTTCCCCCTTCCCTTCCCCCTTCCCTTCCCCCTTCCCTTCCCTTCCCTTCCCTTCCCTTCCCTTCCCTTCCCTTCCCTTCCCCCTTCCCTTCCCCCTTCCCTTCCCCCTTCCCTTCCCCCTTCCCTTCCCTTCCCCCTTCCCTTCCCTTCCCTTCCCTTCCCTTCCCTTCCCTTCCCTTCCCCCTTCCCTTCCCCCTTCCCTTCCCCCTTCCCTTCCCCCTTCCCTTTCCCCTTCCCTTCCCCCTTCCCTTCCCCCTTCCTCTCCCCCTTCCTCTCCCCCTTCCTCTCCCCCTTCCTCTCCCCCTTCCTCTCCCCCTTCCCTTCTCCCTTCCCTTCTCCCTTCCCTTCTCCCTTCCCTTCTCCCTTCCCTTCTCCCTTCCCTTCTCCCTTCCCTTCTCCCTTCCCTTCTCCCTTCCCTTCTCCTTTCCCTTCTCTTCCCTTATTTCACCCAGAGCTGAGATAAATAATTCTTCTTAGAAGGGATTTCAGTTTCTTCTTTGGAGAATAAGAGCTTCAGTATAGAGGCTGAGACCTGGTGTGAGAGCTGGGCAGGTTATTTTGTGTTTGTGTGCTCTCTGGTTTTCGTTTTTCCTTGCCCAGAATTCCTCAGGACTGTCACAGGTTGGGTGAATTTGAGAGAGAGCTCAAGAGCAGCCAAGCCCAGCCATGCCCACAGACTGGTGGGATGAATCCTATCAATAGATTCAGCATGGAAATCACAAAGCTGACACTCAGACACAGTGCTCAGTTTGAAGGACTGATGCTTTTATTTAAAAAATTTTAAAAAACCAAAAAAACAACAGCTAAAATGACCATATTTGATAAGAAAATTCTTAAGGAGCTGACAGAAAAATTCTTAAGCAAGCTGAAGAAATCCTGTGGTTCTGTCTGTAAGAAATGCTTTGCTGAGTACAGCCTCACCAGAAAACAAGCTGTTCACTCAAGATTTTTTTTCCCTAACTCACACAGTTGCTGGTAGCTTTGGAGAGCTTCTCTGCATGTAAATCAGGGAAGATGAGCCAAAACAAAATTAGCAAGAAATAAAAGCACAGCAGTCTCCCTGTAATAATTACAATCTCAATCAACAAGTCTGATGCATCCCAGCAGGTACTTGCCATTGGATCATTTATTTCTGCTAAGCATTGTGGAGCAAAAACTTCCTAGTGCCAGCTTGCAGAGGCTTCTCCCTTCCCAACATTCCATGTCTTTTGGTCCCAGCAGCCTTCCCAAAGCCATCTTCCTCACCAGGATTCCATAGCTCAGGTTATGAACTTCAGATCGTGTGAAATTCAACTTGAAACCTGATGACAATTTGAAGTTTCCCCCCCCACCCCTAAATTAAGACTTGCTGTCTGCAGAGGGGCATTTCATCCCCTGGAGCAAGAATTCGAGGCTAAAGGCTTAAAATCTCCTGGGTTTTGGAGATTCCAGTGGAATGGGAACCCTGGTTTCAGCAGCTGAGCTCCTTGTGCTTACACAGGGGGGAAGGAACTGGAGGGAATCAGCCTGGAGGGGGGATGATTGCAATGGTTGGGCTGAGTCTTCAGTCTGGCTCCTCTCCAAGGTGTCCCTGGGTGGCAGGGTCCTGCTGCTCTGGGTGCCTTTGGGATAATCCAGGTGGGACAGAGGTGGCAGGAGCCCAGGTAGCACTGATTTGACCTGGATTCAGCTGGTGAGCTGTGCTCCTCAGTAGCTGCCAGCCCACAGGCTGAGGGGGTTGGAATTTTTCTAAGTGTGCTGCAACATGAAGGACATTTTAGAAGAAGTTTGCTTTGAAGGTTGCTTCTCCAGAATGTTCCCATTACCAGAATCCATATGGATTAGGTTGGAGATGAGGAAGAAATTGTTTGGTGTGAGGGTGCTGAGCCCCTGTGCCAGGTTTCCCAGAGAAGCTGTGGCTGCCCCATCCCTGGCAGGGTCTCAGCCCAGGTTGGATGGGGCTGGGAGCACCCTGGGCTGGGGGAGGTGTCCCTGCCCATGCAGGGGGTTGGATTTAGGTGATCTTTTGGGTCCTTCCAACCCAAATCATTTATAATTTTACAAGTGCTGGGGCATATGGCAGGGCTGCAGCCCTCCCAGTCACACAGGTGAGGTTTCCACTGCTACAGGTGCCCTCTGGAGAAGGTGCACAAGTAGCAGAGAGGAGAACCCAGGGTTTCTCCCCAGTTGAAACCATTGCAGCCAGTTTGCAGCACAGCTTCACAAGCAGAGGCTTGGAGGAGGCCCTGTGGAACCCAGCCTGCAGTCTGCTGGATGGGATGCTCAGTGGGAAGAAGTTTTCATCCCTGCTTTGCCCTGGGACAGAGGGGAGTGCAAGGGACCTCCAACCTTTTGTGTGGGATCCCTGCTTCCCTTGCTGGAGGCTCCTACAAACACCCTGGGCACTTTCAGCTCACACAATGGCTTTTGTCTTGCTCAAGCAAGCTCATCCTGGTGGTGTAAGTGACCTGGACTCTAAGGAGCCCTCCCCAAGGCTTTTTATGTGAAAGAACAACCTGGCAAGGCAGGGGTGCCCTGGGTGCTGAACTCCTCACCCAGCTGGGTCACCCTCAGCACCACATCTGGGGGAACAGAACAGACCAGAGAGTGGGGACCTGGCAGGACCAGGTGAAGCAGCCTTTCCCAAGCCCAGATTTCCTGATTTGCATGCCTGAATTCCTCCCAATCCCAGAAGAAGCAGTCGGCTCTGAAAACCTGCTAAGCAGCATTCCTTTGCATTTCACCTTCTCCAGCTGAATTCTGCTGGAAGCCACCAGTGATCAGTGGTGGAAATTTTAATTACTGACAACTTGTTTCATAAAGCCACAGCGAGCCAGATGGAGCCAGTTCCACAGTCCTGAAATATAAATAATGTATTATTTCATACGGATTCTCAAGTCCCTTTGGGCTGGCAAATCAGGCAGTTAAAAGCTTTTTGTTTTAGCCAGACTGAGCACTGAAAGAACCTGGAGTAGTTTTGCACACAGGGATTAAGTGTTGAGTTTACAAGACAAATGGATACTCCTTGCAGTCCATCAGGGAGGATTTCCATGAACATAAATTGCAGGTATTTATTACAGTTTCTCAAAAGAATATATTACTAGCAATTTTGAAAAAAAAAAAAAAAGCTGCTAAGACGCTGCTTTTTATTCTGTAAAAGCTCTGCCTTCTTTGGAGGTCTTCTAATGAGAGCTTTTTCCAGTACTTGTGTTTTATGGTAATCCAGCTGCACTCTGTCATCATGGACCATTAGGAAATTAGGTGGTGAGAGAAGTATTTCAGATGCTGGCAATTTCTTAACAATCTGTCTGAAGTTATGACCATAAGGAGAGAAAGCTTTGCTTTAGATTATGCAGCAGGAATTGATTCAGCAACCAGTGATTTCTGGAAAAAGAACATAAAACCTTCCAGTGGCCAGGGGAAAAAAAAAAAAAAAAAAAGAAGAAAAAAACAAAACAAAAAACTGGAAGAAAAAATAATATTTGATAGGCTCAGCTTGTCATGTTTGCTTAACTTGGAAAATGTTGGGAATTTTCCAGTAATCTAGAACTCAGTGACGTAAGTAATACAAAGCACACTTGGTTAAAAGCACCCAGATTCCATTTTTTATGATTGCAATTCTTAATGATTTCAATTCCAGCCATCTCTTTAAAATATGTACTATATTTATCTTTTTTTTTTACGAGATTGCCTGAGCTGTAGTAAGGCTGCCAAAAGCCAATTACCAGGACTGGGGTAATACAATACATGACAGAGGAATAATTGGAATAAAAGTCTAACCATGAAGCCGAGGATTTTTTGCAGTGAAACATTGAGCAACACCAGGACTGGATTTAGAGAAAGAAAACCAGAGTTAGGCTGCTTTTTAGAAGCTTGCTGAATATTTTTTTTTCTCTGAAATTCTTTACAGCAGAGGAGCCCAATACTGTCAGCTCCAGCTCCAGCACTGGGGGCTCCTGGTGCTTTAGGATGGAGTTTGATGGTCAGTGGAGCAAACCCCAGGCAGATTCTGGCAATCAATAGCAGTGATGCCCCTGTTTTAACTCCTTGCTTTCAGCCTGTTTCTCTACCAGGTATGATTGGTGTTTAGGCTGTGGTTTGTACTCAGCCTGTGTGAAAATTATCAATCCCTGGAATGTCAGCTTCAGTTTCATGAGAAAATATCAAATAATGTCCCAGCTGGGGGGGGGAATCTGTTTTTCTGTTGGGTTTCTGCTGCCCCCTTATTGAATAGGAACAAGATGCCCTCAAGGGTTTTCCTCCAGCAGCCAGGTAAAAGAAAATCAAACCAAACAAATCCCCCCAAACCAATGAACCAACCACATCTCTTTGCTGCTCTGCAGGAGTTCTGCTTTTGGAGTGAAACTCCAGGCTTGGCTTTGCATCTGTGTGCATCAGCAGAGGGGGGAGAGAAGTTGTGTGGAGTTGTGTTTCCTGGCATGGCTCAAACAAGGGGGGGTGCCTGGACTGGAGAAAAATCAGGGATAAGAGCAGCTATCTGTGGAGTCCTCTTGGTATTCCATGATGAACAAGGCCTGAGGGATGGGTTTGACAGGGGTGTAACTTGTAGAAGACAAAGCATTGCCAGGGTTAGAATGTGTTCACAAATTTTGATGGAATATACATTAGCTACTGAAAATGTTTTAGCACCCAACATCTCCTCAGAGGTGACAGTCCCACTGTGGCTGTTCTCCTTGGATGTCCCCTTCTGGATTTGACTCCTATACTTCATTCTCTCTAAATATACACATAAAATAAAACCACTTCACATTTAAGAATTCACTTCAAATCCATGAGGCATTTTCCTGTTGTTAATAAAATATGACTTTTTTTTTTTCACGTGCTGAAATACTTCATGGCTTTTCTTTTCCTTCAGTAAACATTGTCAGGTCAACAATCATTCTTGAGTGAAAAGCAGAAGCTTCTGTAGGAGAAAGAAAAAATCATACCAAGGGACCTTGATATTCCAAGACAACTGGAATTTGTATTCAAGTAGCAGAGCAGGAAGAAAGAAAAGCAGAAGAGAGCAGGGTAACTGAGTCACTTTGGCTTAGCCAAGGAGTTACATTTCCATAGGAAGAAGGGAGCAGCTTTGTCTTAATTTTCTTTATGGCAGACAGAGAATTATCTAAAACCACTCTGAGACACTGAGCAGGCCTTGATGCAGCCTGACTGTCCCAGGCAGTTTATCACCAAATTTTATTCTGGACTTTATAATTTCCTGGAATTAATTGCCACATGACCTGCTCTCAGAAGCTCTCCAGGGTAGTTGATAAAGCAAAATGTACAGTTGGTGTCATTTGTATCAGACAATAAGCAGCCAGCTTGCACTTGTTGTGATTTTTGGGGGGTAACATTTTAGCTTTGAGAAACTTTTTCCAGTTTTTCAGATGAAAAGGGGATTTGCTCAGAAGTGGAGACCACCAAACCAGCTGCCATGCCAACAGCTGATTTGTTCCAGTCCTCATCCAGAGCATTTCTGATCTCTCTTTCTAAATCTCTCTCACACATTGGCTACATTTTAATTTCTGCCCCGGAAGATCAATTCCCCCAGCCAACCATTTTATGCAAGGCAGAATTTTATATCCCACTGAGCCTTTTCTAGATTTCAGCAGCCACCAGAAAGCTTCCAAGTGCAGCTGAAATATTTGCAGTTCTAAGAGCATCACAGTGCAGAGCTGTGCTTTATTCTGTCACTGCATCAAAGCATCAGCATTTCAGACAAATCAGGTCTGAAATTCTGGGACTTTTCTTTCTAATCTGAACTTCTGCCCCGTTTACATTTGCCTTCTTATTCTGGTTTGTACAGAAGAGGGAGAGAAACCCAAGGCCCAAGTCTCTTGCTGCAGCTTGCACAGAGAAGCAAACCCAGCCATGATCATAACCTTATTTCATGCTGTATGTATCAGGTAAAATTAGATTTTCAGCATTAGTGGCTCTGTTTTGCTGCATAGTATGGTAAAGGATTTGGCAGAAGTTTGCTTCTGGCTGCTTATTTATAACTCAGCAGAGAGCTGTTATAAATAAGAATGTTGTGTTCCTGCAGGTGCTGGTTTACAAATAAAATTACACCAGGACAACTCGAGCCTGGAAATAAAGTGCCACATGTCTTAAGTTCAAAACATCCTAATTTATAAGACTAAGGCAAGTCAGCAAGGCTTTTGAAACACTTCCCAGGAGACTTTTATTTCCCTCAACGTGTGTTGCCCATGTAGAGATGGATTTTTGCTGTCCTTGAAAACCTTGGGCTGGTGGCAAGCTGTGCTTCATTTCCATGAGGTCCCCACCAACAAAAAACTCCCCAAAACTTCCAAAGGAGACACAACTGTGAATTTCTCTTTTGCTTGATTTGGCTTTTTCAGGAGTGAAAAGTTTTCCTTCTAAACAAATGAAATACTCCTGGCTCAGGCTCTCCCCAGAGCTGAGATCCTACCTAGAGGATGCACATGGAAAGCTTTGCGAGAGGGTGGAGATTTTCCTGGAAATCTGCACCTTGAGGGAGGCAGAAAAGTGCTTTGCACCTGGGAAGGATGGGGTTTGAGTTTTGAGTATGGGGGTTGAGTTTTTGAGTATGGCTTTGATTGGGAATGATTATTTAGGATGGGTGGAAAATAGGCAAAGAATGAGGAGAATGCTGAATACAAACACTGCCCAAGGAGTTCAGCATCACCCACAGCCACCAGAAGGCTGGAACCCACCTTGTGCTGGGAATTCCTATCTTCCTGCCTCTTCTCCTCTCATATTCTCCTTTCTGACTGCCCTTGTGACAGGAGGAGGCACTGGTCCTGGTAGATATTTTACTTCTAAGACTTCTAGGAGGCAAAGGAGGGAAATTGTTAAAACTGTTCTGGAAGGTGCTGGCTGGGAGTAATCAGATACAGATCTAAGTCAGGGCAGCTGTTTGCCTGGGGTAATTTTTTCTGCATGGTGACTTTCAGCTACTTGGTCACGTTATATGGCAAGGTAAAACAGTCCCAGAAATGTCTGAAATTGCTTGATGTGAGAAACTTCCCATCAGCCATGTCACAGGAACATCCCAAGGCAAACAAATTGCAAGTAAAGCTGTAAAAGGGGTTTGCAAATGAGTTCAGCTGTCAGAAACATCCCTCTGGTTTTAGTGACACTGAGTCACCATGATTACTGAGGGAAGTTTTGCCTCCCCAGTGATGGCAGAGAGGGGATGAAGAGAGTTTGAAAACACCACCCTGCCTTCTGCTCCTAGGATAATATTTCTTTTCCATCAACAGGCTACTGTGAGGCTTTTTTTTAATTGCTCATAATGAGGTTGGTGATATTAGAGCAGAAATTGCACCAGCAACTCCTCAAGGCAGAATATCCTCACAGGAGGAAAATAACATTTTCCAAACTGCAATTAACTGGAGCTGAATGAAGATTTGGGGATCCGTGGAGGGCTCATTAGGGGTGTCCTAGAGACACGATGGGTGCATAGCAGTATTTCTAGAACATTTAAGGTGACTTTTGTCCTTTAAACAGTGGCAACATGCTTAGGAACAATTTTAGTAGAAGCAGTAAAAGGAAGACTATAAAACCCTAGAGTTTAAAGGTGGGGTGGAAACATACAGGGTTGGGAAAAAAAAAAATTAAGCTAGAAGTGCTGTTCAGTTTCCATACTGATTATGGACAATTTAAAAGCTGAAATGATGCAAATTCACTGTTAAAACAGCTGCAGTAAACAGGACTTTTTCCACACTGGACAATACACAGGTCAGCCATCAGAATGGTCTTAAAATCAGAGGATAAATTAAAAATACTGAACAACCACACATGTCTTGAACAAGGGGCCTCAGGAACACATACCTGAGCGTGTTGCTGAATTGTCATGGAAGCAACAATTAACATTTGCATGTAATGAACTGGAGGTTTGAGTGTCACAAGGGCAGTCAGAAAGGAGAATATGAGAGGAGAAGAGGCAGGAAGATAGGAATTCCCAGCACAAAGTGGGTTCCAGCCTTCTGGTGGCTGTGGGTGATGCTGAACTCCTTGGGCAGTGTTTGTATTCAGCATTCTCCTCATTCTTTGCCTATTTTCCACCCATCCTAAATAATCATTCCCAATCAAACCCATCACGTGGAATATCTTTTTTAAGGAGCTCTGGGGAAAGGAGGCAAAATCCAGTTCTGAAAAACTGGTTGTGCCTTTCTTTGGAGAAGGCAAAGCTCTGGATTTCACCCTCTGCTCCATCTGGGCAACTGCAACAGCTCAAAATGTGTTCAGTGATTTTGCCACCGAGTTGATGTCACCTCCAGAGCAATCCTGGTCCCTCTGCTATTCCCTTCTCCTGGAGGTTTTATGGGCTGGGAGTGAGGGCTGCAGCAGATCCTGGTTTCTGGGGTGAACTCTTTGCCAACAGCATTCCAGATTTGGGTCTCTTGGAGTGCATGAACTGCTCAAACATTTGAAGTTTATTTGTTTGACCACTTCTGTTCAGCTCCAAATCCTTCCTTCACTCCACAAGGCTGCTTTGCTAGAGAGCTCTGACTTCTCTTTCTCTACTCTGAGCTCTAAGGAGTGAAAGGAGCTCAGCAAGACTGAAAGGTTTCTCCACCCAGAGGATAAGAAGGAAGGATCCTCACCAGGTGCAGAGAGCAAGAGGGGAGGGGGAAAGTGTCCAGGGCAGTGCTGAGAATAATAAGCCCTGTAGATACAAGAAGAGGTACTTGTCAACTCATCTGCAGACTCATCACTTCAGAATTATTTTGTTAGAGGTGAATATTATTTTTCTGTCTTCCAGTGCTTTGTTTTGTTTTTGGTTTTTGCTTAGTTGGTTTTAGTTCATCCCACAAGGGATGTCATTCAGCAATGTCAGTAATTTAGAACCCAATCCCCCTTTCACTAAACTTGATGATTGCCTCCAGAAAACTTGAAGAATGTTTTCTGGTTGGAAGGATGCCAGGAGACTCACTGCATCTTCTGGGGAAACCTCACAGCAAGATGCTCCAGAGTCCACACTTGGTGCAGGAGCCACCTGGGAAGCATGAAGGTGACAGCAGGGACATTTGGTGTCCTCTAGGTACCAGTTCCAGATGCTGACTCTGATCCAGAGCTGAACACCCAAGGGATGGGTGCACCCTGATGCTGGGGAAGGCTGAGGGAGAGCCCAGGGGGACATGGTTGGACATGGAGCTGCTGGGAGAAGGGGCACAGGACTTCTGGGAGCATAAATAAAGGTCCTCCCCAGTGGCATTGCTGTGGATGAATTAATTGCCAGCTTTAGCCTCAAGAGTCAGCTGAAAGCAATCCTTTCATCGAGGGGATAGACCCAGCTGAAGCCCCAGCCAGGTGTGATGAAGTGGGGAATTACTGAGCCTTGGAGAGGATGAGCCTGAGTGTGGATATATTAAATGGAGTTGGGAAAGAGAGGGAGAATTATCCCTTACATCTATTTATTTTATTTTTAATTCTGAGGATAGATGGAACTGCTGAGGGTCTTCCCACCCTGGCCCAGCTTTGACTTCCCTGAGAACCTGTGCAATCCACCTAAACTTGAACCTGTTCTTTTTATTCTTTCTGCTGTGACCTTGCTTTTATACAAGCTTGCTGAGGCTTAAAAAGCAAAGCAAAAAAGCAGGTGAGGTGGGTAAGAGCAGCTCAGAGGCTGCAGCATAGCCCAGGTGTGGGTTTGAGAGGCTCCAAGGGAGCTTTGTTTGGAAGTCCAGAAGCACGACTGCTCTTCCAGCATCCTGTTCTTTGCAAGGAAAATCCTGTTTCATTTGTACAAAGCTGAAACCTTCGGGGTTTGTCTCTGATCTTCATCACCCCTGGTTCCCTGCCTGAGCAGCTTTGTGGAAGTGCTACAAGCTGTTTACAATTTTTATCTCTTTTTTTTTTTTTGTTAAGTCTTTGTCCAGGGTCATCTGGTCAGCTCTGTGTGAAGCCTTGAAATATTCATGCAAGTGGCCTTAGAAGGGATTGGTGATGACAAATTCTGCTATTCCTGCAAAACCACTGTTCCTTGTACAACTAAGCTGGCAGTGATCAGTCCTGGGGCAGCACCTTGGGCAGGATTATATTTTTTTTTTTTGCTCTTCGTGCCTTGCTTCACAAATTTGCTTTGATTTTTTTTGTTTTTTCCTTGAGAACCACAAAGCAAGCTAATGACACGTAGGTGTTCTTGAAGCAGAACATGGAAATCCTGGTTCATAAGGGGACACCAAGCAATATCCAAATATAAAATTCTATCCCAGGCTTGATTTTATTTACAGTCAAGAGGAAGAGGTTCACATGGAACACATTGATTAACCTGGGCTTGTTCCACTGCGTTTCACACTCCAGAGATAGCAAGATATGAAAGAGATGGTAGAAGAAAACCCTGGAAATGAGTAGCTGAGAACATGGTTTTACTGGCTGGGGTTTAACCTATTCTACCCTCTTTCAGTAATTCTTGTTAGCAACAAGACATCCCCACACAGGACTATTATGGGCTGGGCTTGAGACTCCATTTGGGGTTTTTCCCCTCCAAACACACTCTGCTCAGGAGGAGGACATCGTGGTCGTGCAAGCAGGGCCATGTCAAGGAAAAAACCTTCCCAGGGAACTTGATTCCTGGAAAACTTCAGCCCAAACACCAGGAATTCTTCCCTTGCCCTCTGCTGATGAGGAGCAGGTGGCTCCTGTTCGGGTGGCCCTAACCCAGGTGTCCCTGGGCACCACTGATGAGCTCCCAATTAATTGCAGGATGGGGGAGCTCAGCTTCTTTGTCTCCTGGGTTTTGGGTTCTCCTGGAGCTTGGGCTGCTCCTGGGCAGAAGGAACTTTTCCTCCATGGGGGATGTTGGAATTCCCCAGCAGTGGGGACTCCTGGAGCTGCCTCACCTTGAGCTGGGAAGGGGGAAAAGTGGCTTTGAGCATCCCATTCCCTTTCTGTTTCCCAGGGGGAACGGGCACCTGGATGTGGGGAGGTGAGTGCTGCCAGCTTGGCAGGGAGGGGGACAGAGTCTGCTGGGGGGGAGAATTCCAGAGGGAATGGAGATGGGAGGTGGGGGTGTGGAGATGGAGGGGGGGAGGGGGCACCCTGGACACCCCCTTCCCAGCCTCGTGTGTTCCTGGTCTGCCAGGAGGGAGGAATTCTGCTCTGGGCAGGGAGCTTTTCTCAGTGATGGTGCCATGGGAAGCAGTGGCTTGACTTGTAAAGTGTTTGGTGTCTTGGGGTGGGGGTTCTTCTGGGGGTTTTTTTGGTTTTTTTCTTTGTTTGTTTGGGATATTTTTTTGGGGGGGGGGGAATTTTTTTGTTGTTTTTTTGGGGAATTTTTTTGTTGGTTTTTTTTTGATTTTTGGGGGAGGGGTTTCGGGGGGATTTTTAGGTTTTCTTTTTGGGGGGTTTGTTTTGTTTTTTGGGGGTTTGTTTTGTTTTTTGGGGGTTTGTTTTGTTTTTTGGGGGTTTGTTTTGTTTTTTGGGGTTTTTTTTTGTTTTTTGGGGTTTTTTTTTGTTTTTTGGGGTTTTTTTTTGTTTTTTGGGGTTTTTTTGTTTTTTGGGGTTTTTTTTGTTTTGCTTTTTGGGTGTTTTTGCTTTTTGGGTATTTTTTTGTTTTTTGGGTGTTTTTTTGTTTTTTGGGTGTTTTTTTTGTTTTTTGGGTGTTTTTTTTGTTTTTTTGGGTGTTTTTTTTGTTTTTTTGGGTGTTTTTTTTGTTTTTTGGGTGGTTTTTTTGTTTTTTGGGTGGTTTTTTTGTTTTTTGGGTGGTTTTTTTGTTTTTTGGGTGGTTTTTTTGTTTTTTGGGTTTTTTTTTTGTTTTTTGGGTGTTTTTTTGTTTTTTGGGTGTGTTTGGTTTTGGGGTTTTTTGGTTTTGGGGGTTTTTTTGTTTGTTTTTTGGGGATTTTTTTGTTTTTGGTTTTTTTGTTGTTTTTTGGGTTTTGTTTGGTTTTTGGGGGGGGGGCTGGGTGTTTTTTTTGGATTTTTTTGCGTTTGTTTTTTCATTTGTTTGTTTTGGGTTTTTTTTCTTGAAAATGCTTTGCTCTTGGATGTGGTGTGGTCCTGACTTTCCCACTGAGCTGCTTACTTTGGCCTTTCCCTTCTCCCCCAACAGACAGGGGAAACGGGGGTGCTGGGGGGTGTTTGACAGCTGTGCCCTGGCTCACAGCTCAGCATCCCTGTAGCTCTGCTTTAGGGCTTTCTGTCCCTTTGCTCCTGGCACCTGCAGGGACAAAGAGGAATTATTTCTGGCACTGCACAGCTGGGAGATGCAGTTTGGGCTGCCACATGGAAACCTTTCCATCCTCCCCTCTGATGGGTTTAATTTCTGAGCTCAGCTAGCAGATTTTTGTCTGTAAAAACAGCTGCTGAGTTACTCACCTGGGAAAAGCAATCAAAATACAGCGTGTGACATATTTAAAAAACCCCCAAACCTCCAAAAGCTGTTAGTTCTGAGTGTTTAAAATTCAAAACCCTTGCTCAGTTTTGTTAGGGTTGGGTTTTTTTTTTTTCCAGAATTGGGTGGGTACCACCTGGAGTGGGCAGTACCATCTCCTTTGCTTTCTCAGCTGCAAGCTCTGGTCATCTTTAAAGAGTAAAATGCAAAGTGGTTGAGGGAGAAGAAACCAGACTGCATCTTTGTTTTGGGGTTGGGCAGTCCTGATTTCCTATTTATTTTGTGTGTGTGTGTGTGCTCTCTGGGGTCCTTTTTGATTGGGGTGTTCTGCTTGAGGGGTAAAAATTCCCTTTGGCACTGATGTTCCAAAGCTTCTGTAAGAGCAGAGGGATTGGTGCTGCTTTTTGGAAGAGGCTTTATGAGTTTCCTGACTGCAGATTGGATCCCCCAGAGAGGAATTTGTGAAGCTGAAGTATTGGCACAGCTTTGCCAGGGAGTGGTGAGCTGGTGATTTCCTGAGGAGAATTCCTCCAGCATCCTCATCCTTCCCTCTGCTCCAGAGAGCACCTTGCAGCAGGCAAAGAAAAATCTGCAATGTTTTTATCAGGGAATAAACCAGGGCTTTGAGACACCTTGCTGAAGAAGGGGATGTGTGGGTGTCTTCCAGGGTAGATAAGGGAAAAAAAAAAATGCATAGGATGGGAAAAAAGCTTGGAAATGAAGATATATTCTGTGTTATTTATAAAATCTGTGTGTTAATGCTATATAAAAAAATCTCCTTGGCTTTAGATGAAGTGTCTTAATTTTGATGCTGTCAAATGGGTGTTATTCCTTGTGTATTCCAGATGATTTGGCCATCACCTTGGCCTTTGGGCATGGTGGGGCTGTAGCTTTGGGATGGGCCATTTGGCTGGTTCCTGGAGACAAAGTTTGGACCAGATGATCCTTGAGATCCTTTCCCAACCTGGCATTTCATGACTGCTGAACTCTGCCAAAGGCAGAAGGACTCTGTGTCAGGCTTTTGACCTGGGTGTGTTTGCTTTCTCTGGGTTCTGCAAACATCCTTGTGGAAAAATTATTTGTCTTGATGGTTGGGTGAGGTTTTTTGTTTTGAGCAGACCTTGTAACAGGAGAGTCAGCAAATGAAAGATGCTCCATTTAAATGTCATTTAGAAGTCCTCTTTCTTGACACTTTGCTGCCTTCCCTGACATTGACTGAAAAAATGGACTTTCTTTTGGGAACCCCACAGTCTGCAGTTATTATTTTCCCTTGGTGTCTTCCAGCAAAGTCCCTCTTTAGCAGATTCTAAATGAAAGTGTGGCCAAAACCCAAGTGCTACCTTTGTCCTCAGTCCTTCTGAAGTGTCTGTTTTGGCACAGTTATTGAGTAAATTCCTGTGTGGGTTTCTGTGATTCAATGTGTAATCTCTGTTGCATTAATGTTACCTTTGAGCTGTGCTTGAAAAGCACTACTTGGAGTCTGCTGACATTTCTCTCTTCCTAGGCAATTTTTTTCTGTTACCACAACTGCTGCTACCTCAGTATTGTTTCTGTAATGCAAGCTTTCAATTCTCTTTTTTTTTTTTTTCCTCTTGAATTCTGAGTGTTGATGTGGAAATCTTTAGCTCCTGGGCATCCTGTCACCATAATAATGCTGTTCTGTACCTGAATTAAAGATGGTTTCATCATGTAATTAGGTTGGCATTTTTTTGCTTGTACTTCTAAATGTAAGTCCTGACAGAACAGTGACCTGTGCCAGAGCACTTTGTTCCAGCAGTGAAGGTTAACAAAAACCTGAATTTATTTAATTTATTTCTTGGGCTCGATTGCCTCAGAGTTTGGAGTGGGGGCAGCTGCTCTTGTCCTGTTTCACTGGAAAGAAAATTTGCCTTTTTCACCCAACAGGGGAGGTGGCTGTTTTTAGTGTAAATATCTACCTACAGTTTGTATGCAGTGCTTTAAAAAAAGTTTTCTTCTGGATTTCTGTGTCTCCTGCCAGTGTAGGAGTTTGCACACAACAGAGCAGAAGTGATGTGTCTGATCCCCTCCTCTGCATCTGCCATTTGCTTGCATTCAGGAGACATAAAAATAGATTAAAAATCACCATGTAAGAAAAACAGAGCAAAAATCACCATGTAAGCAGCCCAGTGCTTTGTTACACATGTAGGAAAAATGGTTTTAAACTTTTGAAACAGGGTGAGCTACTACTCCTGTAGCTCTTGGCCCAGGATATCTGTCAGCATTCCTTGTGCTGAGCTGTGGATGCAGTTAACTCCTCTTTCCTCAGGGTAAAAAACCCCAAACCACCCATAATTATTTATTTCTCTGACCCTCCTTGTGTACCCCCAGAGCCCAAGTACTTTGGAATTCTGCTTGATTCCCTTGGGTTCTGCCTCTCCTGTTCCTCATCTCCCATCCCTCCTCTCCCTTCTCTCATTTATCCCACTCTTAATTCAGTATTTTTGGGAAGTGGGCAGTTCCCAATTTTGTGACACTTGGGCCCTTTCTCACCCAGTGTGTAAGTGGATCAAAGGGATATTTGGGGAGGGAAGATATCTGGGAAGAAGGGACAAAAAAATGTCCCTTCTGGTTGTCCCTTAGATGTTCCTGTAATGCCTGATGGCTTTCTGGTGCCACAGTTATTTCCAGCACTACCTATTTAATCTTTTGTTTCAAATCCTTCTAATTGACATCAAATATACCTGTTTCCCATCTGGGAGAGCTTTACCTGCCAAATAAGCTTGTGGACATCTAAAGATGCTTTTCCTTGTGAAAGAAGATTCTAGCAGAATAGTTAAATCAGTAAGAAAAAAGATATCTCTTCTTATTAATGGAGGAGATGCTGTTCTTGTAAAATCTCTAGGGAAAAATAGTTCAAGGGGTCAGTGGGATTACTCTGAGCACATGCAGCTAAATAAAAGGGAAGAGAGAAACGAAATCCACATTATTTGAGTTTCTTCTTAGCTGAGGCTGAAAAAATTCTACATTTTTTTAGGTGGGGGTGAAGAATGACATGAAATTCATGCCTTGGTCAGTCTGATGTACTGAAACAGTGAATGAAGTGCTGAAAGGAGGCAGTGAGGCTGCCTTAGGACACAGGAATTGTTACTGACAACAAAAATAAATGCTAAAGGGTGCTAAAGATTTCATCATTAGGTTTTCTTTGTTTCTGCTTTATGCATTTTCAGCCTGACTGAAGAAATCTGGAAATATAATGGGGTTTTTAATATCCCAGCTTGGTAATGGATGAAATCTTTAAGGATGCATGGAACTGAGTGCCTTTTGATCTCTGGATTTTAACTCTAAAGATCTAAACCAAGATGTAAAACCTTGAGATGTGCATGCACAGGTTTTTAAGTTGTCTGTAGATGAAGTGATGTCCATCTCAGTACAGAACCTATAGTCCCCTGCTCTTGCTCTCAGGCTGTGCCATCCAAGCTTTGTGTCCTGAAGGCTCCGATCCCAGTTGGATCTCAGCACAGAGGATTCTAAAAATCAAGAAGAAATGGAAGATACAATCCTGTACAACCTCTACACACCTCCCACATCCATGGGATCTGGGGTTTGTGCCCTGAATTGGTGGTGTGCTTGCTCTTGGCTCCAACCTCACAGCTGTGGGTGCTCCAAGGGCTTTTAGGGACTCAGCCCTGGGGAGGCCAGAGCTTGAGTCCTGTGTCCAGTTCTGGGCCCCTCAGCTCAGGAAGGAGATTGAGGTGCTGGAGCAGGTCCAGAGAAGAGCAAGGAGGCTGGGAAGGGATCCAGCACAAGTCCTGTGAGGAAGGGCTGAGGGAGCTGGGGGTGTTGAGGCTGGAGAAGAGGAGGCTCAGGGGAGACCTCATCACTCTCTCCAACTCCCTGAAAGGAGGTTGGAGCCAGGGGGGGGTCAGGCAGATATCAGTAGGATAAGAGGGCACAGACTAAAGAATTTTTTCCTAATATCCAACCTAAACCTCCCCTGGCAGAGCTGAAGCTGAAGCTCTGCCAGGGGAGGTTTAGGTTGGATATTAGGAAAGGATTCTTTGCAGAGAGGGTGCTCAGCCATTGGAATGGGCTGCCCAGGGAAGGGGTGGATTCTCCATCCCTGGAGATATTTCAAAAGAGCCTGGATGTGGCACTCAGTGCCATGGGCTGGGAACCACGGGGGGAGTGGATCAAGGGTTGGACTTGATGAGCTCTGAGGTCCCTTCCAACCCAGCCAGTTCTAGGATTCTATGATTCTATGACTGGAGAATATCAAGTTTAAGGTAGCAAGTGTGTCTGTTTCTGTTATTTGTCACTGGGGGAGGAGCAGGGAGCAGCCAGATCCTGAACCTCCTGATTCCAGGTGTGTGTCTGTCAGTGATTGCCATCACTCAGACTGCAGGGACTGGGAGCTCAGGCAGCGATCCAGGTGTTTAATTGCTCACCCTGCAAAGGAGAGGGAGCTGCAGAATTGCTCTGAGAAGTTTCTGGTTCAAGGTGTCAAGAAAAGGGCTCATGTTCTACCCAAAAGCAAGAGGCTGGGTTCTTGCAGAGGTGTCTGAGTGCACGGCTCTGCTTGAGGCTTTGGGGAGGGTCTGGGTTGGGTTTGTTTGGTTTTTCTTCTTTATTCTGGTCTGAATTTGACTCTCCTGACCCTGCCTGGCATAGAGACTTACAGGACAGCTTAATCAGGGCTTGAGGGAGCTGAGATGGAGCCAGAGGTCAAGCACTGCTCACATCTGCCTCTGAGGACTGGAAGGAGAGTTGGTGTTGACTCAAGCTTGCTGTGATTTGGATTGGCACCCCTGCTAGGGAAATAAATTGCCTTTTAAAGCCTGGAACAGCAGAAAAAAAAATGCACGTTGAGCAGTTGTTCTGAAATGGCTCTTGAGGAGCAGTGAGACCTCCCAGAGCATGATAGGAGTTGTGTGGGCAAGGCAAACAGGCACCTTTCCCCCTCAGATGAAGGAGAATATAAATAAATACCTGTATAAATCATGGTTTCTGCAGAGGGGCACTGAGTGCAATGCGTTGTGCTGCTGTAGTAAGGCTGTAGTAAGCTGTGAGTGCTGGAGGAGGAGGAGGAGGAGGAGGAGGGATCTGAGTAGAGAGGATTTACTACAGGCTGTATAATGGAGAAATAAAACTGACAAACCAAGTGATAAATAAGGTAGTTTGGTTTTGTGGTTTTTTTGGTTGGGGGGGGTTTGGGTTTTTGGTTTTTTTTTTGGTTGGTTGGGGGGTTTTTTTGGGTCTTTTTTTTGGGGGGGGTGGTGTGGTGTGTATTTTTTTTAGGCTGGAGTAATGCCAGGCTCGGTGAACTTCATCTCTTTAGCTGCTCACCCGATGAAAGTACCAACGATTTGAAGAGATGAAAAACAATCCTTAAAACCCTTGAAATTCAGGGCTCTCATTTCCCCAGCCGGGCCCCTTCTCCCCCCGCAGCCCCCCCCGGGTTTCGGGGGGGGGGGTCCCGGGGTGGAGCCGGGATGGGGGGGAGGTGTCTCCCCGCCGTTGCCATGGCAGCGCCCGCCACAGCATCCCCGGCAGCACCTCGGAACCGAACCCGGAGGGAGCGGGACGGGACCGGGCTGGGGTTGGGCTGCGGAGCGGCTGCCGTCTCCTGCTCCTTCCTCCGCGCTTGCGGGGAGCCATATTGCCGAGAGGGAGGAGGTTCGGGGTCCCGGTACCGGTCCGGGTTGGGCTCTGCCGGGCGGTACCTTCGTCTTCTTGTCGCTTTCCCTCTGCTGGCTGCCGGCTCCTGGCCAGGAATCGCCCAGCATGCCGATTGCCCACCTGCTGGAGCTATGGAAGGGGATAGAGGTGGAGCCCATGGAGACGGAGGTGAGCGGTGCTGCCAGCCCCCCAAAAACCTCCCCCAGGGTCCCGGGGAACCACCTCGGGAAGAGGGGGGGGTGACGGGCAACCCTCACCCCCTCCCCACAGGGAGATGCCCGGAATCCTTTGGCCCCACAGCTGGGGGGGTGTCCTGTGCCTGGGAGGAGCTGTGCCCCATCCATCCCATCCATCCCATCCATCCCATCCATCCCATCCATCCCATCCATCCCATCCATCCCATCCATCCCATCCATCCCATCCATCCCATCCATCCCATCCATCCCATCCATCCCTCCCCTCCAGCACCTCGTTTGGGTCGGGATTTGGGGAATGGCTGTAGGGGAAGGAGTGGGTAAAGCAGAAGGAAACCTGCAAAGGGGGCTGAGCAGGACTTGGGGCTCCCATTGAGGCACGAGGGATGTGAGCTGTGATTATTTTATTTTGTAAGCTGGGGAAGGTCCCTGGTCCTCACTTGTCTTTGGATTGCTGAGCTCCCTTGCTTTGGGTTCTGCATCAGCACTGAATTAAAGTCAGAGCCTTTCCCTTTGCCTCAGAGGGCAAGATGTGCCTTGGGATGATGCTGGAAATGCAGTGCTGGGATAACAGACATGATGCTGGGTAACTGCCTGGCTGCTGTGTTCCATGCACTCAGGGTTTGTCTTGCAGAGTTTTTCTTGCAGTTCAAGGTTTTCAAGCACCAAGAGAATTTATTTATTTATTTATTTATTTTTTAATAGAGAGTATTCCTGAGTTTTTTCTGGCTCTCTTGAGCAGTGCAATAAACCCCAAGTATTTCTGGTTCGGTGTTTCTAATGAAGGTCACACTGGTGGCAGGGGATTGAAACAAAGTCTTGGGGTGAGGGGGGGGTTGTGTTTGTCCTGTAACATTCCCCTTACCCCCCTCCTCCTGGCTCTTTGATCTCACTGGAGCAGGGGCTTGGGAAGAAGGGCAGATGAGAGTCTGACCTGACCAGCCAGGTTCCAGGCAACACAAAACATCTCTGTGGCAACAGTTTCACGTGGAGTGTTAATTTATATATTTAAATAATATTGGAAAAGTGACAATATAAATTATTATACCAGCCTAGCTCCTTCTGGAGTTCCTGGATTAAGAATTAATCTGGGGACAGGGCTTGCAGAGCTTTATTTTGTGCAGCCCACTTCTCAGGGCTGCCACTTGCTCCACTTCTTGCAATGCAGGGAATCTGAGTGCTGGGAAACAGCAAATTCTTCCTGAGTTTCTGTATCAGCTCACACCTTGTCAAGTCATTCTCCCAACAAGGGGACCTGGATAATTAATTAGTGAACACTTTGCTGCTGCCCACCACAGAAATGATGCTTTTCTCCCCCTGCCAATTCCACAGGGAGAATCATGGAATCAGAGATCATGGATTTCCTTGCTCTCTTCCTTCCCTTCCTCTGAAAATCTCTTTTGCATGTGTCCAGTATTTTTCCCTCTTCCCCAGACAGAACCCTTCAGCCATTTCTCAGGTTGCTTCTTCTGCCATCAACTTTTCTGAAAAGCTGTTCCAGATCACAGGGTGAGCTCCTGCCCAAAGACCTCGTGCCCATTGCTTGGGGCTGCAGCTTTCCCTTGGCACCTCTTTTGTTGGGAAAGGACCCTTTGGACCTTTCCTCCAGAAGGAACCACGTAGATCTCCTTACCAAGTGTCACTGTCCCATTTCCAAGCCAGAAAATCAGGTGTTTGACTCTCTGGGGTTTGTTTTTATTCATTATTCCCTGCTATAATGAGTACTCCTAGCCAAGCCAGGCTGCTCTATCACTCCTAATGAGATTTCTCTTATCAAAAGGTGTAAAGAGGGTTTAGTTACAGCCATAAACTTTAGCAGAACAACAGCTAGAGCAGCATTTGTTGTCCTCTTGCTGTCTCCAAGCACCCTGGATGTGCTATAGCCTGGAACTCTTCTAGGAATTCCACCTGGAGCATGATTTAAAGTGCTCCTTGCACCCAGCCCATGAGACACAACTTGAATTCCTCTTCTCCACGCAGAGCGTTTGTCTTTTTTCAGTCAGTGATGAAATCTGGTCCTGAATGAGCTGAATGCAGCTGCACCAGGAGCCGATGGGGCTGCCTGGAGGAGCTGTCACGGAATCTGTGTGGGATAAAATGTTTTCCTGCCTGTCTGCAAGTTGTTCTTTTTTTCAGGGAAGCTTTTCACAGTTGGTAGACAGGGAGGGAGATGCTCTCGTTCTCCTCTGCAGATGGATGTCTTCATCCTCCCCTCCATGCCAAAAACCCTTTTAAAGTGGAGGCATTTCTGAGTGGATGTCAGTGACTTGCAGATATCCCAGGCAGCACTTATAGCAAATCAATAGCTTGATAGGAAGAGTGCAGGGGTAATGATCTTCTGTATTACCTTTGGATAAAGGGAGATGGGAGAAAAATCCCCTGTCACCTGTTGGCTCAGGGGGTCATTAATTGTGTCTGGCAGGTAAAGAGGACAATTGGGTTATTTGCTGGGTCTGAAAGATCTTTGTGGGCAGGCACAGTTATTGATCCCTCTCCTGGATGGATGGGGCACCAAATCACAGCCTGGGGAATATTTTCCTGAGGAAGGGCTGTGTGAGCAAGCTCAGTGTAATCCTCCTACCCCTTTCCCAAAGGGTTCAGAACTGAAGAGATTTCAGCTGAGCACCCATTAAATAAAAATCTTTAAATGGGAGTGGAGTGTGCGTGTGGAAAATTTGGTCCTGTGTATAAATGTGTTAACTCTTTTCAGCTAGAAATACTGTTCCACTTCTCCAGTTTATTCATGAAAAGTCTTGAGTTCCTTCACTCTTGTGCAATTTCTGTAACTGTTGGTGGTGCCTGTGTGCTCTTGCTTTCTCCTATTTCCCTTGGCATTTTATAGTATGATCAATTTTATTATATTTTAAATAATAATTTTGTATGTTGTTTGTTTACCTTGGAGAAAGGTACTCACAGATTCAACCCTTTCCTGTGCTACATGTGAAGAATGAAACATGCCTGCTACAGTGGGATAAATCTGGACCACACTGACTGCATTCTGTGCTAGAGCTTGGCTTATAATTGTCTCTATAATAACAAGATTTTTTTTTCTCTCTCTCTCTCCTCTCTGTTCATCAGCCTGTGGTGGAAGATGCTGCCCTGGATGAAGAACCTGTAAAAGAGGTAAATCTGTTTTATTCAGGGACTGCCCAGATGTTAAGATGTTACTATAATGTAATATTTTGTATTGAGCCCAAGAAGAGCAGCAGCTGGGATCAAAGCAGTGCTGGTGCCTGATGGAGTAACCCCAAATACCTCAGGTCTTGAATTCACCCCTTTTTATGATGAGCTGGGGGCAGGGCTGGACTTAAAAACTGGGTGCTGCTGGGTGTGTACAGGGGGACCAAGGTGTGCTTGGAGGGCTCCTTCTGCATCCCTTGGGACCAAGGTGTGCTTGGAGGGCTCCTTCTGCATCCCCTGGGACCAAGGTGTGCTTGGAGGGCTCCTTCTGCATCCCCTGGGACCAAGGTGTGCTTGGAGGGATCCTTCTGCATCCTCTGGGTCCAAGGTGTGCTTGGAGATCTGTTTCTGCATCCCCTGGGCTCAGGAAGAGAGGGAGATTGAATCCCTTCTGGGCTGAAGGAGCCTGCACTGGGTGATGTTTGCCCAAATATCCCCCTTGGACCACACTGACCTTCCCAGGATCTCTTAATCCCTGAAATGCCAACCTCCTCTCTGGGATGTTTCATTTTCAGTGTAAGATTTTGTGATGTGAAAGGACTGATTTTACACCCACCCATGCTAGAAGGGAGGAAGAAGTGTTAGTTTTTAAGAAAAGGATGCAACTTCCAAATGTAATTTCCATCCTCTTCCATTTCTTAAAAAGACAGCACTAAATTACCCTGTAAAAAAGCTTGGGGCTGAAATAAAGTGCAGGTAACTGGCTCATTGCATTAGCTTTGAGGATGCTGCTGAAGATTAAATTTCTTGTATGTGCTTTGGGGTTTGAGGAGGGTTTGGGTTTTGCAGATAGCTTTCATTTCCTAAATGAATTTAATCCTTAGTTAATTTTCATTAGGGATTCATCTTAGACTTTTCAAGTTTTCAAATTGGCAGAGAAGGATTAGGGGTGGGGAGACTAATGCAGAAGCCTGGGTTCTGTGTTCTCTCCACTTTCTGATATTTACTACTGTTTGGTGTCTAATGGTGTTTAGCTTTGCCTTGCCCTGTATTCCACACTGGAGGTTGGATTTTGGTCTGACCAAAAAAAAACCTGCTGCACTTTTCCAGTAGAAAACTGGAAAGTAAAATTTCATGTAAAATCTGCAGTGGGGGAGAACCCTCAGCATTCACTGGGCTGCCCTCCATCTGCCTTCACACAGAAAAAAACACAATATGGAAAAAACATGAAAAATGGGGGGTTTTCACCCTTTCTTGTGATGTTTCAACCCTCTCCTGGCTTGGGCTGGAAGTCCAATGAGCTTGGATCTTCCTGAAATGTGGGATGAAAAGAAGCATCTGCTGCCTTCCCCATCACCCCCAGCTCTCCTCTGCCCCAGCCTCAAGCCAAGGTTTTTAAAATTATTATTTCCAGGAAAGATTAAAGCATGACTTCAGGGCTGAATTGAAGTGATGGTGATGGGTGATCACATTTGCTTCTGAAGGGTGAATGAGCAAGCATCATTAAAGGAGTTCTGGTAAAGGGGATGCAGGATGGAAATCACAGAATGAGGCTGCCAGGGGTTATGAAGATAAATTTGGAGGTTCAGTTGGGGGAAACTGTTCCCACCCCTTGAAAATCAACTCGTTCCACAAAGTTGGTGTCCAGGAGAGCTGAGTCACTTGGAGTCAGGGTTATTTGTTTGTGATGTGTGGTGCCTTCTGCAGGAGAGATGTTTTTGAAGTGGGACCCAAGTACCACTTACGTGGTGGTGGTTACAGCTCCAGTGTGAGAAAATCCAGTTTTCTTGATCACAATCAGCTGACAGTCAATTGTTTTCCTTTTTTTTTTTTTTTTATTTTTTCCCCTAGTTTACTCTCTCTTTTTGCTCACACTCTGGTTTGTTTCTCTCCCCAGTTCATGGTGGTTTGTGTTGAAATAAGAATTCTTCCTTTGAATCCTCTTCTTTCCTTCTGCTTCCAAGGTTTCAAAGTAACTTCCCTAGAGAAAAAGGGATATGGCAAAGCAAGACCATTCCTGCTGCTGTTTTGGGGGGGGAAAAAAAAAAATCCATCCTTTCCAACATCTGGGACTTCAAAAAATAAAAATAATCTCGAACAGACATGATCAGACCCAGGAGAATTATCCAGTGTTCATTGTCAAGAATTCAGCTTCTAAGTAACTCCATGCTTTGGGGTGCAACTGATTTATCCAAGACCTCTTGACTGGCAAGATAATAATAAATAATGGGTAATAAATGGGTCTGAGTGAAGTCCAACCTGGAGGTTCTGCAGGGTTCTGGGCCATCAGATCAGTCCCTGTGAGTGTTTGTTACACTCAGGGCTTCACAGAAATCAAGTTGAAATATTCTAAGAGAGTGTGAAACAGACAGTGGGGGGGTTGTTGCTGCTGTAAATGGGTTTTGGGAGCTAAGGGGGAAAACCAGTTACCTGTTTTTAAGCACCTGGTGGGTTTTCAACCACCTTAGCAGAGGTTTTGTCTTGGTCAATCAGTTATTTCTGAGAGGTGGTCAGGAAATTCAGGGGGGATGGAGAAAGAGGGTTTTGGTACCAGAAGAAATGTGGTGGCTGAGGCTGCAGGGGCTGCCCGTGGAAAACCAACTGGAAATTCCCAGCCATTCACACCTTTGATCCAGCATCACCTGTACAGAGTATTTTTACATACCTGATTTGCTTGGATTAATTATAACTATCAGGATTAAATGACCTCTGTAATTATACGAGGTCGTTTAAGATTAAAAAATTTAAAATTAAATTAAAAATTAAAACCTTAAATCTTCTAAACCATTTTTATTCTGGATATGGATGAGGAGCTTAATGGAATTTCTGTCCCTGCTTGGACCTGTCTCATAAAAAAAATAAAAGCTTGGATTTCCTGATTGCTATTTTTGTCTTTATTTTGTACCTGTTTTCTCCCCTTTTTTAATTGCCATGTTGGTGTGAAGTCAATAATTAGTGATCATTAAGTTTCTTTAGTCTGCTCTAGGATTATTCTTTCTGTTACTGAGTTCCAATAAAGGGAGGGGAAGCACAGTGTGTACAGGTCTGAAGTTTATCCCTTGCACTGCTGTTTTTGTATCAAATCACAGTTGGGAAGGACCTTCAGGATCATCAAGTCCAACCTGAGACATCTCAGACAAACAATAAGAGAAGGGTTGGGCCAGATGCACCCTGAGGTCCTTTCCATCCTGGCATTCATTAAAGCCACCAACTGATGGTTTTTAACTTCCTATTACTCTGAAATTTTCTAGGGCATGATGGAAAGTGATTTATAGCTCAGTGTTATGGGTGTTTGCTGCATCCTTAGGAACTAAACATCTGGTCCATGTTTTTCTGTGAACCTCATACAGAGGTCCCTCCTCTGAGTTCTTATTTATTTCAGCTGTCTGTCACCAGCAGTGGGAATGGGCAACCCATGAGCAAGAGAAGGAATGAACATTTTGCATAATTTTATTGGCACCAAGCATAAAGAGATGAAGCTGGGATCTCTTTTTTGGTACCAGTAGCATCTTTACCAAAAGCTCAGCATTGCATCTTCAGGCATCTTCTTGTTAAGTGAAGCAGCTCAGGACACTACAGCATCTTATGGGGTGTAGGAGAGGGTCACAAAGTTATGGTGAACACAGTGAATGCAGCAATGTGCACAATGGTGACCAAAAATGTGCTCTTCTTGGTGTGATATCTCTGGAGATAGAATCCTAGAATTGGCTGGGTTGGAAGGGACCTCAGAGCTCATCAAGTCCAACCCTTGCTCCACTCCCCCCGTGGTTCCCAGCCCATGGCACTGAGTGCCACATCCAGGCTCTTTTGAAATATCTCCAGGGATGGAGAATCCACCCCTTCCCTGGGCAGCCCATTCCAATGGCTGAGCACCCTCTCTGCAAAGAATCCTTTCCTAATATCCAACCTAAACCTCCCCTGGCAGAGCTGAAGCTCTGCCAGGGGAGGTTTAGGTTGGATATTAGGAAAAAATTTTTTAGTCTGTGCCCTCTTATCCTACTGATATCTGCCTGACCCCCCCCTGGCTCCAACCTCCTTTCAGGGAGTTGGAGAGAGTGATGAGGTCTCCCCTGAGCCTCCTCTTCTCCAGCCTGAACAGCTCCTGCTACAGGGAGGTTACAACATAGTGAGGGTTACAAGAGGGTTTGCTGGCAGTGCCTCCACTACCTCTGATCCCTGAGTATCTGTGGCTCAAGTTATGGCTTTTTTTTGTTTTGTTTTGTTTTCCTGCTTCCTAACCCCAGCACACTTGGTGATGAAACATGTTGTTTCCTCCTCAATTCCTGCTCTAGTAAGGATTTATTCAGCTCCTGGAGTGAGTGAAGTTTTTGTGTGGCTTGGAGTTTGCTACTCTGATCCAGCTGCTCTGATTCATACTCCTGCTTGCCAGCTGGAGTTGGTGTAAAGCTTAATTAAATGTGTAAAACATTTTGAACTCATTGAGTCATTTGCCTGAAATATGGTTTGTGGTGCTGCCTGGAGCTTGGAGCCTTCCACACCTTTTGGCACTTGGAGCCATCTCTGAGCAAACAACTGGCTTTGGGCAGGGGGTGGGAGGGATGTGTGGTGTACACACTGCCAGCCTAATTATTTAAATAGTTCAATAATAATTTAGGTTTTTAATAGTTAAAAAAATGTCCAAGGTGAATGGGGGCACCCTTAGTGTCCAAATGAAAACCGTGTTCTTGGGTTTGATTTCTGCTTGCTGGGGCATCTGGAAACCCCCCAGGCTTTGTCTAGGAGAAGCAAAAGAAGCAGCACCCAGGCAGGATCCAGATCCTGTCCCTGGGACAGTGGGGTCCTGGGTGTGAAACAGGGATTTAATCTTCCTTTCAGACACAGGAGCTCTCTGCACATGAAGGAACCAACCAGGAGACTCTGACTCCTGGAACCCTCACTTGGATCTTGCAGCTCTTTAGTTCTACAATAAATTCTTCTGTAGTGATAAGAACAAGAATCTTTTAATCTCCAACTGTGGCAAATAATAGAGAATGGTCTAGAATAGCTGAATTGGGAGGAAAAATGTCAAGTTCAGCTTCTGTATCTCTCAGGTGTTGATCTCATCTCTTAGCTCTTCCTCTCTTAGCTCTTCCTCTCTTAGCTCTTCCTCTCTTAGCTCTTCCTCTCTTAGCTCTTCCTCTCTTAGCTCTTCCTCTCTTAGCTCTTCCTCTCTTAGCTCTTCCTCTCTTAGCTCTTGCCCTCTCAGCTCCTCCCCAGGTGTAGCTGCAATGTGTGTGTTTTCCCCTCGTTTCCCCCTGCTCAGAGCTCAGCCTGTAGTGAGGGGAGCAGGACTGGAGAGGGCAATCAAACACAAAAAGCAGGGTGGAACTTAACCATGGCAGCTTGGTATTTCTAGTCTGGAAGTTCAGCTACTGCAGGGCTGCCAGGTGACTCTTTTGCACCATGTTTGAATCCACTTTGGGGTTTGCATCCTTCTACCTTAAACTGGGAGTGACCACGCTGAGGTGCAGCTTGGAGAACAATGAGGGAATGTCAGGCTGGAAGGGACCTCCTCATTCTTTACTTTATTCTAGCAAGACTTCATCTTAATTCTCTGCACAGCCATTCCCCAGCCAAGGACTGAAAGCAGCAGCTCCTCCTCATCCCAATCCTGCCCTCCAATCAAACTGCACCCCATAATGATCCCATTTCTGCCCCAGACACTGAGTCCAAGAACTTTGGGAGCAGCTTCTGCTTGGAGCAGGAGGTTGCTCCAGATGACCTCCAGAGGTTGCTTCCAGCCTCAGTGAGAATCAGATTTTAGGCTGTTCCCCCCCCTGTTCTAAAGAGTAAGGAAGGATTCCTTTTGTTTTCCTTAAATCGTGGTCTGCCACGTGAAGGGAAGGTGGGAGGGAGGTGTTGGCTGAATAAATACCCGCGTTTCCAGCTCTCTCCGGGTGGTGGGAGCATCCCCTGGGGGCTGGCACTGTGTGACCACAGTAACCATGGGACAGTGTCAGGCCAGGGAGCCTGGCAGGAGGAAACCTGGCTCCAGGAGCCACTTTAACCTCACCAGGTTGGGAATGGTGTTTGGGATGGCATTCTGGGTGCCAGGGATTGGTGGCAGTGCTGCAGAGCTCAGGGCAGGTCCATCCAAAGCAGGGCTGCAATGTTTTGATGTTTCTGGTACACACCTTCATCTTCTCTTTTCCTATTCCTTGGTTTCAGATATTTCATCCTTCAAGCCTTTTGCAGCTCGTGGTGAGGTTCTGAGCGTGTTTTGTTTTCACCAGGTGGCCCCTTGGTGAGAAATGCAATAGTGGGGAGGGTCCCCTCATCTCCTTGCCCCCTGCTACCAAACCAACAAGAATCTGGAGTTGCAGTGCAGAGCTGGAACCTATAAATTAAGCAAATGAATAATTCTGGGCTGATGTGCAAGCTTGTGCAGCTTGCAATAAGTTTGTCTACCAGCAGAGGTCTGTCTTGTTTTAAAACTAAAAAAAAAAAGAAAGGATTTTTATCAGTTAAGAAGGAATGGTAGGAGAGCTTGAGCAGCTCTTGTGTCATTTTAGGGTGGAGTTTTCTATTTGTTTCTTGAAATACCAAGTTAAATTTTCCTTAGTAAGAAAAGGTTGGTGGCTCCCATCTGCCAGCAGCTGGGAAATGCTGGAGCCTGCAGCCCCCAGGGAACAGGGCTAAAAATCACTGCCAGGTTCTGAGGTGAGGATGGGTGATCCCTGGCACAGCCAGAGCTGGACTGAGGGTTTCAGGTGGAGTTTGTTTCTAGAAAAGAAGCTTCAGTCACAGCAGGGTTATCTGGCTGCAGATAGTCCCGAGGGGATGCCTGGTGTCAGCAGTTGGTACAGGAGGTGGGCAGGGTTGTTCCTTTTTAATGTTAATTCCCAGTGCCAAAATTCCTGCCCCAACTGTCCCCTTTCTGCCCAAATCAACTTTAAGTTTTCTCCATCTCCAGTTACCTGCTGGGTCTGTGGATGGAGAGACTCAGTGGGGCTTAGGAATTGATTCACAAGCCCCTGGAAGGCTCCAGGGTGGGTTTTCTGGGCTACTTCAGACTTAAACCTTCTCTATTTCTGTTATTATCTATTAAAGTGTGTGACCTTCCCTTCTTTAACCCCTTCTTGTGTTGTCCTATTTCCCTGCCTACTTAAATCAAAATAATTCCTTAAGAAAAATGTTCTGGGACATCCTGTGGTCAGGGCAGGAGGAGGAGGTGAGCACTGATCAAGGAAGAAAACATCTTTTTGTTGGGATTGCACAAATCAGGCTTGAAAAGGGCAAGTGGGGAGTGCCTGGGTGTAAAGCTGGGTGTGAGCCCCAGGGAGTTTGCAGGGCTTGGCTGTTGGTGAAAAGTTGCATTTTACTGGGAGGATTCTGAATAAGCAGAGCTGTGGATGTGTTGGCTCTGGTGACTTTCACATTTAATAATAAAAAAAAAAAAAGTTATTTACCATGGTAACAGTGACAGGATTCAGACAGCATTATTTTTAGTCCTGTAAGTGTGCTTGGAGTGGTTTTCTCTGTTCAAATAAAAAGCAGCAAACCCAGAAATTCCAACTTCCAGCTGCAAGTTTGCCTTCCCTGTAACGCAGCCATTCCACAAGAGCTGGGTGTGTGCTGGGCATCAAAAAAATGATTTCCTGGTACTTTGAGCTGAAATGTAGCTGTTTAGCTTGGGCTCCACTTCAAAATCCCTGAGTGAGGCTGGGGGCTGGGCTGGTGATTCCTTACCTCAAAGGAAAGAAGGCTTTTAATTAATTTATTTTTTTTTTTTAAGTGTCTTCAAACAATTTTAATTTGGGGATATGAAACCCTTGCACGTGTGATGGGTGTGAGAGCAGAAACAGAAATGCAGCCAAAACATTGCAGGGGGGAAACCTGAAATGTTGAGGCTCCTTGGATCGGGTGGGAAGCTCCTAGGTGGAGGTAAAGGTGCCAAGGAATGGTGCAAATACTGGTGAACTGGAGTAAGAATTTAAGTTTTCATTTAAAAGCCATGCCTCCTGGCCGGGTGTACTCAAAAAAATGCAGGATTTTAAATATTTTTTTTTTTTAACTGTGCAGTTGGAAAGGCTCAAAGTTCCAGAAGCAAGCTTTTATGACAAACCTCCTCCAAAGATACTCAACTTGCAATTTCTATTCCTGCTGTCTGCATGCAGGGACTTCTGCTGCTGTTTTTACCAGCTTGGTTGTCAGGTGCTTTGGGTTCTTCTCCTCCTTGCACAGTGAGACTTTTCTAAGAGGTATATTGGGGGTTTTGTTGTTGTTTTTTCTTTCTTTTTTTTTTTTTTTTTTTTTTTTTTTTTGATTGTTTGGTTTTTTGATTGGGTTTTTTGGGTTTTTGGGTTTTTTTTTCTTTTTGGGTTTTTTTTCTTTTTGGGTTTTTTTTCTTTTTGGGTTTTTTTTCTTTTTGGGTTTTTTTTCTTTTTGGGTTTTTTTTCTTTTTGGGTTTTTTGGTTTTTTTTCTTTTTGGGTTTTTGGATTTTTTGGGCTTTTTGTTTTTTTGGATTTTTTGTTTTTTGGGGTTTTTTGTTTTTTTGGGTTTTTCAGGTTTTTTTGGGTTTTCGGGGTTTTTTGGGCTTTGGGGTTTTTTTTGTTTTTGGGGTTTTTTTTTGTTTTTTGGGGTTTTCTTGAGTTGGTTTGGGGTTGGTTTTTTGGGGTTTTTGGGTTTTTTGGGGGGGGTTATTTTTGGGGGGTTTTTTGTTTTTTGTGGGTTTTTTGGGTTTTGTGGGTTTTTTGGGTTTTTTAGTTTTTTTGGTTTTTGTTGTTGAGTTGGTTTGGGGTTGGTTGGTTTTTTTTTGTTTGTTTTTGTGGCTTTTTTGGTGTTGTGTTTTAGAGAAATGACACCCAGAGCCTTCAAGCACACAGCACAGCTCAGATAAAACCCTTTGCCTCACTACTTGGGCTCCCAAGCTCCCCACAGATCCCCAGATTTGTTTTACAACCTTATGATGGGACTCAGAGCCCTCATCCTGGTGTCCCCTTGGAGATGTCCCCTTGGTGTTGTCCCCTTGGTGTTGTCCCCCTGGAGATGTCCCCCTGGAGATGTCCCCCTGGAGATGTCCCCCTGGAGTTGTCCCCTTGGTGTTGTCCCCTTGGAGATGTCCCCTTGGTGTTGTCCCCTTGGTGTTGTCCCCTTGGTGTTGTCCCCTTGGTGTTGTCCCCCTGGAGATGTCCCCCTGGAGTTGTCCCCCTGGAGTTGTCCCCCTGGAGTTGTCCCCCTGGAGTTGTCCCCTTGGAGTTGTCCCCTTGGAGTTGTCCCCTTGGTGTTGTCCCCTTGGTGTTGTCCCCCTGGAGATGTCCCCCCTGGAGATGTCCCCCCTGGAGATGTCCCCCCTGGAGATGTCCCCCTGGAGATGTCCCCCTGGAGATGTCCCCCTGGTGTTGTCCCCCTGGTGTTGTCCCCCTGGTGTTGTCCCCCTGGTGTTGTCCCCTTGGTGTTGTCCCCTTGGTGTTGTCCCCTTGGAGATGTCCCCTTGGTGTTGTCCCCTTGGAGATGTCCCCTTGGTGTTGTCCCTTCTCAGAACCCTTCTGCAGGTCAGGCTGAGCTCCTGCTGCCCAGAAATCTTCTAAATGCTTTCCCCAGGTCTCCTGCTCCCCTCCAGCTCCTGCTTTATCCCAGTGCTGGTCCTGGCTCTGTATTTTCCTTAGGACCAACCCTTGGGTTCTGGGCCGTGGTCCCTGGGGGTTTTCAGCAGGACTTGGGACCTTCTCATTGATCCCTGGTGCCACCACTTCTCCACCTTATGGGACCTCCCGTAAATCCAAACCTCTGCAGCCAAGGTTTGGCTTTTTCCTTGGCTGCCCTTGCCCACAGCTGGGCAGTGGTGCTGGAGTCTGTCTGGGGGACCCAAACTCCTGAAGAATGGGACAGCAAGAAGGCAGAGGGACAAGCACTGCCCTTGTGGTAAGGGGATGGTGCAAAGGACAGGGACACAGAGAGATGGATTGTTACACATCTGAGGGTTGGGGCTGTTTCAGCTGCAGCTTGTGTGAAGTATTATTAATAATATATTACAGCAATATTATACATTAATACTAATAGTAATTATTATAGTAGCTACCGAATTATATTAATATTATATACTACTATATTAAGATACTAAAATAAACAATAATATAGAAACAATATAAAAAGCAAAATATGCATATTTGGGAGTGCCTGACCCTTAGTGCTTTGAAACGGTTCCCCTACCAAAATTTCTGTGTGTCCTCACGCTTGAGGCATCACAGCCCTGCTCAGGGGGGAATTTTAAATTATTCAGCATCTCCCCCATCCTCAGGTTTCAGGGTGACCCCCCTGGGATAAGTGGCAGGGCACGGAGTTCCAGCTCAGGTCCTGCAGCACCTGTGGCATCCCTGCTGTGCTGCTCTGCTTTTTCCTTCCTAACCTGGAGCTGAATTTCCCCTGCAGACCCCCGAGGGGGAGGCAGCAGTGCCCCTGAGTCTGTCCCCAGTGGCACCATCTCAAGCTCAGCATTGGCACAGCCTGTAAAGACCTCCCTGGTTAGAGCATCCTCCTGAGAAATCTTTCTTCACAGGTGGTTTGGGGTTTTTTTCTCTATAAAAAAAAAAAAAAAAAAAAAAAAAAAAAAAAAAAAAAAAAGCCCAACAAAGTATTCAAAGGAAATAAGTCTCCAAGTGCCTGAAGGGAAACTGAAATGCCAGGTTCTTGCCTGTGCTGGGCTGAGTCACATCCAAGGTGCAGAATGAAGGGGTGGGTGGTGGCAAGCTGGACTCAGCAGGTGATGCTGGGCAGGCTCCAGGGTCTTGAAAATTAAATACCAGCATTTGAAAGCATCAGCGAGCTACTGAGCATCTTTATTTCTGCAAATTCTTGCCTCTGGATAAGCACCTTTTATTTATTTTATTTTTTTTTTTCCCCCAAAGCTTGGCACATTGGTAAGGAGAGGTGCAGACCTGACGCCTTGTCTGTGCCTCCTGGTGCTGCCAGCAGGGCTGGGGGCTCTGGAGCTGGGTTCCTGGGTTTCTGTGTTCCTTGGTGGAGTCAAAGAGAAGCTCCAGCCCAGCTCTTTGCCTTTTTAATCTGTTGCTGGCATCTGGTGACGTGCAGAGCCAAGCTGGCTGCAGGGAGTTAATGGAGAAGAAGGAGGAAGGTGTCAGAGCCCTGCAGGATGGCTCCAGGGCTGGCAGCTCCTGCCCCTTATCCTGAACGCTGAGAACAAACCCCAAAAGATGATAAAGCTGCCTCACAAGAAACTACAGAAGTTTTTCCTTAAAAAGGTAAAATGCTGTTTTTTGTTGTTCCTTTTGTTGGTGACAAAGTTTGCTGTGTGTTTGCAGTCAGCCTGGGGGTTTTGTTGGGCTGGGATGCCTCAAGCTGATCTCTCCATCTCTGTGACTTTGGGGCACAAGGAAAAACATCCCAAATGCACCTGAGCAGCACCTGGTTTGATTGCAGTTTGCAGGTTCTGTCACCCTCTTGTGTTTTACACCTTGCTCCTTGACCTGGAGCACTGAATATTCTGAATTTGCCAAGTGCTTTAGTGCTGGGTGTTTGCAGTGTAAGAGGGAAAGCTGCTCCCCACTGCTCCTCATTTAAACCCCCTGGATGTTTAATGTGTGGATTGTGGAGTTTTACTCTTTGCAACCATACCCGTGTCACTCATGGACAAATGGAACAGAAAATAGACTTTTAGGTAGAACTGTGAAACTACCCTGGTTTTAGTTTAAAACTGTGTCAGATTTTTCTGTGGAGCACTGCACCTAGCTAGGTATTGAGCTCTGATCTTCATCTACCTGATACAGTATGTTTTATATCTGCATTATCTGTTCTGGAAACGTATAGAAAAATGTATGTTATGAAAATATATCTATGCTGGCTTTTTTTTCCCTCTTCCTCCTCAACTTGGCTGCTCCTGGGAGCAGTGTGGCTGCTGCTGAGGAGCACGGTCTGTTCGTGCTGTAGAGCATCTCAGTTTTGGTGCAGCCTTTCCCAGCTGGAGTTTTGTGTTTTCCCCATGCAGGGGAACTCAGCTCTGTGCTGCTGCTTCAAAACAAAGCATTCAGCTTGGGTCCATTCTAGCTAAAACAATTTTAAAAGGGGTACAAGAGCAGAGAGTTTCAGGGGAAGGTAGAACCTGGCACAGAGTTCCCTGATTTTTTTTGATTTTTTTTTTTTAGTTCTTTCTGGCACCTTCAGAGGGGCAGATGGTTGGTTGTACCTCTTAGGAGTAAATTTCCAGCATTTAAATGTTGTGATGTTGGAGATCTGCAGCTGAGCTGCTCCTTTTTGGGGCTTCTTATATTGACCAAAAAGGATTTTCTTTTTCTCTGAAGTCCCCTGCTCCTTCCTGCCAGCCAGAGCTGATGAAATGGTCCTGTTCCCCCTGGTATGGAGCAACAGCTGGGGATTTTTCTGTTATATCCCTGCCTGTGGAACTAAAAGCACCCAACTGATTCGTGAGGGTTAAGTGCAAGGAGGAGCTGAATTGTGCTACATCTGATTTTCATGAAGTTGCTGGAAATGGATTTAATTGAGCTCCTGGTTGGCAGTGGTGAAGTGAAGGTGGGTGCAGCCAGGAAGGTGATGAGCAGAACTGGAGATGGGAATAGCAATAGGTCCCTGGTAGGCTCAAAAAAGATTCATTTGTGGTGTCAAACGGGAGTCCCAGGCTGCCTGTGCTGATGGCTCCTGGAGCTGGAGGGAGCACTTTGCACAAACTGATTTTATTTGTGGTGGTGTGAAAATTGGTGAAAATGCAGCAATGCTTCCAAGAGTTGGGTGCTGGCCTGGTTTGCAGAGGCCTTTTTAATAAATGAGAGGGAAGAGAGGAGCCACAAAAAGAGTGGCTTGTTCTTACCCTCTGCTCCATGTTCGTGCCTGAACACAGGAGGAGAGGAACTTGAGTCCTCCTGACCCCGTGCTGAGGTGTCAGGGACAGGAACCAACAGCCTCTGTCATCCCAACCTGCCAGATTACAGCCAATTTTAGTGCTAAGAATAAATTAATTTCCCTTTTTTCCTAATGGCTGGTGCAGGGGAGCAGGCAGTGTGGGGTAAGAAAAGGGAGGAGAGCTGGAGGATGGATTGAGGGAACGATGCCTTTGGTGGTTGGGTCTTTTCTGCATATTTTTAAATTTTGCTACAATTTGGTGTTCAGCTCCTGATGTCTTCCATTGCTTGGTGGCCACTGTCACATCAAAAATCCTTTTTAAGTTGAAAAGGGGCCATAGTTCCCTTCTTCCTTTTGTGACTGTGACTTTCCAGTGATCTCTCCTTGCTCAGTCTGCAAAGACCCAAATGTTTGGTCCGTGAGACTCTGCGTTGGTATCAGGTGTTTTGTAGCATGAGGCTGCCTCATTTTATGGGTAGATAAAATAAATTTTCACTTTACCATTATGAAGAGCAGTGGGGCAGTGTAGGGATGGAGCCAGGGATGGAAAAGGAGTCTTCTCAGTTATTCTTCCCATTATTTTTCTGGGTTATTCCCAGCCCCTGCTGCCAGGAGCTCTTGTGGTCTGGATGGGCTTGGAGGAAGAAGAGTTTTGCCACACATCAGTGTGGGGTTTTTGGCAATTCCCTGCTTTGCTTGTGCATGGAACTGGCTTCCCTGCTGCCCCCCAGGTGTAAGCTGGTGGCAGGGGACAGCTGTCACCTTCTGAGCCCAGGAACTGCCAAGTTCCCCAGATGTCTCAACAAGGATCCTTGCTGGGAATTGTATTCCAGGAAGTGTTTTCACCTCTCTGAGCCTTTGGCTCCCAAGTTGTTCATCTCTTGAGTGGCAGAGGATGGAGCTGTGTGATTTTTTTTTTTTTTAGGCTGCTTTGACAGATTGCAGGGGAAGCTTTAAAAACATGCAAGTCCCCTAAACTTTACAAGACCCAAGATAGTCCTCAAAAAAAGTCCTTTTGACTTTTTGACACAGTCAAAAAATGTGCTTGTGTTGAGTTCTTGGCAACTGTCAACATAGAATGAGCTGGACAGCTTGCAAAAAGAGGGAAATTTCCTCCAGGTCAAGGCTTTTAAAAAGAGAGAAGTGAAATTCTGAGTTGAGCAATGGTTGTAGTTGTGTGTTATAATGTGCATAATGTGTGTAATGCAACAAATAGTCAAATAATATGCATATCAGTATCTAATTAATGCTGGCCTCCCATCAGGTGTAGAGCACTAGACAAAACTTTAGTGTGTGACAACCAAAAACCTGGATCTCTGTAGAAAAGGAATGTTGAGGTTTGAATATAAACCACTCCTGAAGCTGCTTGTCATCACTTTCCAACTTCTGTTGGGAGCTGATCACAAAAGGATTATATAGATAAATATATAATATATATATTTATTAATATTATATATTTTATATATTCTAGTTTATAATATATAATTTATATAATTATATTATATATATTATATATTCTAATATATACATATTACATTTGTTTCCCCCTGCAACAAGGCTTGTCCATATTTCTGCCTTTATTGGTGCCAGGGTTTTATCTGGGGGAAGGGGGGGGAAGGGTTTGTTTTTGAGCTGAGCAGCACCCAGCTTCTCACCTGACTCAGAAATAGCTGAACCAGCCAGGCCTGAAAGCTTGCAGAAGAACTGAGCCTGAGGCAGCTCTCTGGCATGGAAAACATCACTGAAATAGACTTGGGTTGGCAGAAAGAGGAGCAGCTGGAGCAGGGTGAAACCCAGTGTGAGAATTTCAGGTGCCCGGGTGGGGCTGTGCTGGCACCTCAGCTGGGATCCAGCCATCACTTCAAGGGCTCCACACAACAGCAATGCAGATGGGCAAGAAAATCTTAAAGGGGAGGGAAAATGGGTGGCTTTTAAAACGTCCTAAATAGAGGTTTGGATGTCCTGGCAGCAGTTGTGTGTAAGAGATTTGTGTGTGATGTGAATGCTCCCTGGATTCCTGGTGTGAAGCCAAGGGGTAAAACGTCAGCATCCTGCCCTGAGCCCAAATGATGCATGGGGATGGTGCTTGGCTCTGCAGTGGCAGGATTCCTCCTCCCCCCTTTTTAAAATGACAGAGAAATAGTTAAAACAGGAAAAAAAAACCCAAAACAACACATAAAAAGCCAAAGCAATACTAAACTGAAGCACAAACCCCAAAGCTGACAGGGATGCAGGGACAGCTGTGTCCCACCTCTCAGGTCTGCACCTCTTGACATCCTATAAAATTTTGTGTGTGGAACTAAATACAGTCTTAATGCTTCAATAAATGTTGGTCAAGTGGGAGACAGACCCTGGGAGCAGCATGAGAAAAGTTGAATTGTTTTGACCCAGAAAACCCCCTGTAACAGCTTATGGAGGGGGCAGAGGATGAGGAACCCCTTGGTTTGTCTCCTTCCTTCTCTTTGTCTCCTTCCTTCTCTTTGTCTCCTTCCTTCTCTTTGTCTCCTTCCTTCTCTTTGTCTCCTTCCTTCTCTTTGTCTCCTTCCTTCTCTTTGTCTCCTTCCTTCTCTTTGTCTCCTTCCTTCTCTTTGTCTCCTTCCTTCTCTTTGTCTCCTTCCTTCTCTTTGTCTCCTTCCTTCTCTTTTTCTCCTTCCTTCTCTTTTTCCTGTGGTGTCCCCAGTGATTCCCCAACAAGGTCTCCTTTGGGTGGCACTGGGAAGGCTGGGGAATAACAGGGATATCACCAAGTTCTGCTGGCTGGAGCTCCCAGGTGGGAAGAAGCAATGGCAAGGGCTGAAGAAAAAGACACAGGGGATTTTGACATTAATATTTGCAAAATTGCTGGGGCTTCCCTTGCTATTGCTAGCCCAGTAAGTCCTGTCATTTCTGATCTTGTTTAAGAGCTGTTAAGAGGAAGCTCCCAGAAACACCAGTGCTCAGATTAAAGGAAATCCAGGGAAAAGAAGTGTGTGTGTGGTGTCACACACTTATTCCCACTCAGTTTCGTGTGGATGTCTTAGAATTACCCGAAATGTTCTCCCCAGAGCCTTCTTGCACAGGGGTGCAGGGCAGTAGGAAGAGCTTGGAAGACTCGTTGCCATGACAACCGGTGCCTGAGGGGCTGATGCTGAGTGTGCAGCCAACCTGAGCTTTTGTTCTTGCTCCAGGCAGCATCCCCCAGGTTCCTCTGCTCTGCAGACACTTCCTGACCTGTGCAGGAAAAACAAAATTAAAATTCAAGGGGGGAGGTTTGTTGGATCACGTTTTCCTCCCCCTTCTCCTTTTCTGGCCCGTTTCTCCCAATGTTAACGCGTTGCTTGGTTAATGCATCGTTCACTGCTGAAAATTGTCATCCAGAATCTCTTGTTCTTTCAGCTGCAGGCAGGTGCTGGGGCTTTGTTCTCCAGGATCTTGCTCCTGGCATTTGGGAAATACCCTGGGGCTTCAGCCATGTCCCTCTCTGTGCTGGGACAGATGCTGGAGTGCTCTAACCCCTTGCAATTAAAAAAAAAAATCTGATTTTTGGAAAGGATCCCCCTGAGGGGCTGACTCCTCCTGTCAGATACCTGTGTGGGATGCCAGAGGAAAGCACAGGGCTCAGGAAAGTGTTGCATGAGTTTCTCCCCAGTTTGCTCATTTTTGGTACAGGGGGGGAATGGGATTTCTTAGTGCAGTTGTCAGTGGCTCTGTACTGCAGCTGATGGACCAAGAGAGCAGCAGCCATTGCTTTCAGATCAAGTCTTTAAACTTTTCTATACTTTGAGGTTTTTTCTTGTGTGAGGATATGTGGCTTTCTGGAAAGAGAAGGTTTTGGTGCTTTTTTTTCTTCTTTCTTCTCTTTTTCTTCCTCCTCCCTCTCTTTTTCTTCCTCCTCCCTCTCTTTTTCTTCCTCCTCCCTCTCTTTTTCTTCCTCCTCTTTTTCTTCCTCCTCTTTTTCTTCCTCCTCTTTTTCTTCCTCCTCTTTTTCTTCCTCCTCTTTTTCTTCCTCCTCTTTTTCTTCCTCCTCTTTTTCTTCCTCCTCTTTTTCTTCCTCCTCTTTTTCTTCCTCCTCTTTTTCTTCCTCCTCTTTTTCTTCCTCCTCTTTTTCTTCCTCCTCTTTTTCTTCCTCCTCTTTTTCTTCCTCCTCTTTTTCTTCCTCCTCTTTTTCTTCCTCCTCTTTTTCTTCCTCCTCTTTTTCTTCCTCCTCTTTTTCTTCCTCCTCTTTTTCTTCCTCCTCTTTTTCTTCCTCCTCTTTTTCTTCCTCCTCTTTTTCTTCCTCCTCTTTTTCTTTTTTTTTTTCCTTTTTTTTAGTGAATGACTCCTAACTCTGGTGATCTCCAGGTCACACCATTGCAGCTCCTGCCCCACACTCTGGCTGATCAGAGCTGACCCCTGCAGAGGATGCTGCATGGGATTCAGCAGTAGCTGTCATGGTTTGTTGGGCCTCATTCTGCACCTGCCTCAGCACCTCCAGCCTTGTCCTACAACCCAAAGGACTGTCCCCTGTCCCCCCCTGGAGCACCCGTGGGTAACAACCCCCTCTGGGCCTACAAACCCCCTGGGGAGCTGGGATGAGGAGGGAGTTTGGAGCAGAACTTTACATGGGGAAACTCTTGGTGTTCAGGAAAGACCCAAAACTGGGGTTGGAAAGGTTTGGGTCAGGAAAGACCCAAAACCCGTATTCTGAGTGGTTTCTGAGCTTGCTGTGCATCCCAGCACAGGGCAGTGGGGTTTTTCTGTAGAGAGGCAGCAGCTCAGCAGCCTCTGGGGGGACAGAGCCAGCATCCAATAACTGATGTACATTCTTTCCACTTAGCCTGAACCTAAATTTTTCCTGTTTTTTCCTTCTTTTTCCTGCTTTTTCCTTTTTCCTACTTTTTCCTTTTTCCTGCTTTTTCCTGTAGCCTGTTATCTGAGCTTAATACGTGTGCTACATTTATCTCACCCCTCCCAAAAGCAAAATATACTCTGACTTTCCTACTTCCACCTTCCAAGCCCAAATGACTGCAGCCTGGCAGAGGCACAAGTGATGCTCAGGTGAAAGATGCTTGAAACACTCTCCCTAAAGCTCTGGGGAAATCGAGAGGTTTTTTTTTATTTATTGGAAGACAATGGGGTTTTTAGCTCTCTAATTCATTGTGTGACTATTTTATTTTTTCCTTGAGATATTTTTTTTTTGCCTGGTGGTGCTCATGCCCTCCAGGGAATGGTTCTACCTGTGAGTTGTGGCAGCACCCTCTGTTCATTCCCAGCGTTGCCTTCGGGCACTTCTTCCTTTTTACCCAGGCAGGATCTGGAGCCTTTGTTCCACCAGGCCTTGGGATGGGATGGATCACTTCCTTCTTCTAAAACCAGAGCTTTTCTTCCAGAAAACTGGAGATCTCTGCCAGGGAATGGATCTGCTTCCTGTGCTGGTCTCATTTGGGTTTCATCCTGTACTGAACTGCAAAGTTTTGGAGGGGAGAAGGACTTTCCAGCTGCAGAGTAGTCATGAATATCTTGTCTGATTTTTTTTCCAGCTCCACTGTTTCCCTCACAGGTATCCCAAGGAGCAGTTTGTGCTTTTTATTTCCCCCCTTTGATTCATCCCTGTTCCATCTCCTGGCTGACTTTCTGCCAGGAGAACTTGGCAGAACTTTCTTTTAGAACTTGGGTCTGTTCTGTTTGATCTCTTGTTTTTCTCTTTAGCACCTCATTTTCAGAAAGCAGTGAGGTGCTAATAGCCTAGCTGAGTGAATTAGGAATTTTCTGAATTTAGGAGGTTTCCTAATGCCAGGACAGTACAAATATTCTCAGTTGTCTTTGAGCTATTTTGCTTGTGCTGCCTCCTCTGCAGAACAATTTTTTTTTTCCTGTTTTTTTTTCCTGTCCTCTGGCATCATCCCTGTGTTCTTTGCCTCCTTTTCAAGTGATTTCCCACTTGTTTTGCCTCTACCCATCCTTCAGCACTGGAGGTACCAGCAAAGGACACGTGCTGGGCACCTTCTGCTGCAGGCACGAGCATCCTGCCTGCTGGGATCTGCTCCAGCATCCCCAGCCCAAGCTCAGTTTCTCTCCCTCTTTTGCCACTGTCCTTTTCCTCCTTTCCCCTTTGTGCTCTCTGCCATTTCTTTAATTGCCAAGAAGCAATTTCTTTAATTGTCTGGGGAGCAGGTTTAGCTGAGCTCCTTTTCTGCACATGCACCTGGGTTTTCTTGCTTATCCTGTAGGTATTGGCATGTTCCGTGGGACAAAACATGTTCCATGTTTTGGGGTGTGGGTTTTTTTTTTTTTGTTTTCTTTTTTCTTTCTCTTTTTTTTTTTTTTTTTTTTTTTTTTTTTTGTAGTTTTTCAGGGTGATGCAGCACCTCCTTCCAGCAGTCACTGACTGACCTTCAGAAAGCACTTTAGAAAGGGGTGAAACGTGCAAGAAGTGTTCTCTTTTCAAGCTCCTGGGGAAATAAAAGCTGCAAACTTGGCACAGAACCTTGGCTCTGCCTTCTGGTGCTTCTACAGACAGGAAAGGCTGAGTAGGCAAAGAAGGTGCCTTCCTCTACATCCCCGGGTATCATGGGCATGGTGTGTGTATATATGTATGTGATATATATATATATATACTGTATACATCACTCTTTTCCTTTGCTTGGCTTTTTTTCACCCGTTTTAAGCTTCAACTTGGGTGATTTTTGAAGGAAATATAGGCATATACACCACTTTTTTTTTTTTTTTTTTGAGTAACAAAGCTGTACATGTACATCCCTTACCTATTTCTTACTAGCAGCTGTATCAGCTCATCACTGTCTACCTTAAGCAGAAAAAGTGACTCTGAGATGCATCTGCATCATCTGTATTTCATCTCTCACTGGTTTCCTGTACCAAGCTGAGGGATATTTCAGTAAAACCACCAGGAATTGTTAGAGACAATTTGTAACCTGGCACATAAACTGGAATTTAGTAGTTAAAAAGTGCTGTGAGCTGCCCATGCAGGGAGGTTGGACCTTGGGCGATCTCTAAGGTCCCTTCTAACCCAAAGCATTTTATGATTCCACGTTTCTAAGGCTGCTCCAGTCTCTGAAAAAAAAAACAACCTCAGGGTGAGGGTTGGGGTGTCTGAGGTCCCCAGGGGAGGATCCCAAGTGATGCTGTGTCTGGAGGTCATGGGATCCTCCTTTGGCCCAAGTGCAGACAGTGGGGTCCTTGTGCAGGAACCTGTGCCAGACAAAATCCCAAAGGTCAGGGCAGGGAATGTGCCTGGGGTGCACAGCAGGATCAGGGGTTGCAGGAGTCTTTGTATTTATTTTTTTTTTTTTTTCATCCTCGGATTGAAATCAGGGATGTTTGTGAAACTTGAAGTAAGAGGTGTTGAGGGAAAAACAAATTTATCTCTAATGGCCATCTCAAAAGTCTTAAAATGGATTGTTAGGGGTTTTCTACATGCTAGAGCCCAATATATGTGGAAAAGAGAAATATTAAAGAAATACAATATATGTCTTTAGCTTGAATTGGGGTTAACATTTTCTTTTACTATAAGATTTTATTTTTGTGTTTTTTTGTTTGACTCCCAGCTCTCAGGATCCAGCTATTCCTCAGCTCTGCTTTTAGGGGAGGGAAGTGCAGCAGAAGCCACACAATTTTTCCTATAGGGTTCCACCCACCCTCCAATGTACTCTCTGTCTGCAGGGAGGGAGAAAAAATTCAAGTGCAGGAAGCAACCTCCTTGCTGCAAAGTTGGAAAAGCTTAGAATTGAATTTTTGGGAAGCTGGAGTGGAAGAGGTGAAAGTATAGGATGGAGAGAGGCTGAAGAAAGGGGAGCTGATCTGTGTTCCTAAGGTTACTCAGTTTAAATGGAAACAAAGGCAAGACTTTTCTAGGATAATTTTCCTCCCCTTGAAACTTTTTTGGGGAAAAGTTTGCCAGGGCAGCTTGCTCCTGGATTAACACCAGTCTGTACCTGCAGCCCTGGGAAAAACCCTTGTAAAATTAATAAAGCATTCCCAGATTTTCACACCCAGTCCAGCATGGACACAGCTTTGTTGGGAAGGAAATGGGAAGTGAAGTTTTTCCAACATTTCCTGCTCAGCATTCAGAACTTGAAGCTTTTTGCTCTCAGTGCAAGGAAAGGCACTTGAGTCAGATCCCAGGGAAATAACTGAGATGTCAGGCAGCTGTTGGCTTTCAAAAATTGCTGTAAACAGGGGATTTTTAAGCTGCCAACATCTTTTGGCAGGGGCAGGCAGAGATTTGTGTGCTAATAACAGCTCAGAGCTGCCCTGGAGAACAGAACCCAACAACTCTGTGGTCGCAGCCCCTGGTGGGAGCTTCACCCAAACTCCTCCTGTGCCCCAGCAGCAACCTGGCAGGAAGATTTGAAGGATTTTAAGGATTTCAGCAGCTGTCCCACTAGACTTCAGCATGCTGCCTGGGGACAGAAAAGTGCCAAGCAGCCTGCTGGAGAAAATGTCCCCAAGTTTGGGGTTTGGCCCCTGGGTTCCCTGATGCAGCTGAGCACCCCGGCCTCATCTGGCTACTGCCCCTCTTTGCTGGGTTGCCAAGGGACAGGGAGGGAGAAACATCCCAGCCAGGCTCTTTGGGAAGCAGCTGGAGCTGAGGGAAGTCAAAGGGGAGGTTGTCAGAGAGGAGGAGAAGGCAGGAGAGGCATCAGGGAGCTGGCTGACTGAGGGACACTGCTGAAAAAGGAGGAGGAGGTGGGGAGGGGAGATGTCTGCAGAGAGCTGAGCTGGGAAAAAGCAAGCAGGGTGACTGGAGAGAGGATGGGAATGGGTGTTCTGGGGAAAGGGAGAAGGAAAGGGGGAGGGAACACCTGGAAGGAGGTGGCTTGGGTGGTGGCCACTCAGGTAGCCCACTGGCCATGAGCTCCCCCTGCTTGGTGGCAAATATCCAGGCAGGTTTCAGGCAGAGAAAGGAAGGCAGGGTTTTCCTTGCTGTTGCTTGACAAGTCCTCCTAACCTACAGCAGGCTGGCAGGAGCTCCATCTGGGTGCCTTCTTAATTAAGAAGTTTAATCTGCAATCCTACAAGCTGATTTGAGCAGCAGTGCTTACAGATGAGGGACTACTTTAATTTTCCTCTCTGCTCTCAGGGAAAGGCTTTTAAAAGGAAAAGGGAAGGTGCTGTGAGTCTTGTAGCTCCAGGTGATGTGTTAAACGTGGGGGATGTGCTTGTGAGGAAGTTTATGGTCTCTGAGATGCTGTGGGATGGAGCCCAGGTTCCTTTGGAAATGCTTTTTTTGGTGTGAAGTTTTTGTTTAAGCTGTATGGTAGTGACTTGCTGGATGGCAAGATAAAAGAGCTGAGTCTGGCTGTCCCTGGCTCTCCAAATGGGGCAGATTTGGACCTTTTACTTCCACCTGAAGTTTATTCCCCATTGCCAATAACTCAACTGCAAAGTGCCCCAAGGCTGGAGGTCAGCAGGGGGATAAGGTTTCACATTAACTGAATTGAAGGGAGGATGAGTACAAAAACATATCAAATCCAGTAATTCCTTCTAAGCTCCCACTAATCTCTGTGATTGTGGCTAATCCTGTGGGGTGGCACCAAAAGCAGCATGTGGGATCCAGTCCTGAGCAGGGATTTCAGCCTTGCAGCACTGGGGCTCTTTAGAACCTGCATTCCTCATCACTTTCTGCTCTGCCCAAAGCAGGAGAGCAAATTCAGAAGTGCCCCAATCATCATCCTTTTCCTTCTTGTCCTCTTTCTTGTCTTTTGCCTTGGGTGTTCTCAAGAAGCTTACACGGGATGGCACAAAAAATAAAGCAGGCTTTTTCCAGAGGATCTAAGGACACAGGTTTATTGGGGTTTAAACACAAAAGGAGGCATTGAAAAGAGGGAAGTTCCCAACTTGCTGGGAAAAGGCAAATTAATGTTCCTCATCTCTTGACTTGTCACATGCTGGGGCTGTGTTTACTTCAAGCCTGCTCTTCCTCCCCAGAACTATCCCAGATGAATAATGCTCTGTCTGCTCAAAGGGCCATTTCACCCACCATGGTTCCTTCCCATTCCTTTCATTTCTTTGGCCACTTACAAGTATTTCTTCACACAAACAAGCTGAAAAAGCCAAGCCCTCAGCTTAGAGCAAGGAATTAAAAGATGTCTCAGTGATGCCTAGACAAGATGATGCTTTTTGGGGATGTGCAAGTCTCACTCTGCCAGGTTTAATAACCAGGGAGTTTTGTCTGCCAGACAGAGCTGCACTTCAAAGCAGTCTGGGATCTGTGCCACTGGAGAATCCCACAATGGTTTGGGGTAGAAGGGACCTTAAAGCTCCTCCAGTCCCAACCCCATGGGTAGGGACACCTCCCCCAGCCCAGGTTGCTCCAAGCCCCATCCAACCTGGGCTGAGACCCTGCCAGGGATGGGGCAGCCACAAATTCCTTGGGAAACTGTGCCAGGGGCTCAGCACCCTCAGATTAAAGAATTTCTTCCTAATAATCAACCTCAATCTCCCCTCTCCAAGTTTTAACCCATTTCCCCTGTCCCAAGCTCTCTGGCAGGCAGAGGCTGCAGGCAGAGGGGCAGTGGCCATACAGCTGCAGCCCCACATGCTCCCTGAGGAATGCAATTTATCTGCAAATCAGCTTTGTTTGGGGTTTAGCTTCATAAGCTTTTATTTACTCTCTGCAGGCCCCGATTTCTGGGCAAAGAGCTCCTCAGCTTTAGCAGCATTACCAGCAGGGCTTGGAGGGGCAGCAGATGGGATGCTGCTCAATCCAGCTCCTGCCTCAGCAGCATCAGTGCTTTAGATCCTTTGGTTTGGGGTTTTTTGGGTTTTTTTTTTTTTTTTTTTTGGTTGGGTTTTTGGTTTTTTTTTTGGGGGGGGGAACCCCAGCATTAACAACTGCTATACATGGATTCAGCATTTCAGCCCTGACAATTGGTAATGGGAACTCCTGAGTGTCCTGCCTAGAATTTGTTTTAATTAGCTGCTTCTTCAACTTCCCTTTTGTTCTGGTCTTGTTGTGGACTTTTGAGCTTGAATATGTTACCCAAGATGAAAATAAAGCTTGTACTTAAGGATAATTAGAGGCTTTTATTCAGTTGGAGGGATTGGTATCAAGATACGATAAAGTTGAGAAAGTTAAAAGAGTATTTTATTTTTTTAAAAGAAAGGAATTTAGATCTTGTATGTAGGAATAATTTGCAATGAAGGAAGAAGAGGGTGTATGTGCACCCAAACTGCCAGGTGGTCCAAAGAAATATGAATTAGTGTGGATGATGGGAGATTTGCTTCCTAATCCCATTACTACCCCTAAATAAAACAGTGCTGGGAGAGCATGAACCAGTGTTTCCTAATCTTAGGGACTGCAGTGAGTGCACCCCTTACCTTTCTGAGTGATAATTTATGTATATATTATATATATAATAATTAGGAAGCCAGGCTGAGGGATTGGGGTTGTTCAGCCTGGAGCAGAGGAGGCTCCCAGGTGAGCTCAGAGCAACCTCCCAATATCTGAAGGGGCTGCAAGAAAGCTGGGGGAGGGCTTTGGGCACAGGGGGGTAGGGAGAGGACAAGGGAAATGGGTTAAAACTTGGAGAGAAAGGGGAGATTGAGGTTGGACATGAGGAAGAAATTCTTGAATTTGAGGGTGCTGTAATATATGTTGATGAATTTGTGTTCCTAACAAGTAAAATTCAGGAAAGAATTAAACTGAGAAAGAAGTGAATAGGGGGCTAGACACAGCAGTTGAGGAGACATGGAATTTTCCACTGAAACAGTGTGCATAGAATTGTAATCAATAAAAGGTAATTCCAGAGTTTTAGGGGTTGTGTGTGTGAGTGAAGCAAAGACTCCCCATGCACCCAGGGCTGTTTTGCTTATTGCAATTTTATTAATTAAATAATTAAGCCATTAACAGGATATTGAGTCTCGGTCATTTTTAACAGTGCTGAGCCCCTGTGCCAGGTTTCCCAGAGAAGCTGTGGCTGCCCCATCCCTGGCAGGGTCTCAGCCCGGGTTGGATGGGGCTGGGAGCACCCTGGGCTGGGGGAGGTGTCCCTGCCCATGGGGCTGGGACTGGAGGAGCTTTAAGGTCCCTTCCACCCCAAACCAGTCTGTAAGGTGATGGTTTTGTTGTCCCCAGGCTAAGCTGGGCAGAGCTCTCCCCTTGGTCTCCTTCTCCTGGCAGCTCCTTTGGACTGGGCAAAATGAAGCCCCTGGGCTCAGATGGTTTGTGCTCAGCATGGTGTTTGTTGATGTGTTTGTTAGGGACTCACTTTCCAATCCTTGCCCAGTTACTGGGCTCAGCAGGGATAGTTCTCTGACCACTCCACAGTTTTCCACTTGCCAAGGGGCAGTGGAGCAGCTGGAGTGACAGTGGAGGCACAGTGTCCCCATAGATCATACATCAGAGGGACACTGCAGCTGGGGATTCAGGACAAGGCAGACAAGGAATAACATTTGATCAAAGCCTCCTATGAGAGGAATTTCTGTAAAAGATGCTCTTTCTGGACAAGATGCATATAACTGGAAGCATTGCTTAGGCAGAGTGTTCCCTGAACAGGAGGCAGCCAATGGGAAGTGTAAGCTGTGGATTTTTTGCTTTTAACACAAAATTTTCTCTCTTGAGATGCTCCTTCTTTCCATTATTGTGGGTGTTTCACAAGCTGCTTAATTCTTCTCCCAGACTTGATGGACTTCCAAGCCCTGCCAGATAACAAGAGAAGCCCTGGCAGAATTCTTTCCCTTGTCTGTTTTACAGGACTGAGAGAGAGCTTTGCATCATTTCTTCCTCTTGTTAAAATTTTTTTTCTTTAGTTTTCCTTGTTTCTTATTTCTGGAATCACCCTGCTCTTCCTAGGCATGGAACAAGGGATTTGGAACCTGGTGGATGCTGCTGGGAAATGGCAGCTCCCTCCCTGACTTTGCTGTTTGGTTTCTGTGCTCCTTTTCCAGGGGTTCCTCAGTCTCTATCAGCAGAGCAGGCACTGGGACTTGCACTTTTGTGTCCCTGCTTGGGATGTGCCTGGAATAAAGCTTTGGATGTTTCCTTTGAAAAACACACTTTTTGAAAAACTATCTCTTTGAAAAGAAGTTTTTTGCTAGCAGAGGGCTAAAAAAGCACCCAGGAGGGTGATGTTTGGCTGCCTTAGGTGTTTCATCTGAGAAGATAAAAAGAAGTGGATTTGAAATCCGAGAGTAGAGAGGTTCTAGGAAAAAAAAATTAATATTTCTTGTTTTTCAGAGTTGTGGTAAACACACTTAAGAGTGTTGAACTTCTAGATCCATGTTCCCATGGGTGGTGACAGGGACTGGGGTATCAATGGTCTGTGATAAATAAATGAGATGCTGAAAGGCAGGGATGCAGCAACCATCCAGCAGCTGCTGAAAGCCCTGGGATGCTGCCCTCCAACGTGGGTGCCTGTAGTCTCATGGGTGCTTTTCCCACCCTCCCCCTTCCCAGACTTCTTGCTTTTGGCATCAGCACCCACATCTGCTCTTGGAAGCCTTCAGGTGGCACCCACTTCTCCCCTGGGAGAGCTGCAGGTGTGTTTTGTGACATGGGACATGGAGAGGCCCCAGGCTGAACGCACCCAAGTCCATCAGGACGCTGAGCAGAACCCTCAGGAAATCAGTGGGTGCTGAGGAGGAGCAGGGCAGGAAGACAAATTTTCCCCCTTCTTGTCCTGTTTGTGCCACCTCCCCAAGCCACGTTGCAGCAGGACCCCCAAAGCAGGTGCTGGACCAGCCCAGGATGTCCCCTTGGGCCCCACCATGCCTGGTGACCCCATGAGGCTCTCCTGGTGTCAGACACAAACCTTTAAATCATTAATGGGATTAATGCAGCCCCTGTGCATAGCTGAATGCTGGGAAGAGGCAGTTTCAGGCTAGAATGATCTTTTTCTGATTATTGGATAATATGATGTGGCATTTTTGGGAAAAGGGGAGTGGCTCTCATCATCTGAATCTTTGGTGTAACAGAACATGGGTCCAGGACTGGGGTTCCCAGATCCTGTTGGCAGTCTGTGTTGTCCCTATTGCATCAAATTCTTACTTGGCAGCAGTTGAACGATGTGGGAGAGAGGATATTTGGTAAATATTTTTTATTTTAAAATGCTTTTTACCAATGTCAGTGTCTTGCTAAACAAAATCTTGTGTGAGAGAAGAGAGACAGAATGTTTCTGTGCTTTTTGTGTCATGTTTCTGCTTCCCAGCTTTCATTATGGGAAGAATACCTTTGGAAAAAAAGTAATGAAAAGGTACCCAGCAAGTTGCAATATATTGTTTGACCACTGAATGTCTCTGAAAACCACCTAAAGTCCCAGGAGCAGCACGCACCTCCCCAATAGAGAGCAGAACCCCCCCATCACTGCTGAATCCTGAGATGGTCCCAGGTGAGAGCTGCTCTGCAAATTATCCCAAGTGATGCTGCCCAACATTTGGCATATTCTGATTTTCTCTGGCTTCTGCTAGAATTTCTTGGTGGATGTAACAAGTCCTCTTGTCCTGACACCTCCTCAAAGAGCCTTTTCTGCTGAGTTTATCAAAAAGGGAGATGAATCTCTCTCTCTCAGGGTGTTCTCCACCTGTTGTTTCATGTTTTCTGCAACTTCTCTGACTTTCCCACATTCCTCTGGAAACGTGGATACCAGCCTTGGGTCAGCCCCATTTGCAGAGGTGAAATTCTGTCTGCAAAGCTGTGCCCATGAGTGAGAATATGGGTTTCTAAATTTCCAATTTATATCCCCTAAGTCACACCGTTTATTTATTTTTCCTGTGCAGTAGCAACTGTTGTTCATGTCATCTCTTGTCTCCTCTGTGCTCATCCACTTCATTTTTGTCCTGCCCATTATCAACATTTTCCCTTAAACTTCACTGAAGACCTGGAGCTGCTTCTTTCCTGACTCAGGTGGATTTGTGCTGATCTGAATCTTTGATTTTCTCTTTCTCTAGCAAATATCAGGCACCTTGAAAGCTTTTTCATTAACATTCAGTCCTAAACTCATTAGCTCCCAACCAATATTTACAGACCTGATCAAATATAATCTGGATCTTTCAAGCCTTGCAAGCCCTTCAGATGATGGGAAACAGGGAAACAGGGGGCAGGAGAGCAATAATTTTAATGTGGAGCTGGGCTGCTTCTCTGAAGGGTTCAGCACAGGCAGGAGAAGGTGCACATCTGCTGCAGCAAGGACCCGAGGTGTTGCAGACCATGGTTTTACAGCTCTTTGGAATCTTAGTTCTTGTATTTTATTTCTGACAAGAAGAGATTAGAAAGAATTCTCTCCCTCTGGTTGCACTTTAGGTGTTGTTATTGAGCTGTGCTGAGGGGATTGCTTTGCTGCTTGAAGAATGAATGGGAAGCAACGAATGGAAAAAAGGAAAAGGAATTATTCCCCAGGAAAAAAAAAAAATCTAAATGAAATTTTGAACTCTTGACAGAAGGCAGGACTTTCTCTGCTCAAAACATTGAGTTAGAATAAAAATTTCAAGTGGAACTGAGTTTCTCACAGAGCTGGTGTGTGGTGGGGGGGAAGTTGTTTCATTAAAGCTGGGTTGATTGCATGTCACAGCAAAGGGACTCTGGGTTATTATCTCCTGCCCTATTTTTATGTGCCATTCTTCCTATAAAAGATTTGAATTGTTGTTTTCAGCCATGACAATAAGTGCTGGCACTGCAGTTCATTCAAGGCTCCCTTTTTTAAATCCATCAAGGTTTAAAAATAGAGATGAAGGAGTAAGAACCACAACATGATGGCCCTTGGTGTCCAGTCACAGTGCCCGATGTGTATAATTTCCCTGGGGATGTGGGTGTGTTTATTATCAAACAAAAGAACTCTAGAAGTATTTCATTACTTTTTTTTTTTTTTCTTCCCCTGTATTTTCCCTTTACATCAAAACCAAGAAAACTATTTTGCTCCCTGCCTCTGCAGCAAGATCTCCAGTAGGTGTTTTCTGGAGGGTGGGGATATGTTCTAGGGAAGCAAATGTCATGTTGCAATCGTGAAAATTAAATCAATGAAATTGCCAAAATGTTGTTTGTAATGTGGCAACAGCAGCAAACAGGGAGAGAGCTGAGTGTGGGAGGAAGGGCCCTGAGCTGGGGGAGTTCAGCTGCAGCTGAGCACCTGTGCTCAGTTACAGCCCAGAGATTGCTTTGAAGAGGCTTTAAGACATTTAGGCTTAATTAGGAATTAAGCTTAATTCCTGAATGAGGAGCTCTGGTGGCTTCCAGCAGATGGTGGGATAGACACCTGGGCTGTGAGCCCCCAGGGGCACACCAGCAGTGTCTGCATGGAAACATGTAACTCATATTAAATAGAAAAAATCCAGTTGCAAACTGACTTAAATACATTTCAGGTTGTCTGTTGGACTGTACACATTCCCTCACTGGAAATAAATAGATTTTTGCACTTCAGGTTTCAGACTGAGGGGGGAGAAGAAGCAGCAGCAGCCTTGACTTGGCAGGTTTTTGTCTTCCAGTTTCTTAGTGGGCTTGAAAGGATGGCAGTGACTGCATGGAGTGATTTACAAAATTAACTTCTGCCCTACTGAGAGATGGAGGAGTCTGCCAGAGCCCCAGCAAAATGGGATTCACAGCCAGAGGTCTGCAGGGACCAGGGATGGGATAAGAAGAAAAACTCTGAGTTCAGCCTCCCCAGTGTGTAATCCCCACACAGCAGTCTGGGGTGCAGGGATGGGTGTGGGATTCTTTGTTGGTTTTAAGAAGGAAAAATATTATTAATATTATTATCATCATTATTATTGTTAATATTATTGTTTATTAACATTAATGATATTAATATTCCTAGTCTCATCTTATTTATCCCAAGACTGGAGCAGAATCTGTGAGCCCAAGTACCACTTATCCCTTTTGAGGCTGTCACTGGCAAACACAGCTTGATGTTTTCTTGTGAAGGTGTTTCTGTGCCCTCATTGTTGGTTAAAAAGCACCTGGTTTTGAGAGCCTGTCCCTAGAAATAACAAGTTTTTCTCACTGCAGGGCACTGGTTGCAGCCTTTAGAAAACACTCCTGCAGAGTGAGGAGCTGGGAAATGAAAATAACAAAAAATGATGGAATGCTTTTTTTTAAATTATTATTTTTAAATGAGCCTTTTTAAAAAGAAAAGAAAATAAAATTACTGAGCTGCCAGGGTCTGCGTGGCTCTCCCTGGTGGCCCAGAGTCCCCGTGAGGTTGTGTGAGGTGGGGACACTTCCCTGCCTGCCCCATTGCTGGTGCCTCCTCTTGCTGCTGAGCTGGCAGAAGTTCCAGCAGTTAGGGAATTTCTTTCTTTTTGGCTGATTTATCCAACAGCTGCTGTTTCTGTTCCCCTCTCTGACTGGGCAGGGGGCTTTGGACAGGAGAGGTTGGTGAGAGCCACTGCCCAAATCAGAATTGCAGGGAGGCTTTAGTGCTTGATGCTGCAGGAATTACAGCCCTGAACTGCAGAAGTGCAGAGCCAGGCTCCCTGGGGCTTCTCTGAGCCTTTCAAATTATTTGCAGGTCCCTAAAATGACCAATTTGCATGCATTTTTTTTATCTGGTGTTTTATGGAGCAAGTCAGTGCTGTGCCACGGGGGTGGAATAAGTAAATTTTGGTGTTGCCTCTTCCACAGCTCTCCCAGTAAGGAGCTCACTGACCAAAACCATCTGCCTGTGCTTGCCAAGGGAGAATTCCAGTTTAGTTTTGAGGAAGGCACCTTAGGCAGGATCTTGAGGTGGAAAACAAAGGCATTTGATTCACTGTCAAGTTTCTGGCTCTTTACCATGAAATGTTTTGAATTTCTCAAAAGAATAAATCCATGAAGGCTGAAGGGAAGCAGCTTCAGCAAAAATTTAAAACTTTGCATGTCATGTTGGAGTGTGCTCCCCTTCCCATCCAAATATTGCAATTAATATTTTGTATTTAGGAAGTACAGAAAATGATTTGGTGACACAGCTGTTTATTGAACCTTGGAGTCCTGGCTGGGGGTGGCATTGCTATTGCAGGGCTGGGTCTTTTCCAGGCATACTGGGGGACAACTGGGTGGTACTGGAGTCTCTTCATGCTTTCCTTAGGACTATTTGAGATCAATCTACTGGTGCAGAGCAAAGAGTGAGGCTTTGGTGGAGTCTGGAGCCTGCAGGATTTCTGCCACTTCTCCTTAAGGCTCAGGTGGATCTGAGCAGCACAAAAGCCTTTGCAGATATTCCATTCCAAGAAATCTGAGCTTTGGCAGCAGCCCAGAGCTCTGGATTGGTTCAGAGGTCTTAATCTCCATCCTCAGGTTAGATTTGGCTTTCATTTACACCGGTGAAATCCCAGCCCTGCTGAAAGACATGGATTTATCCCAGACTTACATGTGCAGGAGTGGGAGCAGAAGTTGTTCCAATAGTTTTGCCCAAGAGCAAAGAGTGGAATACCCAGGTAGCAGGGTGCTTAAAGTGGCAAATTGCTGTCTCTATTGTGTCTAAGGAAATGACTTGTCTCTATTTTACTGTCTCTATTGTCTACCAAAAAGTGATGTAGGATTGTGGGCTGTTTCCTTTAAAGGGTTGTAGTCAGCCTGTTGTGCCTGCTTGCCTTTTCCTGTCCCTCTGATCACTGAGAGGAGCCACTGGCAGCTTATTGCATGGATTTTGGATTTATCCCCATGGATATAAAGACAGGCAGGGAAGTGGCTCCTTGCAGTAAGCTCCTCTTGCATTTTTAGAAGAGGTCCCCTTGGCACATCCCTGGCTCTGGTTCCCCAGGAGTCTCTGAATGGTTTCTGGGTGTGGATGTGGATGTGTTCATTCCTCTCCTCTGTTTGCCCAGGTTGGGAAAACCAGACTGTTCCCCCCTTCCAGAAGGCAGCAGAGCTGGGAGGGTGTGGGCAGCTCCACCAAAACCATCTGTTAAATCAGGGAAAAATGAAGGATGTGTGAAAGGAAAACAAACCCTGAGCAGGATGGAGGCACCTGGCTGGGAGCAAGCAGGAATCCCACAGGAGGAAGATGCTCCCTCCAGCTCCCATCCCTCTGCCTTGCCAGCTGCCAAGGGTTTTATCACTCTGGGGTTTGAGGGGTTTGACACTTGTCAAAGATTTCTCACAAGGTCTGGTGGTGCTGTGGTTAAATCAGCAGTTTCACCTCCGGGTGAGGTTTGGCACAAAATTGGGCAGCCCAGGAGCAAAGCTGAGAGGCTGCAGGAGCTCTGGGATGCATTCAGGTGGCTACAGATTGTCAGCATCCCAGAGAATCTGTTGCAATGATTTGTTGTGCTCATCGATAGCAAGTTGGTTTCTTAAAAAAACCAGAAAAAAGCCTCAGGAAATGAGGGTGAAGGTGCTGGTGCTGAGTTCTGCACTCATGGTCAGCCAGCTGGGCTCCTCTCTTCAGACTGACCAGAGCTCCATGAAGGTTAGAGGGAAATAAAACACCCAACAACAACAACAAATCCTTTTTTTCCCTATTTTTAAATTTTGCCCAATGAAACCTCTGGACCAGCAAAGTAATCTGCATTTTATTTCATTGATTAAGCCCATTAAATGTAATGCAGACTGAGGGATATGAAGTTAGTAGGAAGATAATCCACTCTGAACACCATTTAGGTTTTCCTACCTGCTCCCCAACTTAGCTGTGGCTTCATTTCTCAGCTTATTTACAAATCTATTGGTAAAACATTTCCCTTTTGAATGCTGTGAAGTTACTCAATTTATTATTAATTAAATGATGCATAGTTAATTATTATAATGCAATACATCATAGAACATAAGCTTATAATACACTTTGGTGTTTATAAAACAATATAAAATAATGTATAATAATAAATGTGTTTAGAAGCATTATGCTAGGCAGTTATTTTCCTACTTCCATAACAATGTGATTATTTTTATATAATTTTTGTATATTTATATTTTTTTATCAAGCTTTTCATTAGTCCTTAGCTAAAATCCTTTCAATTAACCCTTTTATTAACCACTTACAATGTCTGTGTGACTTGGGGTGAAGCATCTGTCAGGCTCCTTCCTAGCACAGGGGAAAGGAGGAGTTGTACCCAGAGTTTTCCACGGAAGGGTAAGGAAAAAAAAAAAAATCAACTGAAATGAAGCTAAGAAAATGTAAAAGTAACCATTGACAACAGGAGTAAAGCCCAGGCAGTTGTCTCCCAGCAGCAGTGCTCCAGGTTGGGCTGTTTGTTTCTTTTCAAAGCAAGCAAAACAACAAAGGGAACAAAGCTGAGATTTATTCTGTGCTTCCTTTGAAGCCCTGGCAGTACCTGGTGCTGTGCAGGGTACAGCAGAAAGTCAGCATTTAGGGGAAAAAAAAAACCAAACCAAAACAACTATTAATATTTTCCCAGCTCCGAGGGGTTTTATTTCTTTCAGGGGAATAACTTGTTTCTTTCTGTGGACTTTATTTATCTGTTTGACACAGGGGCTCCTCTTGCCTTTTAGAAGATGTAAGAGATGATAACCCTGGGGTGGTGGGGATGGGTGAGGGGGGTGCCAAGGAGAAAGAACCAAGCTGCTGCCTTGGGCTTTAGCACACATGGGAAAGGAGATTTCCTGCCCCATCCTGCCCAGCTCTGACTCTGTTGGGATGCTGGGTTTGGGCCTCTCCCTTCCTGTAATTACCTTTACTAAAACTGCAGCTCCCACAGAGCCCCCTGAATGAACTTTTTTGGCTCAGTGGAGGGAACCCTAAAAAATTCCTAAGGTGAATCCACCTGCATCTAAAAGAGTAGGAAACAATTATTTTCATTTCTGAGAGTTCAAGGTTTCTCCCCCATCACCTTTGTGCTCTTTTGGGGGCTGATATGATGAGGGAGCCCTTGCCTGACAAGCCTCAAAATGTTGTATTTACATTTCTGGTGTGCAGGGGAGAAGGTGAAAAAAATCAGTGCTGAGGAGTGTGTGAGTCAGGGAGAGGTATGGAGCTGGCTGAAGGGCTTTCCAGGAAAAATACCTGAAATCCAGTGCTTCTCCCTTGAAAGGAGAGAAATCATAGAGATGCCTTTAAAGATGAATAAATCTTACCTCTTCTCTTGTGTCTTGGAGGAATTCAGTCCCGGATAATTTTAATGTCTGAGGTCAGGTGAGAGCTCTATGGGGAGAGATGGGGATTTCTTATTTTGGCTTATTTTGGCTTATTTTGGCTTATTTTTCTGGTTCTGGCCATTTACTGCTATACTGGACTGGAAGGGGCTAATTGCACTCAGTGTGTTTCAGGGGGTTCAGTGAAGGCTTTTTTTGCCACATCCTGGCTCTGTTTGACTTGATGCCATTGCACAAGCATCTTCCCTTGTGAAAACAAACTCCTTGGCTTCCTTTATAGCTGGAGGAAGGGAAGTTTCTCCTAAGCCCTGAATAAATACCTGCCCTGAGCATGCAAGTGTTTGCTGAAGCAGGGCTGGGGAACAATGCCTCATTAGCTAGCATTTGTTTGGCTTCAGATTGCTCCCTGCACTCACTCTGGGTTCACACTTTAACACACCAGCAGCCTTTTCCTGCAGGAATTCCAAGGGTTTCAGCATGGAACAGCTGACTGGGAGGTTTCAGAGCAGATGGCAAGAAGCTTGGAGCCTGATTCTGCTCCTGCTTGCGTGAGGACAAACAAGGAGCAGGGGTGCTGTGGAATAAAATCATTTCAGAGGGATGAGGATGGAGCACAGAGTGCTTGCCCTGCTCCCCAGAAAGTCCTCAGGTGTACTCAGCCTGAATTAAATGCAAATGTATCTTGAATTCCTGACCCATCTCAGCCTTTGGATGTTTCAGTCCTGGGCCAAATCTTACCCTGGTGCAACTCCAGTGAAGTTGGGAGGTTGGCACTCAGGATTAAATTGGTTCCTAAGCTTTAATTTGCTCTGATCCTTCTGGTGCCAGGTAAAACACATTCCCACAGATCTCATACACCATGTTTAGAGAGATACTCCTTTAAAATGAACCTGAGTTGTAAATTAATGTGGAATTTCAGTGTATGTGTGTTGTATCCTCTTCTGCTTTCTGTCCTGTCCCTTTGGGCAGTGGGATTTGTCCCAGGGATAATTATTCAGCTGATTTACCAGAGGGCACAAAGAACTCCCAAAGCTGCTGGTACTGAGCTGTGTGGCATCCCTAGGGGTCAGGAAAGTGTCATCACAGCCTCTGGAGGGATCAGTAAATTTGGTCAAAACAAAGATGGATTTTTTTCTGGTTTTAAAGATCTGGGAACTTTAGTCATTATTCTAGAGTGGGAGCTGCTACTCCAGATACAAATGAAGCTGTTCCTCAATTAAAGATATGCAGTAAAAACACTTTCTGTGGATTATTTTTGCAACATCTTAGATATTTTTTTTCCTTTTTAAGTGTTTAAATTATCTGGTTAATTGTTTGCAGCATCTTGAGGTTGGTTGGACACACTGAAGTGTCCAGCAGTTGTGGTGAGAGAAGATCAAATAATGTCTCAGTGCTGTTCCAGGAGAGAATTTGTGTTCCAGCCACTGCAGGGCACCTGAATGATGTCAAATTTTAGTGAATCCTCCCTCATGGTGGGGAGAAGGTTGTTGAGGAGAGGACAAATTAAAAAAAATAAAGGCAGATGAGATTTTTTCATCCCACTGAGCATCCTCACCCTGAACCCTTAGAGAGCTGTCCTGGACCCCTCTGTGGGGCTTCTGGTAACCTCAAGTGACCCTCTAGAATTGTCCTGCTGTCCTTTTACTCTCAGGTGGTGAAATGCTCTGTCTGGCCACTGACTCTGCTGTTAAAGAGTGATTTGGGAGGCTGTGCCTGTGCCAGATGGATGCTGAGCCAGCAGTCACCTTGCTGCCCATGGCTCAGCGTGGCTGAGGCTTTGACAGGCACCCAGCACCCATTTGGAGCATTTTTCTTCCCAGAACTCTGGTGTAGCAAGGAAAAGCCAGCAGGCTTGGATTGCCCCCACCCCCAGCTTGTGAAATGGAGTCTTTCAGTATCTTTTCTTTACCAGTGTCTTATCCTGGTCATTTGGGTTGAGCTTTGCCTCGGAAATTCAATTATTGATGATTTAATGAAATGATAAAGGGATAAAGCAGGAGTGAGAGGGTTAGTGGTAGTTCAGCCTGCTGAAGCCCTGAGCAGGTCTGCCCTGAGAGATGGAGTTTGTAGTAAAGAGGAAAGAGCTCATGTGTGGCACAGAGAGCCCTGTGGCAGGGCCAGAGACAAGGTTCTGCAGTGCATCTTTCCAAAAAACAAGTATTCTGCTCATGCATTCAGGCTAATTTTAATTTTTTTTCTGCTTTGGAAGGAAGCACAGACTTGCAGAAATGTCTCTCAAAAGCACTTGGATGGAGAAGGTCTTGATGCAAAGCATCAAGCAGGAGCTGCCTCCTCTCCCAGTCCACTCCTTCCTTTCCTTTGGCTCTGGAATAATTTGCTGTACCAGAATAATAGGGAAAATCACCCCCCCAAAATTAAGTAGTCCCAGAAAATTCTCCTTAGAAGACTGCAGAGCCAGCTCTCAAACTGCAGAGTGAGGTTAACTTCCAGTGAACTCAGTGATAATAAAACACAATTTGAAAATGTTGTCAAATTCCATTGGAATTAGAGAAACACACCAGAAGGAAGTAGTGTGATGGTTCTCAGCCAAAACATTCAAAAGATTAGGGTTACAAAGACAAACTTGTGATTTTTTGGAATACTTCTGAGGTCTGATGCTGCAGGAAATTCCCCAGCCCCAGATCCTTTTTGTGGACAGATGGAGGGTTCAGGTAATGGGTGGGTGTCCAGTTTTCTTTCGTGCTGTTCCAGCACAAGGCTGAAACATTGAATTTACTCCACGTTTCCTCCTCTGAAACCCATGCTGGGCATTCCTTTCAGATTCTTTTCTATCCTGAGTGTTGCTAGAACCAGGAGTGCTTTATCCCAAACCCCGTCATGGGATACACGGGACTGGGTTGCGTCTTGAAAGTGGGGAAAAAAGGGCAAAAATAAGAAAAAGAAAGTATTCGGGAAAAATAAAACCCAGCAGTGGGCTGTTTGAATTCAAACTTGCCTACAAAAGTCCTGGGGCAGCAAAGTGACTGGAGGGGAACTCCCCAGGGCTGTTTGAAAAGGCTGCAAGTAAGGGTGGCTGAAGGAAGCATCATTCTTAATAGAAATATTCTTAATATCTGCCTTCTAACAGCAGCAGACCTGCTGGTTGAGGCTTGTAACACAAATCATATTTCATTCAGTGTTTTTCTTCCCCAAGAATTCTGTCTGTGTATTTTGTCTGAGATGAGAAAGTTGGAGCAAGGTAGGAGTTTGTACTTAAGGAACAAACTAGTAAAGGGAGGGCTGGGGCAGAGCTGTGAATCATATGGCAGCTTCTCCACTCCCCAGCAAAGAGGAAACATTTTTAGCCTCTTTCAGTGCTTTATTTCACAAGTCTGGTGAGGGCTCAGTGTCTGTCTGCTGCTCTGCTCTTTGCAGTAGCTCTTGGGTTTTGTCTTAAACCACATCAGACCTGTTTTTTATGCTGCTTTTTATGCTTTTCCAGCTTCGAAGAGTGATGATGGCAAAAAAAAAAAAAAATTCTATTGATTTTGTTGGCTGATTGAAATATGGGATTTGCACAGAAACTGAGCCTGACAACTGTACAAACCCTTCAACTTTCCTGGTTTAACAAACCATTTAAAAACCTTTTTGGTTTTTTTCTGGTGAGATGGACGTGGTGAGGGATGTAAAGAAGAAACTACTGGGTCTGTGATCTCATCACTTAAGCTCAGGATGAAATTGGTTCTAAGAAATGTAAGAGGTCTGGTCCTGGATAAGGTATCTTAGTGCTGCCCCGTGGCCCAGAATAATCTGAGCTGTTGGTGGAGGTGTTGCCATCAAAGGTGTTTGCACAGCAGAGCCTGAGAAGAAATGTTTCCTATAAATAATAAATTTTTTTCCTACAAGAACAGAGGCTGTGGGCAGAGGGGTCACAGCCAAAGCCTCACTGGGTGAATCAGTAGGACTGCAGAGCATTTTTTTCCTGATTTATGAAGCCCTGCAGTGGTTTATTATTTTATTAGAGTCTGCAGGGAGAAGGGTGCAAGGAGTTGGAATAATCCCCATAGGTTTGTGCCAGGGGCTCCCTGATGGTTTTTAACAGTGTGTGGCAGAGCAGCAACCTGAACTTGGGCTTGCTGAGCAACCCCCTGGAGTCCTGTCCATAGGAACAGCCTGGATTTCCTCAGAATAATCTGCAGAGCTGAGGGAGACTTCCTTCTAGGTATTTATTTTTGATTGCCAGTAGCAGAGAAATGGTAAAAAGTGGAGCCCCCCCCTATCCAAACTTGAAGGCTTTGGCTCCATGTGATCTGCTGCTTCTGACTCCCCAGCATCCCAAGGAAAATGTTTTATCAGAAAAATGTTGGAGCCTCTTTCCTGAGCAGCTGAATAAACTCCTTTTCTTGAGGCAAATATTGTTGTAGTGGAGATGGAAGTGGTTATCAGAGTTTAGTCTGGGGCTGTGAAGATATTTCTTGCCTTCCTTTCCTCTCCCCCTCACCACTTCATCTTGCTCCTGTTCAGCCTCCTGTTAGAAAGGCTTGGGGAGAACAAAAGCCAGGAGATAAGGTGGTTTGGAAGCCTGAGTGTGCCTGGCAAAGGCAAACTGGTGCAGTCAGGCAGCACGTGGCAGACTGAGGAATAAAGGACAAGGGGTCTCAGCCCCTTCCCAAGCCCAGTTCTAGCTCAAAACCTGGTTTTCCTTTGCTTAAAGAAATTGCTCATCAGTGGCCATTCTTCCTTTTTGCCAGAAATCCTCATTAATTGTTTCCTCGTGCAGCTTTTCTGCAGGGAGGGATGGGAAGGTAGAGAAAGGACCAGGGGAGAGCATCCCTGAGCAGAGGGCACTCCCAGAGGTCCCAGGCTGGCTGGAAGGGCTGGGGAGGAGATGGAGCAGCAGGATCAGGCAGCTCTGGCACTCCTTCACCCCTCTGTGGTCTGAATTTATCCCTTATCTGATTTTTATCCCTTAAATTTTATCCCTTTTATCCTTTAACCTGTCTCCAGCCAGCTGGTCCTTACCTGGGCACCACAGCCAGAGGACAGCAGGGCTCAGCCAAGCAGCTCACCAACTTTTGGTGCTGCCTTTTGCCCCCACTGAACTTTCAGCTTCACCACTTTCACCTCCCCTGAGGCTGGAGTTGGACCTGGGTGTCCTCAGGGTTGGGAATGAACCTCAGCTTGGTTTCCTGGAGCTGCTGGAGCTTCAGTCAATAGGATGGCTCCTATTTCTCCAGAGATCCATGTGCCTGAGAGCTCAATCTGCTCAATCCCTTTCTTTTTCTGTTTCCTAGAATTACTGAAAGGTTATTTTTCTTGTGTAAATTTATTAAGGTGGGGGTGTTTTTGTGGGTTTTTTTCTTTCATCCTTTTTTTTTTTTTTTTATTAGGGTTTTTTGGTTCTTTTCCCACTATCTTTATTCCCAGTGGAATTTGGCTGTATTGGCAACTTGTTTGTGGGCAGCTGGATAAGGTTTTCCCAGGGCTGGAAGGATGGTTGTTCCTAAATCACTGGAAGTTACCCACATTCCCATTTAATGACAGAGATCTCAAGGGGGGGGGGGGGGAAGAAGAGGGGGGAAAAAGATTAATCCTTGAATGCAGTGAGATGAAAAGAGGGGAAGATTCCCACACCTGTTTTCTCTGTTTAGCACCAAAGATCTCCTGGATTTCCTCCACTCAGGAAAGGCAGAGTCCAGAACTGAGGCTTCAGGCCAGGAACTCTGCTAAGCCCAAGCCCCTTCTGCAGGGGAGATATTTTTGTGTTGGTGCCACATCTCAGCCACCTTCAGCAGCTCAGGGGGAGGTTGTGTTCTTCCCCCTGCTCTCCTGAGGCTTTTCCTGTTCTCCAGGAGTTATTTCTTGCCTTATCACCTGATTTTTAACCCAGCAAACTGAGGCAGGCTGGGGCTGTGCCTGCTGAGCACGTTGCAACTCTTCCATCCAAGGCAGATGGGGGGAGCATGGGGACCCCTGTGCAGCACCCACCTAGTGCCAGACCTCCAGGGAGGGTCTGTTGGTTCTGAGTTTTCTATTGAAAACTCAGCCTGAGCTTTTTTCTGTGCTGATGTCAGTGAGCAGATGCTGGCAGTGCCAGGGTGAAGGTTTTCCTTGCAGGGCTCTTCCCTGGATGAGGCTTTTTGCAAGGGCTCTGCTGATGCTCAAGGCTCCCTCGTGTCCTCCTGAGCAGAACAAATCTCAGCAAAGCTGGGAAAAGGGAGGGACAGAAGCAGGAATGGGAATCACCACTGCTGCGGGGTGTGAGGAAGACTCTGATAAAGGCTGAGAACTGCTTGGCACATCTTCAGTGTTTTAGGAGCAGAGTTAATGGTGCTTGTGTCTTTTTCTTGCTCTGGGATAAGCAAGGAGAGCCAAAGGTCCAGCTGCAGAGTGAGGAGCTACTCAGACAAACAAGAAAAAATGCACACCAGCTAAAAGCAATTGAAAACAGAGATCTTCTTCCCTTCTGAGGCATTGTGTAGTTTGAGGTTTGTCACCCTGAACCAGGGACAGGTGGTACAGAACAGGAAAACATCTGGTGGGGCTTTAGGAAATGGAGGAGGAAGGGGAGAACCAGATATTAAATTAATAAAATATGTATTTATTAATAATAATTTAATTTTTTATTTCTTAAAGTAGTATTTGAGAAAGATCTTAGAGGGATGGGCAAAACTTGGGGCTATTGAGAGGATCAGAGATGCAGTTTCTGGAAAAAAAAGGCTCTCAGGTCCAGCAAAGTCAGAACCACAGCAGGTAACTTCATGGATTCAGGGAATCATCCCTCAGCATTGTTTGCAGAGCTTCAGCAATGATAAGATGTCAGAAACTGGTAACTATCAAATCCCTGCTGCTGGAATCCTGTTACTTTCCTGTCTTTATCCTGTTAGGAGGGGGAAGATGAACATGGCTGTGGTGGAGCAGGAGATGCTGAGCTGGTACCCACACCCTGCTGCCAACCTGGATGGGTCAGGGGCACCACCACCACTTCCATGCACAGATCCCTCAGGAACAGGCAGCTGGAGGTGCCATTCAGTAGCTATTTTCTTTTCTTTTTTTTTTTTTAAGCAGCTTTGGGCTGAAAATGTTGAGCAGCACAGAATGAACTCAACTGTCCAGAGGAATTCCCCTCTGAGACGTGGCTGAAGTGGCTGCCAGATGCAGCTCCTGGGCAAGTCCCAAAGCTTTTGATGGGTGTTTTTGTCCCCAGAGCATTCAACCCATCAGAATTGTTCATATACATTAAAAAGAAAAGAAAAAAAAAAAAACAAAACATGCTGCTTTAGGAGCATATTTATCTTTTGAAGTCGAAACTTCTTGAAACAAAGTGTTTGAATCTTATTTTGCTGAGGGAAAAAACATAAAGAACAAACTGTGAATCAGATTGACATTCTGGAAATCCCCAGGCTGAGATGTTGCTCAGTTCCAGTGAGTTCATCTGTAAGACATAAACTGGTCATAGATGGAAAGAAAAGGGGACCTTGAACTGTCTGGGTGAACTATTGGTGGAATCTACAGGCTATGAATAAACTTATATTTAATATCTTTATACATGGAGTTTAAATATATAACAATTATCTAGGAAATATAAGTATTGTAAATATTTGTAAATACGTTTATAAATTATAAATATGTGTGCACATATTTAATACTCATGCACATAACTTTGATGCATGCAGACACATCAGGTACAATTAATTCACATCTCCACACACCAAGTGTTTATTGGGAAGCCAAGGTTCTGGAGGAATAAAAATAGCAGATTCCTTTTCCAGTATCTTACAGAAAGAACATTCATCATGGCCTACATAACCCAAGCTGCAGAAAATGCACTCTGGATGAGGTCTTTGTGCCTGAAATAATTACCAGGGCCTCTATTGGGATGGTATTTCTATTTTTTCCCATTTTAAAGAATATTTTTTTCTTTTATTCCCTGCTAAAAAAAAAAAAAAAAAAGGAATGTAGGGAATGTTACTGTTCATAAATATACACCTAGATGTGTGCATAAATATATCTGTATATTTTTAGAGCCTAAGTACATGTAGGACAATCTCTCACCATCCCCATTTCTGACTCCTCGAGAGGGGAAGTTTCTGGGATCCAGAGGGAGCAGATGGAACAGACACAGAGTGTCCCACGTTTAATTCCTGGGAATGTAGCTCAGGTTGGGAGCTTGAAATTGTCACTTCTGTCCCCTGTGAACACCTTGACCTTGGGGCAATATCTGGGGTGTTGGGATTCCAGGCTCCTGTCAGAGGAGTTCCTGGCAGGAATTCGTGGAATCAGGAGCTCTCACAGCTTGAGATGAGTCCCAGAACCAGTGGGTTTGCCAACCACTTGTCTGGATTTACAGGAGGATTTTTAGGTGGTTTGGAGTTTCTCTGGTTGAAGAAGAGTTTGTCCAGCAGAAGGGTTCCCTCTCCCAGAGCTCTGCTAAGGAAAACTGCATGGGAAACCCAGGAACAGGAAGAAAATCTATTTTCCAATAAATTGACATCTGAAATTTTAACATTTTTAGCAATATATTTTTCAGTAAATCAGTGACTCCTGAAGTTATTAATTTTTTAGGATCATGGCTTGCAGGAATAGATAGTAGGAGTCATCCCTGTTGCTGAGAGGAGGAGCAGGTGATGGGAAACCTGAGGTTTGCCTGGGCTTGCACTTGGGTCTTGACTTCTCCAAGTATTTACATTTTTTTTTTTTTTTTTTTTTTTTTTTTTTTTTTTTTTTTTTTTTCCTTTTTTTCTGACATCAGAGTTCTGGAAAAGCTTTAGCACAGTGTTGGTAATACCTGGTGCAGAGCTCACAGGAGTTCATTGAGGAGAAGGAAAGGGGAATTTCTATGAACTGTTGGAAGTTCTCTGCCTTCAGTGGGATGTGAGCAGCCTCCTCCTGCCAGGGTCCCCCTTCTGCCAGGGGCTCTTCCCTCCAGATGTTCCCTCCCCACCAGGACAGTTGGGTGGAGAACATTGGTGAGAGACCCTGGGGTAGCTTGTGCTGCCCAAATTCTTGTCTGTGTTCCTTGGAATGAATGGAGAGCCACAAAAGTTGTTGTTGTAGCCCGTATTTTCTTGTTTATACCTGAAAATCTTTGCTGGAAAACTGCAAAAATTGCTTTGTCATTTATACACAAAAAGTCATACGTTCATTAAAATATTATTTTCTGCAAGAAAATAGGGATAGATTTCTTTTTCTGTAAGAAAACCATTCTGATAACCAAATTCCAGGCAGTGTGAATTTATCTGCACCACCTTGGAGCTCCCAGCTCTGCTGGCATGATGGAAACAGATCCCGTGTGTTGGTGAGGGTTAGATGTATTTTCCACAGTTTTATAAAGTTAATTCCTTAAATATTCCACTGATAAACTTCTCCCCATCTCCACTCCTCTGCAGCCAGCCTCAATACTGCAAACACTTCCCAACTTTTCCCTCCTGGGGCAGTTTGGGTTTCCCCCTTTGTCACTTTGCTCAGGGCATCACTGGGGTGGAAAATTCCTTAAAATCGAAAATTCCTTAAAATCGAAAATTCCTTAAAATCCCATCCTGCTCTTGATTCTTTCCCCAACCTCTGCTTCACCAGTGAGTCCCTGCACTGCTGCTGATTCCTCCCTCCCTTCCCCTCTTTTTTTTTTTTTTCTTTTTTCCTGCAAACATGAGCTCTGCATCTGACCCATTTGCTTCTGCAAAGTTGCTGCAGCTCTGGCTCGGTGCCCTGACCTCTTTTCAACCTGGGTACTGACATGTCCTGCTACAAAAGTTCCCCTCTCCCTTCATTTCTCTAGATGACTTTATTCTGAATATTCCATTTTTTCAAGTCCTTCTATCTCCTGTTTGGTTGTTGCCCTGCATTACCTGAAAGCACCTCCAGTTTTGCATTGGGTGGCAATCCATTAAAATATTTCCTCTTGACACCTGGAGAACACTGAAACCTGCAGGGAGGAAATTTACTTCTGTGTGTCACTATTATTAGCTCAATTGCTATTATGTAAGAAAAAATATGGGCATGCTTTCAAGTTAAAATCAAGGTGAAACAGCAGAGGACAGCCACCAAGAATAATTTTTTTTTTTTTTTAAAAAAAGCAACCAAGGTTAGAAGTTAGACACTGAAGTTTAAACCTTTCCAGAATGTCTTATGCAGAAAAAAAAAAAAAAAAAAGTAAAATAATTGCAGTAATAGCTTATTAAATGCAAAATTTCATTTGTATTAAAATTCATTTCTGATTTTTTTGAGACTATTCCACTCTCATCCTTGCCTTCCTGGCCCTGAGGAGCAGAGCAGGTTCCACAGAGATTTTTGCTAATTGCCAGTTATTTCATATTGGGGTTTTTTCCCCAGCAAGTCAGGAATTTGCTGTAGTTTGTACAACCACAAGAACTTCCCAAACCTTGTCCTGGCTGTTTGGAATTTGGCTGCTTCCAAAGGGGCCTCTGCCCCAGAGCAGTGATGGTCCTGGTGGCTCATCTGCTGGATTCCAGGGTGATGTGGTGGGGACAATAAAGGACCCTGGGGACACTCAGCTCTGACATTTTTACACTGGCAGCATCTTTTGTTGTCTCCATGGCAACGTGTCATTCTTTAGTAGTATGTGATGTAAAAAATGCAGAAGTAGAGAGGTTATCAAGTGGCAATGTGAAATCTGCTTGTACTTGTGCCTTCTGTCACCTGCCCTGGGTGCAGGGGGTGCAGGAGGAGTTCTTCCTTCTGCCTGAACCTCTTGTGTTTCCCCAGTGCTGCTCCTGTCTGGGCAACTGGTTCTGCTCTGAGGTTGGTTCCTTCAGGCACCTTGGCTGCTGATGGACTTGGACCTCTTGGTTTTGTGGTGTCTCTAAGGGATAAAATTATTTTTTTAATTATTATTATTATTATTGTTGTTATTATTGATGATATTATTATTATTATTATTATTATTATTATTATTATTATTATTGTTATTTGGAGCATCAGCAGCTGAGAGGGAATGGTCTGGGGATCAAAGAGTCTTCTGCCAAGACCATTGAGTCTTTGTGTCCTCCCCTGCTGAGCAGTTTAGAGCCAGTTCTTCCTCCATCTCTCAAGGGATGCCTTGGGTCAGCACCACCTGGGGATGTCTCAGCTTCACCCAAAGTGAGGCAGTAACAAAACCTTCACTGCTGCAAGAGGTGATGCTGAGAGGGAAGTGCTGGCACCTGAGTCCTTGCAGCCTGCAGGGGAGGATTTCATGAGTTTTGAAGCACCCAGTGCCTGGCAGGGGAAGGGAATAAATGAGGTTCCCATGTGCCAGGCAGCCTTGGGGGTACCCTGGGCATTGCTGAGCTGCCTCAAACGTGTCACTGGGTTAATGCCACCTCCCAGCTTGGTCACTTGGGGCTGTTCTTCATGCTCTGCTCTCCAAGGCCACCTGAACCAGTGCTTAACCCTTGGGTTTTGCCCCAGGTAGAAGTGGGGGGGCTCAGGCTGTGCCTCCAGGAGAGCCTGGCTGGGGGGTTCCCCTTAGGATGTGGAGGAGAAGAGAGGAAGGGAATCACCCCCGTGCCTTTGGGCACTTGGTTTGTGTGAGAGGGATGCTGAGATGGGACCTTTGGGGTGCCCTTTGCTGGAGGATGAGCTGGGATGAGCAAAGCTGGGTGACTCCAGGCTGTGGTGGCTGCAACCTGTCCTGCCCTGCTCCCCTCTTCCAGATGTGTCCCCTGAGGCTAAGCAGAAGGATGAGGCATCTGGGGAAGGTTTTGCCCAGTTTTAAACCACTTTCCTTTTGGTTTTGGTAAGACTTCATCTTTTAACCCTTCATTCATCAGGCAAAACCTCACCCAGCAGCTGTGGTTAAAGCTCAGGGCAACTCAGACCTTGTCTGTGAAGTTGTTTGGGGTGAAAGTGCCTTGGTAACTTCTAATTGCATTTCTTGGTAATTTTTGATGGAGAAGGAATTGCTCAGGCTCATGGATTTGAAGCTGAGCTTTAGGACATCCACCTGATTTCATCACTCAGCTCCTGAAACAAACCACCTGGCAGCACAATTCCCATCAGGAAACAACTTCTCTGCTCTGGCCAACAACTCCCCAGCTTCAGTCAGCCCTGGGCTGTGTTTTCAGTGCTTACAGAACCCTTATCTCAGGGAAATAAATGTGCATGGCCCTTGTTTCACACAATATTTTGCATCCTTCCCACTGCTTTTCCTCCCTTTTGCTTCCCTGTGCTCAGCCTGTGGGTAATTGGAAGGCAAAAAAAATTAAAAAAAAAAATTAAAAAGTGCTGTAGGAATTGGCTCCCCTGCAAGCTGAGACCTCAGGCAGGCAGAAAGCCCTGAGAGGCATTTGTCAGCTTTGATACTGACATTAAGGCTGAGGTGTCAAATTATTTCTGATTTCCTCACACTGGGAACAAGTGCAGGAAGCTGCAGGATGCCACTTGGTCAATGCTGACATTTCCTGGCCCTTGCTGGCTTCTCTGTGAAGCTGATCTGGGATTTTGGCTCCTTTTCTCTGGGAGCAAAATGTGGTTTTTTTCCCATGGTGCTTGTGAATGCACAGCTGGGATGGGACCTTCTGGTACCAACAAGATCCCTTCAGTGCAAAACCAGCTCAGGTCACTGCACTCACCTTTTTTTTTTTTTTTTTTTTCCCTTGTAGATAATTTTCCTTTGCCTGAGGCTTTGTAAAAAAAAAAATCAGCAGCCTTAGGTTACTGTAGGTCTGATTCTCTCTGTCCCATTGCCCTCCCATTTCCCCTTTTCTGCCAGTCACACCTGCATGGGGGGAATTGGCTTCTATAGAGTGAGGTTAAAGATGGTAAAAAGAGGTTAAAGAAAAAAAAAAATGAGGTTAAGGATGGTTAAAAGAGGTTAAAGAAAAAAGAGTGAGGTTAAAGATCTCGGTGAGATCCCCCAGGGATCTTTCTTTTCATTTTTCCCTCCATAAAAGGTGCTTTCTCTGCTTCCACACGTTCAGAAGTTCAGGAAAAAGTGTTTTGCAAGGGCAAAGTTGTGACTTACTTCAAGCTGTAAGGTAATGACTGATGTATTCATCAGGTTAAATATTCTAAAATATATTCCTAGGTCTTACAAAAATTCTCTGACTTACAAACTGCTTGTATAAATATGCATGACTGCCCCAAAATATTTTTTTTTTCAAATTCTCATTTAAGTTTTCCCATTCTTGAATACTGGAGATAGTGGAGTGACAGAATTAGGTACAAGCAAAGCCCTGAATAAATACCAGGAGTCTATGAATATTGCATTGACTCTGAGATGCACATTTAAAGAGTGCCTCAAGATATTATGTTAGAAAAAGTGGTAGTGTAAAGCAGGTGCTTTGGGACTGGGTTAATGGCTTCCCAGCAAGTTTATGTGCTTGCCCCATCCAGGAAAACAAATGCATAGGAACTGGAAATGGAAAAAAAAATAGAAATACTAAAAAAAATAATAATAATTAAAAAAAAAAGACAAAACCCTTGGATTTCTAAGAAAGTTTCCTGGGACCTGTGAAGAGGTGAGCACTTGGGTGGCACAGGGCTGGCTGCTCAGATGCAGGGGGATGCTATAGAGGAAGGGGTTATGCTCAAGAGGCAATAAAAATACAAGGAATAATAATTTCAGGAATTTCTATTAGAGTCTCCTCAGCATGCCCTGACAAAGCTGTGTCAGCTGGCAGAGAGAAAATCCTAAGTACCATAACCAGCAATAAAAATATTTGTGTATAATGAGCTTCCTATGATAGAACTCTTCTTCTTCTTTTTTTTTTTTTTTTTTTTTTTTTTTTGTCACATAAAAGGATTTGGGGAGAAAAAGTAACATTTCAGAAGTTCATCCATACTTTAGTAAAGATTTTTATAGGCTTTCAACGTGAGGGAAATTATTGCTACTTATTTTCTAGCAGACAATTGTACTGCAGGTAAAACCCACTGAGTGCTGTGGGAGGATGGTTTGTAATTTTGTATTAAAAACTTCTTCATGGAAACTCCTATTGGGAAAAATCTTTTAAAGGGCAGTGCATAAAAATAGGGTGATTTGTGGGATCTGGAGGTTTAGTTTTCTTTTTGGCCACCTGAGCTTTTCCCTGAAAAGGGGAAGTCTGGCTGAAAGTGTAACAAAAGTGTTCCTTGAGAAATGAAAAATTTTGCTGTTTCTTGAGCCTCAGGTGTGCAGCAAGAGTGCTTGAAAGCTGAAAACAGCTTAAACTCAACCATGCTTTCATTTTCTTTGACTTCTCTGAATTACAGCCACTTGGCTGTGAAGTTATGTTAAAAGAGAGAAATTCTTGAATTTCGAATCTGGTAAAATTTTGATGAATGAATAAGAAAAAAAAATTGAAAGCAAAATCAACTGCTATTTTGTTGAGAGGGAAAAGGATAAGTTCACAAGTTATATTTAACAATTATGTTATTTTATACATAAAGAAGCCAGCTCTATGAAAGGCAAACTATGTAGTGATTAAATAATCTGTTTTCCTATATCTGAACTAATGAAAGGTTCTGGTTTCTTTATCTGTGAGTTTCCCCATTCCTTCAGTTAGGTGCTTCTCTATTTTACAGGGTGTTTTAGCTCCTCGAATGAAGGTGCAGTAATTACTGATTTTTGTGCTGGGGTCTTTGTGTCAGTCAGGCACCTCCTGTGTCCTTAATGCTCATCCAGGGAATATTCACCTGGTCCTGGGAGCAGGGATGCTGCAGATGGGATGATCCCTTCCTGACCCCAGCACTGCTTGGGTCTCTTTTCCTCTGTTAAGTGAAATGGAAAGATGCTTTTATAGGTTTGCCAGGAGCCTAAATGAGAAGTAAAAAGGATAAATATTTGCATTTGTGTTGCATGTACCCTTTTTGCTCTCTGCTACATTTAATTAGAGCTGGAATTCTGCAATTATTTTTTTTTTTTCTTCCGTGCTCTGTTGGATGGGAAAGCTGAGAGGGGTTTGGTTTTGCTGGGGGTTCCTGTCAGCTTTGCAGTGTTACTCTTCCTCTAATAATTCACAATACAGAATCCTGCAAATCTGTTTCATGGCAAGAAATTTTAGGGGATTTTATGAATTCTCAGAAGGTGTCTTGGTGGCTGCAGGCTCCCTTCTTCCTTCTCTTTTCAGGAAGAGAGGAGAGGAGGGGGTGTTGAGTTGTTGCCTGTACCAATTAGAAAATGACCAGCTGCTCATCAAGCATCAATGCAGTAATTAATGTCACTTCATGCCATGTGGCAGAGCTTGGCAACCCTGGGGGTCCAAAATGTTTTGAAGCTGTATTGAGGCTGGGGCTGTTTCTGTTCTTAACTCTGCCAGAGATGCAGCCCTTGAGCAAAGAGTTTCCCCCCTCATTGCCTGGTTCTCCTTTTGCCCTGACAATTCTGCTGCCTTTTCACAGGCTGCTCAGGTGCTCAGGGGGTGGGGGACATGGAATCCTAGAACTGGCTGGGTTGGAAGGGACCTCAGAGCTCATCAAGTCCAAGCCTTGATCCACTCCCCCCGTGGTTCCCAGCCCATGGCACTGAGTGCCACATCCAGGCTCTTTGGAAATATCTCCAGGGATGGAGAATCCACCCCTTCCCTGGGCAGCCCATTCCAATGGCTGAGCACCCTCTCTCCAAAGAATCCTTTCCTAATATCCAACCTAAACCTCCCCTGGCAGAGCTGAAGCTCTGCCAGGGGAGGTTTAGGTTGGATATTAGGAAAAAATTCTTTAGTCTGTGCCCTCTTATCCTACTGATATCTGCCTGACCCCCCCCTGGCTCCAACCTCCTTTCAGGGAGTTGGAGAGAGTGATGAGGTCTCCCCTGAGCCTCCTCTTCTCCAGCCTCAACACCCCCAGCTCCCTCAGCCCTTCCTCACAGGACTTGTGCTGGATCCCTTCCCAGCCTCCTTGCTCTTCTCTGGACCTGCTCCAGCACCTCAATCTCCTTCCTGAGCTGAGGGGCCCAGAACTGGACACAGGACTCAAGCTGTGGCCTCCCCAGGGCTGAGCACAGGGGCAGAATCCCTTCCCTGGACCTGCTGGCCACGCTGTTCCTGAGCCAGCCCAGGATGCCATTGGCCTTCTTGGCCACCTGGGCACACTGCTGGCTCATGGTCACCTTCCTGGCAATCCAGACTCCCAGGTCCCTCTCTGTCTGGCTGCTCTCAGCCACTCTGTGCCCAGCCTGGAGCTCCCCATGGGGTTGTTGTGGCCAAAGTGCAGGACCCAGCACTTGGAATGTTGAACCTCATCCCGTTGGGATCAGCCCAACTCTCCAGTCTGTCCAGGTCCCTCTGCAGAGCCCTCCTGCCTTCCAGCTGATCCACACTTCCCCCCAGCTTGGTGTCAGCTGTGAATTTGCTGCTGATGGACTCAATGATGGAAGCAAAAACCCATCAAGTGCAGAACTAAACATAGAAAATGAGTGAAGAGCAGGCTCCTTTGCTGTGCTGCAGAGCTGGGTAAACCTACAGGCTTAACAAAGAAAAACAGGAGCTTTCCTTTAATTAAAGTTAAGGCTTCATTACTCTTGAGTAGATAAGAACTTAATATGAAAATATCTCTGCTATTCAGAAGTAGCAGGATCTATTGCAAGTCGTGTGTGAATCATCCCTAATTAAGGAGGAGCTGTATTACAGGGCTGTCTGAGCAGGGACAGGCTCTTCTTTGCAAGCCTCTGAGCTGAAGTCTATTGGCTTTTCATTAGCTCCATTAATTTCAATATTCTGGAAAAGCTGCAGGTGGGCTTTGCCTGAGCAAAGTTGCCACTGGAAAATCAGGGCTTTGCTTCCAAACGTTTTTTCAGGAAAATACCAATTTTAGGCAAAAAGTATCCCTTCTTTTAGCCAAGAAAACTACACATCCAGATCCTTTTATGTGGGGAAAAAAAAAAAAAAAAAAGGATGGGCAGATTCCCTGAAAAATCTGGAAAGCTGGGCTGGCATTGAACCTTCTGTGTGAGCTGCTCTGTGAGCTTCAGACCCGCTTTTTTCAGCCAAGGCATCAGCACAATTGAGAAGTCAAAGCAAAAAAAGGAGACCAAATCAGCTCCTGAAGCTGAGGGCAAAGATTTTCAGCTTGCCAGGGACTGGAAGATGCTGAGTGTGGCTTCACCATCTCCCTAGCAGGCAAGTTACTGGGTCTGACGGGAAGTGAGGGAGGAAAGCAAATTAAATGTGTGTTTTCTACACCTTGAGGTTTAAAATAGTAAATGTGAGGTGGTAATAGGAAGTTGTGTACCCGAGCAGTAATGTGTCACCTTCAGCAGCTGCCTCAGCATGTAAATAATTCAGACCCAGCTGGATATGGATTCAGCAGTCAGCATTTAATATTGATGAAAATAATTTGTTGTGTGCCTGTTGCTCTGTAGAAAACACAGTGAAAAGGAGAGTTCTGGAGTGTGTATGAGGAGTGTGTTTCCCTCTAAGCATGAAGGGTTTGCCCTGGTTGGGCCATGGCCTTTTGGTCACCTGCCCACCAAGTGGGACCCAAAATTCAGAATACAGCCTGGTAAGAAAGAATGTTCAAGCCATTTAGAAATGTTCTCAGAATTATTCTAAAATGTCTATTCCCACCTAGAGGGACCCAAAATTCAGAATACAGCCTGGTAAGAAAGAACGTGCAAGCCACATAAAAAACGTTCTCAGGATTATTCTAAAACTTCACAGGAAATATTGAGAATATTTTTTCTTTCTTTGCTAAGTTGTATGTGTAGTTTTTGAAAGCTGTTTTAACTATCTCCACATCAGACTCTTCTTCTGAGCCACAGGCTTTAAAACTTCAGTGTTTTAAAAGTTGTTTAGATCTGTGCATTTAGCAAGGCTATATTATGTTACAGTATTTATCCCAGGATTGCTTGGCTTCAGTCTTTTTCAAGTAAAAAGCCCCAAGAAGTATCCAAATAAAGCTCAGATCAGGGTTAGGGTCAAATTCAGATGTGGTTCTGAGGGGGAACTTTCTCACAGTCATTTTGAAGTTGTCACCAAAACAAAATCCCAACAAAACAAAAAGTTAATGTTATGCTTCAGAGAAGAAATGGAAATGCTTCTTTAGCAGGGGAAGAAATGCACCAAGGTCAATTTTGGCCACTGTCAGTTCCAAAAGGCAGAAGAATAAAAAGGCCATTAACAGATAAATAAATAAACAAAACCCCACAACCAAACAAAGAAAAAAAAACATTCCACAATTTTTTAAAACACCCTAAAACTCAAGGTCCTTGAAATCCTCCCCTGGCCAGATAAAATTGATTTAATTCTGTCTGGGCAGGGTGGGTGACACTGCAGCCCCAGAGAAGAGGAATGAGCATCATCAAGCAACCTCATTTTTCTTCATGTGCTTCCCAAATTGGCAGCACAACAAACTTTTCTTTGTCCTCCAGCACTGATTTCCCATGTGCCTGAGAATGTAGGTTATTATCTGGAGCTCTGATCCAGGGCACTGAGACACAGGAAAGGGCCAGGGACAGAAAGGTTGACAAGTGCCTGGTTTGGTTTTATTCTCTCAGTCCTTTCACCAAAAGCTGATCTCCTCCTCCCTTTTATTTTCTAGCCACTGCTTGACATTTTTTCCTGTTGAAGGAGCATTAAAAAAACCAATATGCATGCTCACAGTGGGCACTTAGAGCAGCCTGAGAAATAAACATGTCTTTGTCCCAAGGCAGGTCAGCAGCTAGAGTAATTCATAGCAAGAAAAGCTGCTTTAGAGAGGGAAAAATCCCCAGCCAGCCAGCAGAACCACCTCCCAGCCTGCCTGAAGAGAGGCCAGGAGCCTCAGGTCCTGTTACAAGTTAGCTTTTGCTAGTAAAGTCACAAATAATTCACAATACTCTGGGCACAGTGGTATTTCTAGCTCCGAGTGCATGAAGGATTTTGTAAAAATCCAGGAATCTTGAGGCTGTCTTTTAAAATAGCACTCTTTTCAAAGTCACATTTTGTCTGATTTTCTTTTTTTTTAGCTACTTTTCAGCTGCTGTTGTGCATGGCATGTGTGCAAACATCTGTGGCATCAGAAAGGCTTTGCTGTCTGGGGGATCCTGAGGCTGTTGGGGTTTCATATTTGTATAAATTGCACCAAAGCCAAAGCTAAGGAGAGAAATTTGGTGGCAGCAGAGAGTTAGGAATTGTCAGCAAAGAGACAACTGCATCCTGGTGTAGGAGAAAGGTTTGTTTGTAGCAGGAAAAGGAGGATGGAAGTTTGGCAATCACTGGGCCAAAGAGTGATCTGAAGAGAAGAATTTGGCTCTTTCCAGCTGCCTGTAGTTGAACACCTACCCAAAATTAACTTCCTAGGCTCCTTTTGCAGCCAGTGCAGAGGCATTCTAGGAGATAAATAATCCCAGAAGAGCCAAAAAAGGAGATCCCATGATATGAATAAATGTTTGAGCTGGTATTATATGGCATGGCTGAGTTTATGCTACAATTAATTGTGCATTTTAATGGCCCACTGATGAAACCCAGCCAAGCTCCCAGTTTGGCAGGACTCATATGGGAAATACCCTGGTGCCCTGTGTGTCTGTGATCTGTAGTGTTCTGCTTTCTGTCTGTCCCTCGTGGTGAGTTCCAGGTTCCTTTCAAGATGGGAAAGGATCTCCTGAAGTCACTGAAATGCATCAGAGGTTTAAAGTGACTCGGGATGATCACTTTGCCAGCCTGGTTGTCCTTAGGTGAATCAAACGTGGGGATGGGAGGTTCTGCTTGTGCTCCTTACACCTCATCCCATGCTCCTGTTCATCCCTGTGGGGTCAGCTCCTGGGTGGGAGCCCCTGGACATGGTCCTGAGATCCTGCACTGCTCTGAGCTGACACACAGGGAGCTCAGGGCGTGCAGATCACTGAATGTCAGGGGTTTGGGAAGGGACCTCTGGAGATCCCACAGCCCCAGCAGGATCCCCCAGGAACACATCCAGGGGGGTTCAAAGCCTCCAGAGAAGGAGACTCCACAACCCCCTGGGCAGCCTCTGGGCTCCATCACCTTCACAGCCAAGAAGTTTCTCCTCATGTTGAGCTGGAACTTCCCATGTTCTGGTTTCAACCCATTATTCCTTGTCTTGGGCACCCCAGAACAGAGATTGTCCCCTTCCTCTTGCCCCCCAGCCCTCAGCTATTGATGGACATTCAGAGATCCCCTCTCAGCCTTCTCTTCTCCACCCTTGGAACACTTGGTGCCTTGGAACACCCCCAGGTCCCTCAGTCCTTCTTCCCAGCAGAGATGCTCAAGTCCCTTCAGCATCCTCAGAGCTCTCCCTTGGCCTCTCTCCAGGAGATCCCAGTCTCTCCTGAACTGGGGACCCCCAAACTGGAACCAGAATTCCAGCTGTGGTCTCCCCAGGGCAGAGCAGAGGGGTTGGGGAACCTCCCTGAATCTGCTGGATACTTTTCCTGATGCCTCAGGACACACTGCTGACCCTGGGGAATTCCACTGGGACCCCAAGGGCTTTTTCCTTGGAGCAAACCACGGTGTTTGATGTTTCCCAAGCAGCTCAGAGAGTTCTATCCCATCAGAATGTCTGGATGCTTGAGAGGAGGTGGGAGCAGAGCCCTTTTTTTTGTTTGTACCCTTCCCACATCCCTCCCAGTTTCTGGTCTTGTGACATCCTGATGCAAACTTGTGTAGCTCTGCCAGGAAAAGGGGATGGAAGCAGAGTTATTACTGGTTCCAGTTTGTCAGCAGCAAAATGGGACCTTGGGCTTTATTCTTCCAGGTGACTTAAGACATCATGATGTGGTTCTATAAATATCAGATGCATTCAAGCTGATTTTTTTGAAGGTTAAAATGGTTTTGCATTACTGTTTCGGGGTTTTTTTTTCCAGTTTCACACCTTGTATGTAGCTGTATTAGAGACAGAAAGAGGGGGTGTAACAACACTTCAGGCTCTTTGGTTTGGGTTTTCTTTTCTCTGCTTGTTTCTCCAGCTTCTGTTTCAAAAATAGGCAGGGAGAATTTTGCCTGTGACCTGGAGTTAAATAGAGTTATCAGTCATTTAAAGCAGTCCTTCAAAATTTGTCCAAGAAGAAATAAACAAAACAAAACAACAAAAAAACCCACAAAAAACCCCAAACCCCAAAAGAACAAACCCAAAAACAAAGAGAAAAAAAAAAAGAAGCTAATGCTCAAGATTTCAAGACTAATTTGTTTTGTGGGTTTTTTTATAATTTCTTTATGAATCTCACTTTTCTGGTGTCTGACCAGGGGAGAGGTGCTCAGAAAACCTTAAGCCTGATTTTCAGTGGGTGTTGGGCATGCAACATATTTTAAAACTATCCCATAAGTGGCTTGCCCTGCCAGTTCTGGTGCCCAGAATTTGAAATTTGAAAGCCCCATCAGCTGATTCTTTTTTTGACATCACTCCCAGCTTCTCCCTTTCTGTAAATGCAGTTGACCCCCCTGGACTGAACTTCTGGGCTCTGGGCACTGAGTGAGGATTCTGCAAAGTGCTCCATGCCCAGAGGGGGAAAGAGGATTTGAAGCAGAAGGAGAGGGTTTGAAGAGGATTTGAAGCAGGGAGGTGACTGGAGAGCAGGGCAGGTGCAAACCCTTTGGGTCCTTGATTTTGATATTAGGAAATTTGTCTTTAATTCTTGTCAAAATGAAGAACTTGGCTGGCGTGCACTCTGGCTCCTTTCTGGCTAAAAAAAACCAAAAAAAAAATGGATTTTTTTTACTGGGGAGATGAGATTCTAGTGGGAATGAGTAAGAGGAACTCAGTACAGTCTGTGCCTCTGTTCCCATGGAGGGTTGGGATGTGCCTGGTTTTTGCCCAGGAGACACAGCCACAGCCAGAGAGTTTAAGGTGCTCCAAGGTTGTACAAAGTAGGCTCAGGTATAGAGAAGGATATTAATTTAGGTTATTAATTTAGGTTTAGCTCAACTAAACACAAGGCTTTTTGCTCATCTAGTTTGCTTTTGTACCTTGGTGTGTAGTTTTCTTGGCTAATAGAAGGGATACATTCTGCCTAAAATTACAATTTTCCTGAAAAAAAGGTTTGCAAGCCCCACTCTGCCTTTGTCTCTCTCTTGGGATTTTGCTGTCTGGCTTTTCTGCTGCCTGCACTGTCAGTTTGGGTTGCTGATGATGATTAAAAGGAAAAACCCAAGGTTTCAGCACATGTTTCATGCATTGGTTTCTCCTGCTAGGTGTGTGCTGTCCTTTGGAGCCTCTCATGGTAAATTGTGCCTCATAACCCCATTTCTAATGGGTGCATTTCTTTTGAATATTGTTCAGAGCTGGTCTGAGTAATCAATAAACATGTGCTGGCCAGCATGAAGTTTTCCTATCCCATTTTGTGTTGTGTGATGACCACTCAGCCTGGGTGTTCCTAAATAATCACCTGATAGAACTGCTCATACTTAGGTTACCCAGTAGCATCCTTCCTGTCCAGCTGGGTGCTGTCCTTCCAGCCTTTTCTAGAAGGGAAACTTCCCAACTTCCTATAGCAGAAAACAGTTCCAGGAGAGCAGTAGGATTTTCTGCTGCTTATCCAAAGGCAGGAAAGCAGCAGTGCATGTTCAGCACACCTCTTCTACCCCTTTGGAGCAGCAGCTTAGGGGATATAAAGGAGATTTGGGGTGGGTTTTGTGTTTTTTGCCTTTTACTCCTGTCTGAGCCACCAAAAGTCCAGCATGCAGCATCAGCCAAGAAAGCAAAATTTTTTTCAGAGTGAAAACCTCTGCCAGGTGCTGAGGACTCCATCAGATCTTGGTCTCTTGTCCTGGAGCTGCTGTCCCTGCCTCCATCACTCTTCCCCCAGCAGAAAGCATCAGCAGCCACGTGTCCCCAGGGTGTTCCCTGCCTGAGAGCTCTGGAAATATTCCCACTCCAGCATCCTGTGAGCAGTGGGTGTTCAGGAGGGATGGAACAAGTGTATTTTTAGGCAGCTGCAGTGACTGAAAGCTCTGCAGAACACCAGCAGCCACGGTTTGCCCTGCCACTGCCACCAGTGTTGCTCTGATCTCATCTCTTGAAGATGAGAAAAGAACAAAAGCCAAACTTCCCATCTCAGCTGCTTGCAGCCCTGCAAAATGCTGGCTTCAAATCTACCAAGAGCTCTTTTTGGCTCTTCAGGCTGGAGAACATTTGAAGCTGTTAATGGAACCCACTGACTGGAGAGTCATCTTGGTCAGCAAAATGAGTCCTTCCAAAGCCAGTCGTCCTCTGCTTGCTCCACTTGTATTTAGACTAATACCTATTTTTTAATTTTTTTCTTTTTTTTTCTTTCTTTTTTTTTCTTTTTTTTTTTTCTTTTTTTTTTTTTTTTGAGACAAAGAGAAAACAATCCAGTGAAGTAAGTGGCCTGGACCAGATATTTAACCAGGGGTGGCAGCTGGAAATGCTGGGACCCACACTGACATGCTTCTCTAATGAGATTAAAAATCCCCCAGGGATCTGGGACTGGGGTTTTTTGTTGTTGTTGGGGTTTTTTGTTTTTTGTTTTTTTAAGAAACATCAATAGGAAAAAATAACCACCTCACTTGATTATCAAGGAAAAGAGGAGCCATATGGAATTGTGTCCCTCTGAGAGGAGGACAGAGCCATCACAGCCAGCCTCGTGTCCTTTCTCTGCTGTCCCTTGGCGACCTCAGCTTTTCCTCCTGATTTTCTGTAATGAGGCCATAAATGGCACAGTGTAATTCACCTTTTCTGCAGTGTTGTCTCTTGGGTCTCCATCCTGGGAGTCTCATTTTCCCTTTCTCTGCATGCCCTGCTCTGCTCATCCTCTTTGTCTGCGGACTCTGTGCCTCTGCTGCTTCCTTGCTTCCCTCTGAATTTTATTCTCCTTTTCTGAGGGATCAGATTGAGGAGGCAGAAGTAAGACTGATTGCATTTGCAAGGAAGATGCCATCAGCTCTCATGTGGTTCGTTGTTTTTTTTTTTTTTACTAACTTTGCTGGAGTAGCCAAGTCATTCTGGGTTTGCTCAGAAATTGTTGAGTCATTTACAAGAAATAAATAAAATGAGGAGGTTATTTTGGAACCAGGGCCTGATGTTCTGTGTAATATAGTAACACCAGATTTCTCTCTGTGATTTTAGCACCCAGCTTGTGGTAGATGCCTGGGACTTGGGTGTTCTTCCATGCAAACAAGTAGCTCAGCTTCTTTTTCCAGCCCACGTGTCCTTCTTATGGTGGGGACACCAGAACTGGACCCAGTATTTGAGGTGGGGTCTTACAGGAGCAGAGCAGAGGGGGAGATCACCTCTCTTGAGCTGGTTTAATTAAACCATAAATGCCAAAATATTATTTTTATTATTTTTTTTAGTGCTTTTCCAGTTCTATGTATAGTGGGGGGAGCTTTAGACAGCGCAGAGGGACCAAGAACCTGTGGAGGCAGCAGGTGGTGGCAGGCACAACCCCTCAGCAAAGCCCAGACATGCAATTAAAGCCCAAAAATCTTTTTTTTTAGAGCAGACTGAGTGGGGCAGTGCTGTCATTTAACCTCCCAGAGCCTTCCCAGGCAGCAGTGGTGTCAAGTCTCCCTGGTCCTATTTATCCCAGTCCTTAATAAGGCAGCAGAGCCCTTCCCTTGCCAGGGGAGGTGATGGGAGGGAGGAAGGTCTGGGTGCTCCTCAGTAGCCAGAAAGGGAAAGCTGCCAAGGACAAAGAGCCTGAGCTGTGCGTGGCAGGCAGAGAAAGCTCTTTGGATCACATTGTGATTCATTATTTTTCTGGGAAAAAAAAAAAAAAAAAAAAAAAAAAAAAAAAAAAAAAAAAAAAAAAAAAAAAGTCTGGTGATGTTGGTGGGGTGGGGGTGCAGCTGTAAGTCTGCAGGCTCCCAGCCCTAGAGAGCAGCTCCAAATTGCAGCCTGTAAATAGATGTATATATATTTAACCTCTTAGAAGGGCTGGAGCTCCCTGCTGCAGCACAATAAAAATGGTGTTAGTTACCAGGGAGGTGGCATGGGCTGTCTGCAGAGCTGGGCCAGTCCTGGGGATTTCTGATGGGAAGGGAGGGGTAATCTGGGAACAGGGGTTTGAGAGCTCTGTCTGTTTATTGGGGGTAGTCTGTGAACAGGATTTTGAGATTTATTTATTTATTATTTCTTGAGGGGTAATCTGAAAACCAGAATTTTGAGCTTTATTATTTATTGGGGGGGTAATCTGTGAACAGGGTTTTGAGCTTTATTATTTATTGGGGGGAATCTGGGAACAGAGTTTTGAGCTTTATTTATTGGGGGGGAATCTGGGAACAGGATTTTGAGCTTTATTTATTTATAATTTATTGGGGAGTCACCTGGGAACAGGGGTTTGAGAGCTCTGTCTGTTTATTGGGGGTAGTCTGTGAACAGGATTTTGAGATTTATTTATTTATTATTTCTTGGGGGGTAATCTGTAAACCAGAATTTTGAGCTTTATTATTTATCCGGGGGGGTTGTCTGTGTGCAGGGTTTTGAGCTTTATTATTTATGGGGGGGGTAATCTGTGAACAGGGTTTTGAGCTTTATTTACTGGGGGGGAATCTGGGAACAGGATTTTGAGCTTTATTTATTTATAATTTATTGGGGGGGGGAATGATATTTTGCACAGTCCCCAGGATTAAAAAATAAATAAATAAATGTTCAGACCCTTGAGCTCATGGCCTCTTCCAGCCTTCTCCCACGAGACAGCTGATTTATATTGAGATTTTTTTTTTTTTCCCCCCCTCGTCTCTGACCACCTCAGTCATTCCAACAGCTTTGAAACCCCCAGCTAAAAAAGGAGAGCGGTGCAGGCTGTGCCTCTCCCCCCGATTGGGCAGAGCAGGGGATTATTTTATTTATTTATTTTTTATTATTAGTATTTGCGGGAGGGGAGCGCGGCAGCCAAACGCGGCGAATATTGATCTGAAACCTGCGGGGCTCTCCTTGCCAGCCCTGATTATGCAGGCAGGGGCAGAGCTCAGCCTGATTGGAGGCTGGAAGACTTGAGGAGAAGGGGGAGAGAGAGGAGCCCGGGAGAGAGCTGGAGCTGGAACCACTGGAAAAGGAGAGGAGAGGAGGAGAGCAGGGGGTGCCCAGCGCCTTTATGCCCCCATCTGCCAGCAGCTCCCATGGCCGGGGCAGCCTGCCCCTCGCCCAGCTAGCTGTGCCTGCCTGCCCGAGCAGCAGAAATCCTTTGGGAGGATCTCCTGCCCCTGGATGTAAAGGAAGGACAATGGGGATGATGCTCTGAGCGGTGCCCGCGGCTCCTCCCTGCTCCGCGCCCCAGCCGGGCCGGGGCGATGGACATGAACATGAAGAAGTTCACGGTGCGGAGGTTCTTCTCGGTTTATCTCCGCAAGAAGTCTCGCTCCAAGAGCTCGAGCCTCAGTAGATTCGAGGTAAAATCCTGCCCCTTTCACTCTGTCACACGGAACCGACCCGGTGTTAGGTGCTGGGAGAGATGGAAGGGAACGCCCGAGCTCAGGGATGGGAGGAAAGAGTCAAAGCTGAGCTCTCCCCGGAGGTGGGGATGTTCGCACCTGATGGGCTTTGTTTCAGCCTGATTCCGGGCTTTTTTCCTCCTGGGTAGGATTCAATGCATTGCATAATGGATTTAGGGTGTTGCTAAGGATCCGTCTCAGCCCGGCAGGGGAGGAGGAAGCCGGTTCAGGACATCGTGAAGTTGTAGGAAATAATTGGGGGACCACTGAAATGAGCAGGAATTAGGGATCCTGGGTTGCAGGAGCCTCGTGTTTCAGGCTCCCTCCCTTGTGCACGCCGAGTTCTTTCTCAGCGAGAGGTTTCCAAATAATTAATCAGTTTTCTGGTGCCTTTTATCCACACGCGACGTGAGACGGGGATTTTCCTGCTTGCCCGTCTGGAGGTCCTCATGCTTACACGGATTGTTTGCATTTCTCCTCTCTCTCTCGCATCTTTTTTTTGGGGTTTATTTTCTGGCTTGCTGCTTGGTTGTTTTTAATTTTCTTGCAAGGAGAAGTTGTTCCTGCGGAGCAGGGGAACGATGTCAGATGAAACCCAGAGGGGTTTTAGCAGTGAGGGGAAATGCTCGAGTCCCGGGGGTATTCAGGAGATAGGAATGTGGGAATGGGGTAGGAGCAGGATTTCTGCCTCTCTTCCTTGAGCCATTGTTCTCCGGCCCTATATTTGGAGCCGGCAGGATGTGAGATCAATGGAATAGATGTCAGGGATATTTATCTTGGGCACTTCACCATCGCTGAATGATCTGCAGCCTCGGCACTGAGACAGAGGTGGAGGGGACCCGATTCCCCTCTGCCTCTTCGGCTGCCCTCCCAGGAGTGATTCCGCCTTGCACACCGGCATTCCCAGGAGCAGGATTCGGTCTCCTGCTGTGGGAATGCATTTTAATGTGCAATCCCCCCAGTGCCCTATTTAAAGCAGCAGGTAACTGCTCCAGCATCGAGTTCTTCATGTGCCATTGCCTCAGCTGGGCAAAGCTTGGCTGGTGGGGTTTGTTGTGATTTTATTAACTCTTTAAAAAAAAAAAAAACCTTCTTGGAAAACGGTCCTATAAGGCACTTCGGTTTTACTTCTCTCACCATGCTACGCATTTAAAACACTCATAGAGAGGAGTTTTCAAACACTGCTCCTTGCAAGTCCCTCCAGGACTGAGGGCAGAGGGGGGAACCCTTCCTTTTCCCACTCAGAACCCAGCCCTGCAAAGGCTGAGCTGAAAGGGATGTTCCTCTGTGCATGCACTGAGCCCAGGCTACAACAGAGTAGCCCTGGATTACACAGAGGAGTAACCCAGAGGGGCTGAGCAGCCCCAGGGCAGTGCCCCAGCACCCAGGGACTCGTTTGACAGTGTCACAGTCTGGCAGAAACAGATGACAACTCACTAATTGTTTAATTTACTGAGCAGTGTAACAGGAGTGAGCAGTACAACTCAGCATTTGTAGCAGGGCAGACCCTCACTTCATGTAAAAAAAAAATAATTAAAAAAAAATAAATATATATAGTCCTTACAATCTATTTGATCATCAGGATTGCATTCTATCTGTTGGACTTTTTCAATATCTGTGAAATAGTTTTCCCTTACATGAGTTGTCCTGTAATGATTTTTTTTTTTCCCTGATTTTTAAAATAATTTGCTTCAAGAAGCAGCCTGGTGTGTGTCTCCTGCCTCACATGGGCACTCAGAGCCTTTCCTCCTTCTCTCTTCCTTGACTGGGCAGTAATCACCAACTTTGTGCAAAGTGACTCAGGATTATAATACACCGGGGAAGAGGGGTTGATCCAACCAGGAAGAAAAAAAAAATTATTCATAAAACCTATTCAGCTATTGAAGTGGGAAAATCAGCAGAGATGGGGAAAAACCAAAACATGAGCACGGAGCCCTCCCTGTGAGCTCCATCCCTGAGCCAAACAAAGTGCAAGGAAACCTACTGGGAGTTGGAAATTTAGAATCTTCTTCCTCCTTGTAGGCAGCTGCTTTTAAAGAGGCAGTAAAAATGCAGAGGGTATTACAAGGTGGAATGAGTGGCATTAGAATAAAAGTGGGGACTTTGGAGAGGACAGAGGTGGTGTTGGTGTGCTCAGTGTTCCTCAGCCAACAGGAGCTGTGGTGCTGGGAAATTCCCTCTGGAATTTGGAAGGGGTTTGGTGTTCCTTGGTTGTGTGGGATTTTTGTTGTGGGGTTCTCTGGGCCAGAGGAGAAAGAAGGTTGAGGGGTTTAGGATACTCCTGGGTCCCAGCCTTTCATATCTTTAAATTACCACTATTAGCATGGATCTCGAATGCTGTTATATTGGTTATTAATATCCTGTGATTAATTGCTTTTTCACCTGGGGTGTTGTGCTAGGCTTGGAATTCACTCCCATGACTTACAGAGCCAGGGATCAAGATGCAGAAAATGACTTAGCAAATCACAGCTTGTGCCTTGCCCTTTTCTTCATGGTTTCCAATGCCAGTAGCATTGCTGTGCCCCAGACAAGAAGTTCCTTGCCTCCTGTAGGAAGGTGGCTTTCTCACCTGGTCCCTCTGCAGGAGGCAGAGCACTCTCTGTAAATGAGATATTACAGGGCTTCTGTTTCATCCTGCCCAAAATGTTTGCTCTTTTTATTCTTCTGGAAAGCCTATCTGAAACTGGAACTTACTCAGCTATGCTTTTGGGTTTCCAGTTTCTATGATTTTTCAGCATATCCTGCATTGCCCTTCATTTGTAGAGTATCTAGTGATGGAATTTTATTAAAGTCACAGATTTGCCCTTCTGCATCCACCCCGAGTCCTTACTGAGGTCAGCTGAAAATCCAGACAAGCCAATGGAACTGCATGTGTGCATCCCAGGGAAAGGCTCTGGGTTTATGGTGAGGAATCTGGATGTAAAACCCCCAGGAAAAAGCATGCAGAGTGTGGAGCTGCTGAGGACTCTGAGCCCCAGTGGAATGCATCTCATGGCAGTGAGCAGTATCCCTTGATTTATAACCCCAAAGTTAAATATGCCATTTGGATGAGCTGGGAGAGACCTAAGCATGCAAAGAATTTGAGTATATTTGTTCCAGTGATGCAGAAGCCTTTCTTGGGTTGTTTGGTTGGGTTTTTTTATTATTATTTTTCCTTTTAAAAAAACAAAAAAAAAATTAAGACAGTGACGAATTAAAGCACTTTTGGGGCACGTGTCTTTTTGGTCCCTTTGCACGTCCGGTATAGTTTTAATTAGTTCTTTTTCAATTTTTGTTCTACTGGTAATGGTGAATCCAAATTCTGTCTGATCAATGAGTGGGGCTTAGAGGTCTTGAAAATAATTCAAACACAATTTGGAGCTTTCTGGGTCTTGGCAGAGGCAGAACCACCTCTGGGGAACTCGTGTTGGGTCCTCCTTGGGCTCCAGCCCTGGCACATGGGCAATGGCAGCAAATCTGTGCAGAGGAAATGGCCCTGGCTTCTGTAATGCTTTGTTCTGGGAGATTTTCTGTTCTAATCTTCAGCTCTGATTCTGATTTCCTAAAGGCTTAAGTTTACAGCAGCCTCAGGAGAGCAGCCAGCAGTTTCCAGCAGGGTTTCACTTGCAGACACTTCAGAACCCTTCTGTGCTGGTGAAATGAACAATCCTCTTCTCCTTTATCTACCTTTTTTTTTTTTTTTTTTTTTTTTTTACTATTTTTTTGGTAGATACTAATATTGGAGATGAGTATATTCTTTCTCCCCAAGGTGAGCCAGAAAGAGCCAAAAGAAAGAACAGAGCTGATGGAGATCAGCTCAAGATCAATTACATGAGGTGCAAGTCCTGAGGCAGTCTTAGAGGGGTTTTTTTATTATTATTATTTTTATTCCCTTGGTAATGATCATCTGTGTGATGTCTGTTCTGGTTACAGCAGAAGTTACCAGCACTATTGTAGTCTGACTTCCCCCAGCTGCAAGCAAGACTTTTTATGAGGAAATGCTCCAATTCTCAGGGTCTTGCTGGGGGAAGGGAGGCAGGGAGAGCAGGAGGAGCATGTAGGTCACTTGAGGAGCCAGGAAATCCAATTTCCAGGCTCATTTTTTAACTTGCTGTGTCATTACACATAGTTCAGACCTCTGTGCCCTGCACGCACCGTTTGTAAAATTAAAATTTTGATGCTTATTCAGGTCCCTTTAATACCATTGTACCAACTTGCTCTGGTTTGGTAGGAAGAGAGCCTGCTCACGTGTGTACACGTTCATGAGAAAGAAATTGCCCCCAAAATCCTTGTGATTTATCCCAAAATAAACTCCTTGGACCTCAGACCTGATAAGTGCTTCCCCTGAGCCTCAAATTAACTGCTGAGCTATAGAAAGAAAAATCAAGCAGGAGGATGCTGGGGATAACTTGTGCATAGGAAAAAAAATCAACAAAAAAATAGGACTGGGTGGGATCTATAAAAACCTTGGTCTGGAGTCCCCCTCCTCCTCCTCCTCAGGCAGCATCAGCAATATCTGAACTATTCCACCAGACAAAGATGTTCTCCTCACCTCTTCTTAGGGAATTCCAGTGGTAAATCCCTGTAATCTCCCTAGCAGGGTGTTTTACAGCATTACCCTCAGTGTCTGAGAGTTTTGCTAATGTCTAACACCAGTTTTTCTTACAGCAATTTTAAGTCTGTGTCTTCTTCTAAGTGTGGAAAACATCTTGTTTCCTTGCCTTGCCCGCAGGGTTCTCAGGCATCTGAAAGCTTTCCAGGTCTTCTTTCTCAGTCTTTTCTGGGAAAATGTTTCTTTTCTCCTTGATGAAAGTTCGGGACTTTCAGGAGCAGGACCCTGTGCCAGTCACAAGAACCCTGTGCAGGAGAAGTTACTTTTTTGGGATGCTAATGGTCCATTGTAAATATTTTATTCCAAAGCACCCTATCCCACCAAAGACCAGTCCCATGGGTCATTTTTCCCTCCATTTCCACCATCTAGATGTGTAAAATATGTCATTTTATTCTAGGTGGTAGCTCATAACCTGGATGATGCTCAGGGGACTGAGCTCTCCTGCACCTCTTTTTGTTATCAGCATTTAATTCTCCATTTTCCTGCTGGTGCTGGGAGAAGGACTCCTTTAGGCTTTGCTTTTTGCCTCTGCATCCTCAGAGACAACTGGAAATTTTTCTGAAGACAGACAGAAATCAAAACAAAACAAACCAACCAAAAAAAAAAAAAACCAAACCCAACAAACACCTCCTTGTGCTTCTTTAGCAGTCCCTGCAGTAGAAATCCTTCTCATCTCAAGAACTGCTGCTCATTGCCTTTTGTTCACTTCCCAAGACTTAGAGTCCTGCAATGATTCTCTGGAAATATTTGCTGCTAAGGAAGGTCCAGAACCCTGCAGGGAAGCAGCAGTTCTGCCCTGGGGACACTCAGTGGGTGCCTGGGCCGTGCCACCAGGGCACTGTGTCATTCCCTGGAAAAAAATGAGTGGGAAAAAATGAGTGGAGCACTGAACCTGCTCTGGAAGTAGCTTCCTGGGTGAGGATGTGTGAGGAAGGCTGCATCCCATCTCCTCATCCTGGCAGCACAGGTACCATTCCCACCCAGGGAAAAAGAGTTTGGGGTGTGGATTCCTTTGGTGGGGCAGAGATGGTGGCCATGGGATGGGTTCCCAGGATTTCAGCAGAAAACTGTGGGGTGCAGGAGAGCCTCGAGCTCTCAGGGTGGGTACTGGAGGTGCAAAAGGGGAGCTGGAGGCTGCTGGGGTGCTCTCAGGTCATGAGTAGTGATCAGCTAAATGCCAGGTAGCTCATGAAACCTCAGGAAAGGAGCTTGTGTGTCAGGCAGGTGGAGTTAAGAGGTGTCACATCCTGCAGGGCCACATTTGGGCTGAGGGATGAGTGGTAGAAGAGAGAAAATGGTTCTCTTCGGGAGTTGTTAGGAATAAGCTGAAGGCTGTAGAAGGACTTGGGGGAAGGAGCACGTGGTTTTATCTAGAGATTTCCCCTTTGCCTGGTGGTAAAGGACAGAGAGTGTCTTGTTTGTTCCCAGAGGTCCCATCCCATCCTCCAGGGAAGTTTGTGGTCCCCTCATGTGATGCCCAAGAGGACAATGTCAGCTCAGTGCTGGGGCTCTGGAAGGAGAGCTGAGGGCTCTCAGCTCCTGCTAGATGGTAGAGTAAAAAGTACTAATGAGCTCAGAAAGCAGGAAAATAATTTTTTCTTGGGTTTTTTGTTGCTGATTTATTTTCTTATGTGATGAATTTTATGCACATGGACGTATACTCAGTGTCTGGGGTTTTGTATGGTGCTTTCTGAAGTTCTGTAAAGCTCAACAAGATAAAAATAGGTATACTTAGACATTTTTTGAAGTTTATATGGGAATTTGGTTTAAAAACTATGGGATTTGGTAGAGCCTGCTGGTTTTACTGCAAATAACAACATAGTGTGTAAGGCACAATGAAAAATGGCATCTCTTTTCCAGAGGAATACTAGAGGTTGGTCTTAAATCTACCCAGAAAACAAGTCCATAATGATTTTGTGAGTTTTTGTCATTATTAACAAGAAAGATAATATTAGGGAGAGCCTCAGATATCTCCATTTACACATTGACACAGAGATGTATTCCAGACTCAAAGCCTTGCCATGTCCTGAGGAGAGCAGGATTTCCTGGGACAGCAATTAAATGTTGTTTGCATTAATTTTCAGGTTATCTGTCTAAATACCTCCAACCCTGCTGCTGGTGTGCACAATATCTACTTGATTCTTGCATGATTCTGCACTGCAATTTTCAATCATCTGTAAGCTTTATATCAGGTTATTCCCACCACTACTAACTGTGCCCAGCTCTTGATAGTACAGACTTCAGAAAGTTTTCTGGTGACATTTATTTCTGTGGAAAAGACTTGAAGCTTCCTCCTGGCAAGCAGAATCAGTAATTTTCCTTCCTAGATGAACTCTTTAACATCTCATTAGCTCAGTACCACCAAGGCAGCCAAACACAAGATGCTTTCAGAATGTGAGAGGTTTCCATGTCACAGCAGCACAGAGCAATTGAGAAGTGTTGGCATTTTATTGCTGGTGTCAAACTCATTGCAGAGCCTTCATCTGCAGGACCAGCTGCCTTTCTGGAGGAGATCTTGTACCTGCACCTATTTTTCCAGATCCCTGTGCCCTGGGGCTTTGCCCTCTCCTTTGTACATGGAGTGAACCCCAGGCACAGAAGGAGTAAAGGGAAGGGTGGGGGTTAATCTGAATTCTCCCTTCTCTGTCCTCTCAGCTTGCCTTCAACTTCTCCTTCCAAACCACTCATGAAAGTGTTTTCTGTGAATCCAGTCAGCAAAAAGTTTTTGCAACTGTGAAGCAGCAAATTTTGTAAAGCCACCAAAGCAGAAGTTGGGTCAAAATAGGGGGAAGTGGTGAGAGATTTTTCTTTTTCTTTTAAACCACTTTAATGTGTATTATCCTCAGTTTGGTAGCTAACTCCAACCTTTATGCCCCAAGGATGAGGTTTCTGGGGCATTAGGCTTGAAATAAAAGCCACCCAGTTCCATGTTCCATGTTAACTGCAACCTGATATAAAAAAATCCCCAGTGGTAGCAGAGCTGGAGAGAACCCACAGTTTCCCATCACCTGGGAATTTGTTGTCACCTGGTTTATTTGTTTTTCCTGGAACTGCAAATTTTTCCCTTTGCAGGCTTGAATCTTTTCTAAAAGTATTCTTCAAGCACACCTGCTTTTTTAAATTTTTTTTTCCATATTTTTGTGCAAAAGTCCCAGTAGTGCTGGTAAGGATGGAGGGCAGCAGAACCTCCTCTGCCTGCAGAGTCAGTGCTGACAATGTTGATAACTCCCTGCTGCAAATTTGGCAGCATCCAGACACTCTTTTTTCCCCTCCTCCAGCTGCTGCTGCCACTGACCCCAGAGCATCCCTCCCCTCCTGCACAGCAGGGACATTCAGGCTGCATTTCCTCTCCTCTGAAAGGCCACATACTGGGAAAAAAAAAAACCAAAACAAAGTCTGATGGGATGAAGTGAATTTCTGAAAGTCTTCCCAACGACAGGTTTTGGTTTGGTTCTTTTAATTTAGCAAATTTCTCTTTTTTTTTCCCAGCTGGGAAATGCTGAATGAGGCATGAGAGTGTTGGTGCTGTAAGGACTCCCAAGGTGTGCACTGCCTGTAGGTGACAGTCTGCTGGAAGACACTGATTTATCCCAGCTTTGGCCCTTTGGGAATATTCTCTCCAGAGAGCAGGAAGGAGTTCTCATGCCAATTTACCTTTGAAACTTGGTATTTCTCTATTAAAGGATGTAAGTTACCTATTTTTTGCCTAGGAAAAGATCAGGGTGCCAAATGCCTCTTCTTCTCCTTTTTTTCTTTAGAAGTGTTTTCTTCTTCTGTAGCATAAAATTCATTTGAGTAACTTCTGTGCTGAGAGGAAGGAGCAGGTGGGTGATGTTCTGGGAGTTGTTCCTGGACATCTCACTCCCTGTGGAAGTTTTTCTCTGGAGCTGTAAGGAAAGTCTTAGGTTTTTTCTTTAATATTTCCATCTTGCTCATCATATCACATCAGGTGATGAAAAATGTAATATTTTCTAATGCAGATGAGCTGGGGCATTTCAAACACCAAGTTGTTTTTGAAGAGCCTTATTTATAAAAAACAAACCAGTCCTTTGCTTCCCCCCTTGACCACTCATCTTTTTCTCCATCAGTTTAGGGTTTTTTTCTCCATCAGTTTGGGTTTTTTTCTCCATCAGTTTAGGTTTTTTCCTCCATCAGTTTAGGTTTTTTTTCTCCTGCCTCTTCTGTTCACCTGTCCCTCCCCATTGTTTTCCCCAGGCACAACCATGGCAATTCCCACCCATCCCCAGGGAGCTGGGACTTCCAAAACATTTAACACCCTGCACACACCACAGCCAAGAGAAGTTTGTCCTCTTCCCCTGACTTCTTTTTGCTGGTCTGGCATTTATGGGACTGAGACAGAAGCAAGAATAATGCTGTCCCCATGGGGTACCCCTATCATTTATCTTCCTGGTGACCAGAGGGCTGGTGCTCTCTGGGATTTTGGATCATCCCTTGCAGGAGGCACCTCAGCTCCCCATTTCCCAGTTCCTGCAGAGGAGAAATGAAGTTGTTCTGCCCTCCTGGAATAGGATGCTTCAGGCTTTTCTCCCCTCTCATAAATAAAGGCTGAGGTTTGCCCAGGCTGTGTTCTGGGGTGTAGATTCCCATGGCTGGGTCAGGGAGCTCTTCAGAGATGGGAACTGTGCCTCTGGGTCCAGGCTCTTGGCTTCTGGTGTCCTGGCTTGATCTTATTTACATCTTTATTTACATCTCAGATGTTTCCCTTGTAAGGTAACAGCTCTGCTGCTTCCTCCTCCCTCCTCCTCTCGTTCATCTGATTCAGCTTTTTCAGACTCACATGATGGGAATCCCAGGTTTTTAGCTTTTCCTGTGCTGCCTCTGGTTTTGGTGCTTCCCACCTGGAGGCATCAGTGAGAGCAAAGCTCGGGCTGGCTCAGAGGAGATGCTCAGCTGAGCTTGGGCAATGGCCAGAGAGCTCCCAACCCAAATCCCAGCTCAAACCTTACCCCACATCTCAGAAACATTCCCTCCATCCTTACCTATTCCCCTCTGCACCTGGGCCTCCAGATTTCAAACCTCTGGTGGTCATCTCTCTGCCAGGGAAAAGAGAAAGAAAAACTCCTGGAGAGAGTCCCCAGATGTATTCCTGAGCCTTCCATACCTCTGCCCCTGCTTCCAGCTGGGCACAGGGGGCTGGAGGGGATTTTTAGCTGTCACAGCAGTCCCTCTGCTTTTAAAGCATCTGCAGGAGCCTGGCAAAGGGTGCAGTGTTACCAGGGCATGACAACTTCTGTTCCTGTCCTGCCCAGGGTGTTCTCACCCTCTGGGTTTCTTTGGAAATCTGAACAAAAAAAACAAACTCAAAATGAAAATCAGCTGCCAGCCCTGGTCCCCTGACATTTCAGAGAGGTGAAATCATGCACAGCCTGAGGACTCTGGGTGGTTTCTGCTTGGTCATGGAATCATGGAATCATTTGTTATCCAGTCCAACCCCCTCCCCAAGCCTCACCTTGAACATCTCCAGGGATGAAGTCTCAGCCACCTCCCTGGGCAGCCTGGGCCATTTTCCCAGTGCCCTCATGGCAAAGAACTTTTTCCTAACATCCACTCTAAAGCTCCTCTTCTCTATTTTTAACCCATTGTCCCTTATCCTGTCACTCCAGACCCTTGCACACAGTCCAGCTCAACTTGCTGAAAGGAGTAAACCTCTGCAGTTGTTCATCTGGGGATTTTCATTATAGTTTGCATTTAATTTGGGGTTGGTTTATTTTATTGTTATTATTTTTATTTTATTTTATTTTATTTTGTCACGATCACTAAGATGCTTTGATCTAACAGGGAGCCAACATAACACAATGCTGGCTGGGTTTTTTTTCTCTTTGGAATCCAGTGATCATCTTTATGTTGAGATATGTTAAAGATGTTTGTTAGGAGCTGCTTATGATGCACCAAGGGGGAAAAAGGACGTGTTGGACTACAACTTATGGAGAGAAAGCTCACAGGACTTAACATCACATGCCTGATTAAACAGTAGAAATAATTTCACAATCCTATAGATGTTAATAGAAAGTGGAGGCTGCCCAAGTAAGAATTCATCAGAAAAATGATCAGAGTATAATAACTCCTCATGTTTTAGAGTGCTTGTTACAGAACTATAATGAGAGCACCAGTATTTGCTTGAAACATGCTGTGTTGTTGGCTGGTAGTGCCTTTACTGACATGAATAATTAATTCCTCTGGATAAAAGTGGTTACACAGACTGCCCAGTAAGAGAAGAGGAGTCCTCAGGCAGGAAAATATTTGGAGCAAAGTATGGGAAGAAAGTCGTTTTTCACTTGGGCTTTCCTTAAAACAATTCCTTATAATAACTAAAGAATTCTGGTGGAGGTGACTGATTTTATAGCCTCTCAAGTGGCCTGAAGAGTTTGCTGGCTGATACCTGCATGCTGAGTGGCCAAATGGGTGCAAAATGTTGACACCCAGACCCCAAACCTATATAATACTTAAGGAACACCTTGTAATTCCCAGCACATTTTGTGTGTGTGGCTGCAGCCTTTATTTCCATCTGTAGTGAAGGCAGCAGTGTGAATACATGGAGTGTGGCAGCTCTGCCATAGAAAATGCCACTAAGAGGATTAGTTTGAGCTCATAATACCATCCACAGCCCCTCATTGACTCAGAATGGGGTTTTTTTTAGTTCTGTTGGACACTGAACAGATTAGCAGCTCAGGTTTGTGCTCTGATGTTCCTTCTGGACTGCAAATGGCTACAAAGTTCACTTTTATTATTCATGGCAATCCCTGTGTAATTTCTTTTTAAAGTAATTTCTCTCTTTCGGGACCTTCCCTCCTCTTAAAGTGATTTTCAGGGCTCGACTGGAAATTTCTGGACGTGTCCCTTCCCTTTTGTTGTTGTGACTGAGCCATTTTTCCAGCTCATCTCCTGTCCCCACAGGTGTCAGCTTTTCCCTTCTGGTCCTTGGGAAGCTCTTCCTGCCCCTGGAAAAATGCTGCTAATGAAACCATCTGGTTCTCAGTTGCTTCAGAACAGCTCCTGTCCCACTGCCCCTGCTCTGAAGCTCACCCTGGGGACTGAGCCACTTCCCTCCCTTTATCCAAGCATCCTCACCAAGTGAAGCAAAGCAGCTCAGAGCATGGAAATGCCCTGTCCTTAACTCCTGGGGTCCTTCTGCTGACCCCATACCCTGTAGCTTTGCTCTCTGTCCTCCCTTCTGGTGCTGGAGCAAAGGCTGTGGAACCCTTTATTCAGACCCCTTTTTCTCAGACTCCTTTTTCTAGACTCCTTTTTCTTAGATCTTTTTTGCTCAGACCCCTTTTCTCAGATCCCTTTGCTCAGACCCTTTTTCTCAGACCTTTTTTTCTCAGATCCCCCTTACTAAGACCCCCTTACTCAGACCCCTTTTTTCTCAGACCCTTTTTGCTCATATCTCTTTGCTCAGACCCCTTTACTCAGACCCCTTTTTCTCAGACCCTTTTTGCTCAGACCCTTTTGCTCAGACCATGTCTGTTCCTCCTTGAGGTCAGATCCAGGTTCCTGGCTAATCCCTGATACTCAGGGATGTCCTTCCCATCATTGGGACATTTTTCTCCTACATGCTGGGCACCAGTGACACCCAGGGCTTCACCCAGCACAGCTCCATATGGAACCACTGCTCCCACACCCTTTGGGGTTTTTTTCCAGACATTTGTAATATTTTACAGAGTCCTTCACCTTCTGCTTTCCAAGCTGGTGCCACCAACACCTTACACCCCCTCTGGTACCCAGGGATGCTGTCCCTCACTGTCCCCCACTGTCCCACCAGGGTGTTCCCATCCATCCCCATCTGCCTTCCCTCCACTTGTGCTTCAGCTTCCTCAGAACCAGCTCTGTGCTGGCTGCTCCTCTGCTGAAAACCCTGGAAGTGTCTCTGGACCAACCAGTACTCCCCAGTAGCCTCCAAGGACCCTTTTCCCACAGCTTTCATCCCATCCCCACTCTGGATCCGTGCTTAGGGGCCAGGGGGAGTTTCAGGAAAGGGATGTGGGGGTTGTGAGGTTTCCAAACCCAAAGTGTTTTATATTACTGATGAATGAAAAAAAAAACCCAACAACAACAAAACAAGACAAAAAAACCCAACCTAACAACTACCAGGCCAAAAAAAAAAAACCCAAAAAACCATTTATGTGTGTTTTTTTACCTTTGTTTCTTCCCCTGTTCAGGTGTTTAGTTCTGCTCAGGCATCTCTAAGGAGTTTCATGGATTTGTGTTCAGATCTCTGCTTCTGATTAATCTTGGGGAAAACCAAACAAAAAAGTGTATCCTACTCATTCCTTTATGGCTTCTCATCCCTGTTTCTGCTCTGAGAAGATTGTGTGCTCTGACCACATTGTTTCTCTTCCTGACTGCTCTCAGTCAACAATACCCCTCTCTGGAGGGGGGGTAAACAGGAAAACAACTAAATATAGATCAGAGAGGGGGAATAGAATGCAGAGAGGCAGAAAGAGGAGAGCTGCCTGGACAGATGGTGGAGGGCCCAGAGAAAGTCTGAAGGGAGAGAGAAAAACCTTGAGAACGAACCCCAGAAATGGAAAAATATAAAATACATATATTGAAAGATATTTACACATGATGGAACTGGTGTATGGGAGGAAGGAGGTGGGGAGAGCATCCCTGGAGCAGCCTGCAATGAACTGGGGAGGAGTGAGCAGAAAGCAGGGGCCAAAGCAGACTTGGAGCTTTGTTTTGTGGGCAGATGTCTGGTGCCTTGGTCACAAGTTGGGCAGCAGAGCAGCCCCAGGGCTGCAGCCACCTCCTGGGGGCTCTCTGTGGGGTCTTTCTGCTGGGCAGAGCAGAATCATTACTCAGAGGAGTGGCAAAGCTTGAGAAAATGAGTGAGGTGCTCTTTGAGACACATCCCTGCCTTGGTCTCTTGCTGGTTTTAGTTTTATTCTCCTCTTTATTATCACAAATTGATGAGGCAGAGCAGGCTGCCCAGCTCCAGGCTCCAGACTGGCTTGGAGGAGGAGGAGGAAGAAGCTTCCATCTCCCTCTCCTTGTTGCAACTCTCCCCCTTCCAGCTCAGGAGGGATGTGATGGAGAGACCCCAGCCCTGCCTCTCTTCCCACTTTCTGCTCCCCAGGACTCCTCTCTCTTGCTCTGCACACTGGGGAGGTGATGTGCTCCTCTGCTGGGCTACCACTTCTGGGTGGGGGGCAACCCAGAACACTAATCCAGGTTGGGTGGAGAATGGATGGGGAACAGCTCCGCATCGTGCCAAGAAACCTGCACAGGATGGACTCATAGCCCCTAATGACCTTTTTTAGGAGCTGTGGTGGTTCCATGAGGCTTTTTCTATTGCCAGCTGGGTTCATGCAGTTTTGCTTTTCCTTCTGCATTGAAATCTGCAGTTACTCATATTTGTTGCTTAGGAAAAAATATTGGACTCCCCCCCAGTGAGAGGAAGTAACCATACTATGTCCCATTTAATGTTTAGAAACATTCTGCCTCTTATTCTGGAAGTGAGACATATGTTCACTTGGGGGAAGTTTTCTTCCTTTGAGCAAGCATGAGAAAGAAATCAGATCATTATAGAAAAGCTTTAAGAGGCATTGTTTTCTGGAACTTAGGCAAGCAGCACAGGTAATAATATTTTATAATAAGAAACCACGTGTATCATCTGTTCTAAACCAAGAACAATGCAGGATTTTTGCTTGTTTTTTAAAAAAAAAAAAAATGTCCCCACCTGGTTTGGAAGAAGGACATTTCACAGCTCATGTATTTTTCACAAAGCCAACAAATCTGTATGAGTATTGCTGGGAGCTTGGAGAGTCTGAGATTCATCCATCTGCTGGTGGGAAGGCCTGGCAGCCCTCCTGGGACAGGGGTTTTGTGCTCAAGTCTTTGCAGGACTGAAAAAAAAAGGTTATTTTACTTTTTAACAGTTTCACCCAAGCACCTCAAGCTTCAGTTTTTCAGCAAGAGATCATCAGGGGCTGATTAGTGTTGTTATTTTGTTATTTGTTATTGTTTGTTATTATCTTGTTATTTTGTCATTTTAAGAATTAGAATATTTTAATGTTGTCACAGCCCATGCAGAAGGCAATTGGTAAAATTCAGTGCTCTGATGGCAGAAATATTTGTACAGATTGTTGTCAATTTGGCCTGAAACATTCTTGCACTTGTGATTACCTGGGCTTTAAAATACAAAATTTAGGTAGTCGGGCGTTTTGGGTTGAATTTTTTTTTTTTTTATCAGACTGCCTGGAAATAGTGGAAAAATCAGGAATTATCTTCTTATTACAGCAGGGGCTGTAATAAATGTACTGTTTGTTATTTAGGCTCCCAAACTCTGCAGCATGGCTCCACTCCATCTGCTCAGCTCTCAGCCCCAGGGCTGTCCCTGCAAGCTTTGGGGTTTCATTTCTTTTTTTCCTGATTTCAGGCACTCAGAGCAGGTATTTCCCTCTTTGGAGAGATGAGGCTGCTGAGAGCACAGTGCTGAAAGGCCACAAATCTTCCTCCTCCTGTCCCCAGGAACCCCAGAGGTGTCCCTGGCAGGAGGACAAGGGCAGAAGGAGCTGGAATCCTCCTGTGCCAGGGAGAAATATTCTGCTGGCCCTTCAGAATATCAGGATATCACTTGGCCTCCTAAGTGTTTCAGGAGTTGTTTGGGTTTTTTTTTGGTTGGTTGGTTTGGTTTTGGGGTTTTTTTGTTTGGTTGGTTTGGTTTTGGGTTTTTTTGCTTGGTTGGTTTGGGTTTTTTTTGGGGTTGTTTGTTCAGTTTTTTTTTTGTTTGGTTGGGTTTTTTTCTTTTGTGTGTTTGTTTGATTTTTTTTTTTTTTTTTATGGATATTACCCAAGATAGAATATGGATTAATTTGTAATGTGATATTAATTGATATTATTCCCAGTGGTGAAAGTCTCTCATGGCAGAGCTTGTTACCTGGGTCTTGTCTGTGCTAGGCCAGGAGTTAACAGGAAGACAAATGGTCAAGAATCTGGTTTCTGTTCACCAAATAATGCTTTTGCTCACGGGTTGCTAATGCAGCTCTAAATATCCCTAAATGCCTTTAGAATTAAAGCTATCTCAGGCAATATCTTCCCTTGTCTTCTCCTGGCTGTGCCTGAGAAGAGGGTGGAACGGGAAAGAGGAATAAGGGATTGCAAATACTTTTCTTTTTGAGGGTGTTTGACCCCACCAGGGGTGTAAGAGGAGAGGCTGAGAAAGCTTATTGTGACTTTTGGTGCTCTGTGTCAGGAGCCATCAGCTGGGGAGGAGCAGGACCTGGCTGGGTCCTTGGGTTGTGAGGGGAGAAAATCCCCTTGGGGACTTTGTAAGCAGGGGATGGGATGGGATGGGATGGGATGGGATGGGATGGGGTGGGGTGAATGGGATGGGATGGGATGGGGTGAATGGGATGGGATGGGATGGGATGGGATGGGATGGGATGGGATGGATGGGATGGATGGGATGGATGGGATGGGATGGGGTGGGTGGGATGGGATGGGATGGGATGGGATGGATGGGATGGGATGGGATGGATGGGATGGGATGGGGTGGATGGGATGGGATGGGATAGGAGGGGATGGGATGGATGGGATGGGGTGAATGGGATGGGGTGGATGGGATGGGGTGGGGTGGGATAGGAGGGGATGGGATGGATGGGGTGGGGTGGATGGGATGGGAGGGGATGGGGTGGGGTGGGATGGGATGGGGTGGGATGGGAGGGGATGGGAGGGGAGGGGAGGGGATGGGGTGAAAGGGGAGGGGATGGGAGGGGATGGGATGGGATGGAATGGGATGGGGTGGATGGGATGGGATAGGAGGGGATGGGGTGGATGGGATGGGATAAGATGGGATGGGAGGGGAGGGGAGAGGATGGGATGGGACGGGAGGGGAGGGGAGGGGGTGGGATGGGATGAGATGGGATGGGAGGGGAGCTGGAAATGAGGGTACAGCAGGGAAGGGTTGAGCAGGATGGGGCTGCTGGAGATGCAGGGCTTGCAGAGGGATGAAGGCTCACAGAACTCCAGCCTAAAATGGGAGAAGGGCACCCAGCAGAGGTGGTGAGAGGTGTGGAGAAAGAAAAGGCAGAGAAAGAAGGGTGTGGAGAGGCCTGGAGTGAGCAAGCAGTGACACTGGGCTGAGAAACTGCCCAGAAGCTTACAGAGTGCTGCCCATCCCAAACCCAAACCCTGTTCTGACTCTTGGAGGTACCAGCTGGTTCTGCAGCTTGCACTTCTCCCCACTGAGACCTCCTCCTGCTGGGATCAGGGGTTGGGCTGGGCATAGTTAATCACAGTTAATGTCCTCTGGTGCTCCCAGGTTTGAGCTGGAAAGTGTGTAACTGGTAGACAATCCACAGCCTCCCGTTTTTCTTTTTTGTTTTTTTTTTTTTATAGCATAAATAAGTCCAGCAAAGAGCATGCAGCTTGCCCTGTAATATTACAGGGGATGCAATAAAAAAACAAAAATCCCAGGCAAGGTGCTCTTCCTTCTCCTGTTGACAAATAGCACTGCTAGGCCAGCAAAAACCTGATGTTGTAAAACAAACCTAAACCACCAGTGGGAAGTGCAGGGAAGTTCATTTCCCATTTTCAGTCCCATTTTCCCACCAGATTTTGCTGGTTTCGTGCAGTCAGCACAGCAGGGCTGGCAAGGGGAGTCTCCTGTGTGCAGTCCCAGCCCAGGAGCTATCACTGCCCTGGTGTTACTGGTTGGGCACATCTACCTTCCACATCAGGGCTTTGGTTCTTCTCCAGTCTGAAAATGCAAATAATTCTTAAAATTTCACTTCCACTTTTCTTATTCCATTGTTCATATACTCTCCTATAAGCATGGATGGTGTAACCAAGCCAACAGATTTTAGGGGTTTTTTGAATTTTCTTTACAGGCAGAGTGTGCTGTGTTAATTTGACTGGAAAAAAATGGGACCAGAGACATAACTGTTCATTTGTCAAGGGCACCAGATAAAAATGCTCCATGCCAGCTCTTCAAAGCAATCTGTGTTAATTTCTGTGTCTCTGTGACTACAAATCATTACAGGTGTGCACAAGACCAAGGTCCCTTATTAAACTCTCCACTTATTATTTCATTCATTAAAATTCCCACCACAGCTCTGAGGAGTGACATTGTCCATCTCAGCACCAGTTCCTTTGACTTGAGAAATCTGTTTTAAGTATCACTTCATTTGATGGTGTGTTTGAGCAAGGCCTCACCATGAAATGTAGGTACTGAATTAAAATTACAGCAGACATCTTCAGGCCCTACACCAGTGTTAGAAGAGACAAAGCTCCACTTCTGATGGAATAAAAAGCTCATGATTCAGAGCACAAGGAAAGCAAAAAGCTCATTTCACTCTGAGGCCTTGACTAAGGCTTGGGCTGATGTGATGGCCTCTCAGATTAAGTCTTTATCTACAGGGAGCCTTTTTCTTGCTGTGGAGTGTTGTAAATTGTCCAAAACATCAATAACAACCTAAAGCAGAGGTTGTTCCTCCTGCCCTTCCAATAAGTGCAGGTTTCCAGCTGGATGCAACTCAGCATCTGATAATAAAGTGCTCTGTGGTGCTGAGTGACATCCCCAGCTCCAAGCCTGAAGAATGAGTTCATTTTGGTGGGCAGGAGGGACAGGCAGAGGTGAATTTTGTGCTGGAATTACACCTTGTGCCCTGGGGAAGTGATGCAGGGCTCAGGCGTGGGAGTAAGCAGCATGGGATGGGTTTTATTAAACCTTCCCCAGGACTTTTGGCAGGCTGTGGGTCTCCTCCTGGGAGGTCTGAGTCTGTCAGCTCCAGTGGCACAGGAACTGAGCTTTAATTTAATATGGGAGAAGCAGCCAGTGACACCCAGTGACACCCAGTGACACCCAGCAAGGCAAGGGCTGGCTCTGGGGCTATCCTGAGGTCCAGTTTTACCATCAGGTCATGTCACAGTCTAATGCATCCTCTTCCTGGCAGTTTTGTCCCCTCCATGTTGACAGGATGTTGTAAAAATAACCTCCAGCCTATAGATATCTGAACAATGGAACTGTCCATCTAACTTCTTTTTTTAGGGGGTGTTGCCCCCAGCTGTTTATTAGCACTAAGCAGCAGTGGTTTCGGGAGATTTAGCTCAGTAAAAATCTCTCCTGAGGTTAAAATATAATTTCTTCCTTGTTTTGCTTTCAGAGGATGATTGAGATAAGGTGGAAATGTATTTTCCTTTGAGGAGGGGAGCAGTTTGTTTTAAATTCCCATGTACTCTGTGCATAGCCCATAAATTTCTCCAGCATAGCTGAGGGATAACTGAGCTCCAGCCTGCAGAAATTAATGGGATTTGATGTTATGCTTGGGACAAACAGGGCTGTTTCCAGTTACAGTGCCTGGTTAGGGGGCTGTAAATCTTACAGGGTACAAATAAATTTCTCTTGGAAATAGGTGAGTTGCTCCTGGTTCATCTCCTGCCATGGGGGAGGTGGAGAGGAATATTTGGACTGAGCTCCAGGCAGAGAGTGGGAATCTGGGCTATAGGAGTACAATTCCTAGAGTGGTCTCTGTTAGGGCAATTTCTGCTCATTCCACCTGTTGGATTTGAACTTCTTCCATCAGCCTTTATTCCAGGGTCTCCAGTACAAGTGTTTGCTCTGGGGGGCACAGGAACTGGAGCCCAGTTCCTTGCTGGGAGGGTTTGAGGAGGCCAAGAAGAGCACTGGAGGTGTGGGACCATGGCCAAGGGCAAAAGCAACTCCTTGAAAGGGCAAAGGGTTTGCTTTCCCCATCAGAGCACAGAATTTGGGACAAGGTGTGTGGGGCTGAATCATCTCAGGTGTGTTCTGCTGCTGGGTGGGTGGGGGATGAGCAGCCCCTGGGGACCTCGTGCTGCTGTTTCCAGGCTTGTTGGGTTTATTGGGAAGCACCCAGATGGAACAGGGCTGAGTGTGTCACAGAAATCACCATCTGTGGGCAAAGAGACTGCTAAAAGGTTGCTGAATAATACAGCAGTGTGTGTTTTCCTTGGGACTCTCTCTTTGCAGAAAACTGTGGCTCTTTCAGGGAAGTGGAGGAGCTTCCTCTTAGGGAACACTTGGTGGTTCTCCAAAGGAAAAGGATTGTTGGTCTGTGCATCCTGCAGCTCTTACACCCCCACCCCCTCCTTCATCCCCTTGGCTTGGTGGTTTTGTTGTCTTCTCTGCTTTGTCTCCTTCCCCTGCTCCCTTCTGCACCCACCACTGCTGCTGCCCCAAAGCAGAGGTTTTCCTGGCAGCCATCCCATCCCTGCCAGCCAGGTGGGGATGGTGGGGGGTGAAATTTATTTCAGAAGTTGTTGTTGGAATACAAGGGGATGGATGGCAGCAGCTTGGCCTCAGCAGTTCTGCTCCCAAATTAATTTTTGTCCCAGGGATCCAGGTTGTTGCCTGTACCCAAACCTCTCCCTGGCCATGAGTGTGCAGAGATTTCTGTCCTGTCCCACACCAGAGATTTCTGTCCTGTCCCACACCAAAGATTTCTGTCCTGTCCCACACCTGAGATTTCTGTCCTGTCCCACACCTGAGGGAAAACAGCAGGGAATTTCCAGAACTCTTATTGATGTTTTTGTCCCCAGGTCTCAGGAGGCACAGGGCTGTCCTTAAACATCCTGAGCTGTCTTTTGGGGCAAGGGAGTAGGAAACTAGAGCTGAGAGCTTTATTTTGGCAAGAAAACTCGAATCCAAATGGAAATTTTGGAAGCAGCTGAAAAAAAAGGGAATAGACAGAAGGGATTTACATCTTGGTGGCAGCCCACAGGCTCCTTTCTCTCTCCCTTCTCTGGGGATTTCAAAGGTTTCCTGCAGCCTGTCAGGAGTGTGCCTGGAAATTTGGGAGTTGGGGACAAACTGGGGTGAAAAAAGTGCAAGAATGGCACTAGTGACAATAATTCCTATCAACTGGTTCCTTGGGGAGAGAAAATAATTCTCTGCTTACTTTAAAGATGTACATGTGGTTGTGAGTGTTAAAAATGAAACAAACTGACTTTGGGAATATGTTTGGGATCATCTGAGCTGTGAAAAGGTCAGGGACTCCCTGCAACCTCTGCTCCCTCTCCCTTCTCTTACAAGCAACAGGTCTTTCCTCAGTAAGAATTCTCACCAGTCACTGGATAAAAGGATTTGCTTGGCAAATGTGCACATAAATGCATTTTTCTTTTCTTGTAGTCTTCTCATCAATAGTAAGAGCTGCTAGCAAGGAGAAACGTTTTTAAATTTAATTTTCTGAGGTGTCCCATCTGGCTGCCTCCCTGCACCTGGGTCCCAGCAGATGGAGGAGCAGAAGCAGAGCCCCAGATTGCCAAGACAGAATGACAGAATGGCATCAGCTCCTAAGGACAGAATCCCATCTCCTAGGGACAGAATCCCATCTCCTAGGGACAGAATCCCATCTCCTAAGGACAGAATGCCATCATCTCTTAAGGACAGAATCCCATCTCTTAATGGAAATGTTGGGAAATGTGAAAAGGGCAGCAGGCTGTGGGGCAGAGACTCAGTTTTCAAAGAAAGGGTCATTTTTAAGCTACTTTTCACTCTTGGAAGGAGTGGGGTGGGAATGTGGCCATTAGGAGGAGATGCCTTCTCTGGCAAATTTCTTTCCATTCTTCCTGCCTTTCTTGGTGTGTTCTCTCACTCCCATCTTTGTCATGTCTCTTGCAGTTGGAGGTGCTGTCTGGTTGGATAAAAAAAAAAAGAAAATATTTTTCCTGCCTTGCAAACTGTTCAGCATGTGAAGGGCTGTGCCACAGCAGCCAGCTGGAGCTGCCACTTGAGCAGATTTCCCAAATTTCTGGAAGTGATGGGTGAATGTCAGAATGTTTGGACCTGACCTGAGTGTGCAGCAGAGGAAGAGGAGGATGTTCTGTTCAACTCTGCAAGTTGCCTCAGCTCTTCCCAGAGCTTTCCCCAGGCCTTATCAACAGTTTCTGTTTCCTTCAATTCTTTTAGGAATGTAGCACGGGGAGGAAAAACCGATGGGTTCACAGCTCTGGAAACCAGCAAGTCTTTTTGTTTATGAGGAGCAGAATCCATCATCCCCTTGCTACTTTTCCAATGCCCTTCAGTTCTAATAGAAAGAAGACAAGGCAATCATTCAGGTTTTATACCCTGTCACAATCCTGCCCGTCATCTGACACGTGTCAGGTGTGTTTAACAACCTGAAATTACAGGAATTTCCAGGGAATCCATTGCAGAGCATGGGAGTCCCTTACACAGCTCAGTTTGCTTCTGATGACTGCAGCTCAGCAGTGGTTTAGTGACTGATAAAACTGGGAGCTCACCAGTTCTGCAGCCTCAGCCACTCCAGGTTTCTGCCTCGCTTCTCCCCCTAAATGCCTGAACTGGGAGCAGGAGGTTTGTTTAAAGCCTCACAAAGAGGCTGCAGGAGAAAAAAATTATTTTGCAAGCACTAAACCCATCTCAGGGTTGTTTTCTCAGGCTCTCATTTTCTCCTGTTTCCCTTTTCACTGTTGTACCTGTGCCCCCTCACCATGGTCTGGTGAAAAACTTTTGGTAACCTGTGGGTAAGCTGCTCACAGAATGCTTCACACCTTGAGGCAGCTGCCCATAAACATCCAGGAGTTTCCTTTTTTTCCTTTTTTTTTTTTTTTTTCTCTTATAGCTCAAATTAGTATTAATTAGCTAATATAATTAGCATAGCTCAAATAGTATTCTACTTTTATTTCAGAGGGTTCAGGATAGAGAGCATCTTGCTGACAGTCTGTGTTTGTTAGGATGCCAGGTTGGGTTGGAAGGGACCTTTCTAGGGAAAAATCTAGTTTGAATTTGTCTTCTGAAGTCGTGTCATAGGATGATGGTGACCTCTGGTATGATCTTTGTGTTGTTTCTGGCTGTTCTCCTGGGCTTGTCTGGCCTTTGGAGGTGTCTTCTGCATTGCTAACAGTGCATCTCCCAACCACAGCCCTAAGAGTGCAAAATGTGGCTGCTTCTTCATCCTTTGTTGGTGGCTCTTTAATGAAATGGTCAAGAGAGTTTCCAGACGATGAGTGAGATTGTTGTCTTCAGCCTCAGGAGCTCAATAATTACAAAATTAAAAGTGGAAATTCCCATCTTCCATGTGAGCAAGAGCAGCCAGACAGAACAACAAAAAGGCAGCTGTGAGCCAGGGGAAAAGTGGAGGCACAAAAGTGGGGAGAGAAGTGCCTTTGGTTTCCTCTTGCATCACTGGAATTCTTTATCTGCTTCAGAGCACTGGAAAACAGGGAAAGGTCATGGAAAAAATGTATCTCAGCTCTGAAGATGCAGTGGGGAGTGAGAGGTGAGCCCTGGCAGCAGGACTTGGCTCACTGTGTTGACTCAGTTGATTAAAATGTTGGTTTCAGCAGTGATTTTCAGCAGTTTACTTAGAGGGAGTGAGGATTTTCTTTGCTGGCATTGCTGAGCTCTGCCTCTCCCTCTCTCTCCTCCTGGGATTTTCGTGTGCTGAAAATTTCTGGTCCCCAAAGGTACCAAATGAGGCAAACTACTGCAGGTGTTTCTCCACTTGGTTTCCTTTCCTCTTATCACATTTGTATGTTGAGTTCTTGCTTCAAGACTGGTCCTGCCATTCCCTTGTTTGGGGCAGGTTGCTGCCAGGTTCTTTTCAGTCTGATTTGCAATTGATTCCTTGCATCAGCAAGGCTGGGAAATTACCTTGGGTACAGGTGGAAATAACACAGACTGGTAACATATTTTTGCCTCAGTGGAAGAAAAAAAATGGCTTTTAGTGACATGGCACAGGGTACCTCTGAACATGTCCTTTCCTAAATCCAAGGGCTATGGGGTTTTGTAACAGGAATGCAAATTTTTGCAGTTTTTTTGCTCTGGGTAAGGCTGTGGATGAGGAGCTGGGAGTTAGGCAAGTGTGATAAATATTTTCAGGCATGCTTAGAAGAAAGCTCAGTGTGTTGCCATGTTCCTGTGCTAGCTGGAGGCTTGAGAACACTATAAATCATCAACACCAGGGCTGTGCTTTCTTGTATAGAAAAAGGATTAATGACTCTGGAAAAGCCTTTTCAATAATGGGGTTCCTGCTTTTCAGGTCCCAAGCTGAACTCTGTGTTCAGCTCCATGTTATGGGAAGTACCAATGTCCCCAATTGTCCTAGAACTGTTCATTGAGTGACTTGGAAGTGTGGTGGGCTGTGAGTGACTTCAGTTACTTATTTTTGTTCCAAAATATGGATTGGAAGTGTGAGGGAATTGAAAGGGAGCTGGGAGTTAATCCCATATCCTGCAGACTTTTAATACAGATGTAGCAGATGAGTAGGCACACTGATATTTAATCAAGTGTATAAATGTTTGCATGAATAGTGCTTGGGTTTCTATTTTTCGAGGGAGGAGGAACTTTTAAATCATTGCCTTTTGTCACGTCACATGTTACAGAGCTTTAATGCCCTTTTCTTTGTAGTTTCATCAACAATCTGCTCGTAGTGCAAAAAGTCAGCTCAGATTTGTCACCCCAGCCAGCACCAGAATTACCCAGTTAAATGATTCCTGCAGAATTCAGGTGCATTTCAGATCAGAGCAGTGTAGAACATTCCCTTTCTGCCTTTCCAGATGAAAGCTCTCAGTGCTTGCAAATCCTTGAGGTGCACAAGAAGCTTTCTGCAGGTGAGTTGCCCCCTGGAAGAGCAAATCACTGCCAGTCACTTCAGAACACTCAGCCTGGGATTTTTCAGCTCTGTGAAATTCCTGCTTTTTTCACACTGGAGCTGAAGCACAGGGCAAGCAGATATTAAGTTTGTGGCCAAACTGTTCATCCAGGGACCTCTCGGTGTCTCAGCTGATCTCCAGCATGCAGATGCTTTCTCAGCTCTCATGTGAGGGCAAACATGCCTGGGCAGACACATTGCAGCTCTTCCTTCAGGAGGCAGAGGGGTAAAACCCCTCATGAGCTGAAGGCAAACACCACCTTACCTCAAAAACAAAAAACAAACTAATGAGCAAACAAACAAAAAAAGGGAATCCTCTATTGAAATGTTGTATGAGCTCAGGAAGGCAAAAGCTTCAATTTGGTTTTTAGGAAGTGAGGGAAATCTGGCTGGAGGTTTGGGGGTTTGGCTGAGGGGTCTGTGCTGCCCTGGTCCTTCACTTGTCAGAAGGTCTCCAAGCCATGAGCTGGCAATGCAGGGATGCAGCAGGGATGCAGCAATGCAGGGATGCAGCAGGGATGCAGGAATGCAGGGATGCAGCAGGGATGCAGCAGTGCAGGGATGCAGCAATGCAGGGATGCAGCAGGGGTGCAGCAGTGCAGGGGTGCAGCAATGCAGGGATGCAGCAGGGATGCAGCAGTGCCCAGGGCTGGGTGTCAGGGGAGCCAAACCACGGAGGTTTCCCAGGGAAGGTTTGGGTGAAGCCTCCCTGGTGCTGCTCTAACACTTCCCACTCCTGCAGGGTGAAGGAAGGAAGCAGAGAAGGGCTCACAGAGCTCACAGGTGGAGCAGCAAGGACCACTGACACATCCCAAGCTACCCTTAAAGCAAAGCAGCCTGAGGCAGCAGTTTTCTTGCCTAAACTCAGAGAAATTACTAAAGCTGAACGAAACTGTGAGTGAAAGGGGCAAAAGTCCCCAGAGGAGGCAGCTCAGGAGCTTCCTGAGGATCTTGATGTCCTTTAAGCCTTTCCATCAGAGGTGGTGATGGGGATTCACGTGCTCAGGGGCTTTGAATCAAACCCACGTGTGTAAAACTCCCTCTAAACTTCATTTGTGGGTTGCTGGGCAGGCAAAGATTTGTGCAATATATTGGGGTTTAGTGGTTAGGTTTTTAGTTAGAGGAAGTTGAGAGGAGGGTTTATTTTCCTACAAAGCATTTTTCAAAGATAGGAAAGGTGATGGAAAGCAGCAGGAGTGTGAGTTACACTAAGTAGAGACATTGCCTGGAATTTACAGAGGACCCAGAGGACTCAGCTGATGCTATAGAAAATCCTGGCCATTGGATTTATAGAAGCTATTGTATTCTATATCTGATTTTATTTATTTTTTTTTCCCCCAGCTTGTCTCTCTGACTCATCTTTCTTAAAATAGTTCACTGGGTAACTCAGCAGAGCCAATACACCACCCAGACTTCTTCCTGCAGGACTGCAGGGTGATGATGCCAGTGTGGGGTTGGACTGGGGGAAGGAGGTAAATAAAGGGATTTGTCTGGGAAAGAGAGCAGAGCTGGGAGGGGGGCTGCAGGGAACAGCAGAAGTTTTGTCTCCTGGATAAAACACATTTAAAAAAAAAAGGTCTGTCTCAGTATTTAAAATAAAGTATTTAAGCAAGCAGTATTTAACCAAAGCAGGCAAGTGAGTCAATATTTGCTTCTGGTATCAGTCCATACAAAGGAAGAATATGAGGCCAGAAAAAAGAAAGAGGGCTTGGGCTGGTTTCTGAGCTGCATTTATCAAAACACTGCAGGAGAACATGCCCAGATCCTGCTGGACTCTAATGAACTTTGAAAGACAGCAGGAGCAGGAGGAGAGAAAAAGAGGCAGCCAGGAAGGGCAGAGCAGGCAGTTACAGGAATGAAAACTATTTCCAGTGTCAGGGGGGAAACTCTTTCCAGAATCAGCTTCCCAGTGAATGAGTTCTACTCCTACAGGGGTAAACAAAAGGATAAAAAGGACTTTTTTTTTTTCTTTTTCTTTTTTTTGGCCCTCTTATGTGCTGACAACTTCAATATCCTTCCCAGTGTCATCTTAAGGCTGTTATTTATCATTCACCTCTTGCTCCTCTTGGAGGGGAATAAATATTTTCAGTCATTCTCAGAATAAATGATGTGGGGTAAATTTTTCTCTTTTTTTTTTTTTTTTTGGTAGATTTGGTGGAGACTGTAGCAGAATGTAGCAGTGAAATTACCTTCTGGTAAAGCCCCAGAACTGGCCCAGCCTTTCTTAAGGAGGTTTACAAGTAGAGAGATGGCTTTGTGGGTGTCATTGCCAACGTCCTGGGCTTGGGGGGGAGCTCAGCCATGAGGAACCCTGAGCAGGGAATGTCTTGGGCAGTCAAAGAGCCATGAAAAAACATGGAAAAAGAAAAAGGAAAAGAGAAAAAGCTAGAAAAATCCCTGCAGATCCATGCCTCTTCTCTACATCTTTCAAGGGCTTTTCAGTTTTTTTTTTAAATATTTTGTGGAACTCCTCCTGCCCCACCTCTTCTTGTATTTTCTTAAAAAGCTCCTGGGAACACAACCTTTGAACCAGCCCTGTCAGCCCTGGTTCTAGGTTCTCTGTGACTCTAAACTTGGGTCATTCAGGTGATGCCCTGAGTTACCTGCAGTGCCAGAGGCCTTGGTGATTTCCAGAGCTCATTTCCAAACCCCAACTTTCTGTGGTCCCTCAGCTGTTTGTGTAGCACCCATATCCAGCTCCTGGATTCACCAGGCTCAGAAATCTTCCCCTCTCCTTCAGGAAGAGAGAGGTGAATGCCCAGGCTGCTCTTTGGGTGCCCTTCCTGCAGCTCAGCTTCAGCCTCTCTATCCTTTCCCTCCTGAGCAGGTTTCTAAAGGCAGGACCCAAGGGGACCCAGAGCAGGAGGTGGAGAATCAGATTTGTCCCTCTGGAGGCACAAAGCCTGCTTGGCAGAGGGGATGTGATCCAGGAGAGCAGGATTATCCCTGCCAACAAAGTGCTCTCTCTCCAAACCCCACACATCCCAGGCACACATCCTGCATCCCAGGCACACATCCCTACATCCCAGGCACACATCCTGCATCCCAGGTACACATCCTGCATCCCAGATACACATCCCTGCATCCCAGGCACACATCCTGCATCCCAGGCACACATCCCTGCATCCCAGGCACACATCCTGCATCCCAGGCACACATCCCTGCATCCCAGGCACACATCCCTGCATCCCAGGCACACATCCTGCATCCCAGGCACACATCCCTGCATCCCAGGTACACATCCTGCATCCCAGGCACACATCCCTGCATCCCAGGCACACATCCCTGCATCCCAGGCACACATCCCTACATCCCAGGTACACATCCTGCATCCCAGGCACACATCCTGCATCCCAGGCACACATCCTGCATCCCAGGTACACATCCTGCATCCCAGGCACACATCCCTACATCCCAGGTACACATCCTGCATCCCAGGCACACATCCTGCATCCCAGGCACACATCCTGCATCCCAGGTACACATCCTGCATCCCAGGCACACATCCCTACATCCCAGGTACACATCCTGCATCCCAGGCACACATCCCTGCATCCCAGGCACACATCCTGCATCCCAGGCACACATCCTGCATCCCAGGCACACATCCTGCATCCCAGACACACATCCCTGCATCCCAGGCACACATCCTGCATCCCAGGCACACATCCTGCATCCCAGGCACACATCCCTACATCCCAGGCACACATCCCTGCATCCCAGGCACATATCCTGCATCCCAGGCACACATCCCTACATCCCAGGCACACATCCCTGCATCCCAGGCACATATCCTGCATCCCAGGCACACATCCCTACATCCCAGGCACACATCCCTGCATCCCAGGCACATATCCTGCATCCCAGGCACACATCCCTACATCCCAGGCACACATCCCTGCATCCCAGGCACATATCCTGCATCCCAGGCACACATCCTGCATCCCAGGGATGCTCATGGCCCCTGGGCTGACATCCAGGGGCTCAGATGGGACTGGAGGGCAACTGCTGCCCTTCAGCTGGGCTGGGACAGGGGGAAAAGCAGCTGGAGACTCCAGTTATTCAAATCCTGGTGATTTTAAAGCTTGCAGTACAATGCATTAATCTCTCCGGGTGTACATTCTGGTTTTTGTTCTGACTTGACTTTCAAGTACTTTGAGGAATTAATTTATTTTTTTTTCATGAAATCTTTGTGGAGAAGGAAAATCCAGATTAGAAGTCAGCATCTGGTGAAGGAGGGGAGTTAAGCAGAGGGGCAGCTGCTGCCTAAGGCTTAGGGAAAGGCACCCAGTGTGCAGGCTTGGGGCTGGGGGATGGCCTTTTGTTTGGCTTCAAGTTCAAAAGCTCAAGTGGGGTTTAAATAAAGTTGCCTACTGATACTTAAAATAGTTCTGTCCCTGCAGTGAAGCTTCTTCCTAAGGCTAACTTTCCAACACTGAATTAAAATGGCTACAGTCTTGAAGACCAAGAGTGTTAAAATATAGCAAATCCCAGACCTCCCATTCTTCTCTCCCCTTTTGACAGATGCAGGATCTGTCAAAAAATCTATTCTGAAGCACAGCTATATTTAAAGCATGCTCTAGGGTTTCCTATATTGGATTTCTGCTGGATTAAGGTGTCTGCAGCCTTCTGAAAATCTTCAGTGCAGCAGAAATCCAGGCAGTAGTTTCAACATCACCTCTGAAGCCATAATTCCAAAACTTGTCCTTCACTTTTTAATTTTTTTTTGCCTACCTTTTTTTCCCCCCTCCCTTTCCAGCTGCAGCTTTCCACCTGGCCAGATGTTGAGGTACAATGAGTAATTTCAACCTCAGAGAAGACACATGGTATTAAAAACAGTTCAGCTGTGGAAGTCAGGAAATTTGAGGCTTAAACTGTGTCACAGAATATTTCTACAGTGTCACAGAATATTTCATAGAACCACAGAATCTGACAAGTTGGAAAAGACTCTTGGGATCATTGAGTCCAACCACTGAGTCCAACCCTACTCTACAAAGTTCTCCCCTAAACCTCCCCTAAAAACCACATCCAAATGACCCCATGTCTGTTGGCCCTGTTGAAAAAGACCAAGAGCCTGGGGCTGGGGATCACTTGAAATAAGAACAGAGCCCCGTGGGCTGGAGTCAGCATGTGAGACAGGCTCCAAATCCCTTCTTTAGGAACAGGTCTGAAGATAATCTGGCAGGAGCAGCAGCACATCCAGCTAGCTGGCTGTAAAAAGTATTTTTGTTTGTGGTGTGTTCCACAGCTCGTGGCTTCCTCCTTCCCCACTTCCCCACCCTTGGTGAGCTGGGTCCTCCACGAGGCTGTGAAGATGTGCAAAGGTTTTGCTTAGAGGGTGAAGCATTTGCCAGCATTCTAATCCAAATACTGGGTGGTTTTATGGATGGAGCTGCCAAACGAGTCTGTGAGGATGTGGCCCTCTGGTTGGGAATTCAAACTAACTTGCTGATGTGTTAACCCTACTTATCCTGTATTATATTTGTAGCTACAGTCTGTAAAAAAAAAAATAAAGCAACCAACCAACCAACCCCACCAGAGCAGCAGCACTGGGGGAGGCATCATTTCCCAGCCCAAGGTGTAGGTCTGGAACCAAGGCAGTCTTGAGTCTTGGGGCTCCATAGAACCCCTTGCAGAGGTGTTGTGTTTGGGTACTTTGGGACTGCTTGGCAGCAGAGAACCTGGGTAGAATTTATCAGGTCAGCAGCAGAAGTCTTCCTGCAAGGAGCACACACTGCAGATGTCCAATGTCCTCAAAGCTGTGAGGAGTGGTTTGGGGTTTTTTCTGCTTAAGGTGTGGGCATGGTGAGCCCCTGTGCCAGGTTTCCCAGAGAAGCTGTGGCTGCCCCATCCCTGGCAGGGTCTCAGCCCAGGTTGGATGGGGCTGGGAGCACCCTGGGCTGGGGGAGGTGTCCCTGCCCATGGGGTTGGGACTGGAGGAGCTTTAAGGTCCCTTCCAACCCAACCCATTCTATGGTTCTATGAACTGTAGGGTTTCAGTTCTAGTTCTTAAATATCATAGGGCATGTGGCTTCCAGCTCCAAATATGATATTGGTGCCTTTTTATATAGGCCAGGGTTGTGTGGTGACTTCTTGGTCATCATTTGGGAGTGAGGAGTAATTTCCCATCAAGTGATTGTGCTGGCTCATGGTTACCTTGGAGAAATGTGAAGCACGAGTGTGTAAACAATGGGGGATGGAGGAGATAATGGGTACAGGGTGCAGTGTAAAACCATTTGGGAGAGGTGTTTGAAGTGCTTGGATGGAGGCCAGGAGCCATCAAGCACCTTGGTTGAGCTGTGTAGGCAAAGCCAACAGAGCTGCCCAGCACAGCTCCTGCTCCTCACGCTTTCCAGGTGAAAATCAGTGCCACAGAAAGAGGAGTGGAAGACTAAGGACTGTTCTACATTTTACTCATCAGTGGAACATTTTAGTTTGCAGTGCTTTAGGCTCTGAAAGCTACTTTCACCTTCAAAACCCAGGTAGAGGAGAAAATCCCATCAGAGGGAACCCAGGATGAGCCTGCCTGTTATTCAGATACTGAGGGTTTGTTTCATTAGCTCAGGACCCAAAGCTTGGAGCTTGATTTGATTCTGGGTGTGGGACTGGGGGAAAAGAAAACCCCACAACTAAACAGTAGTTAAGTAATGTCAAGTCTGATGAAGGCCACTTGGGGTTTGGACCACCAGGTTTTTATTTGGAGCAGGGGATGTGTAGGGTTTGGGGAGGAGGAAAAAAAGAAAATTGAGCCAGCAGGGACCAAAAATAAGCTTGGTGGTGGTGGGTTAACCAAGCACAGCAGAAGCAGCTGCTTTTCATGTTTGTTAGGCAGGATCCCTGACTGTCAGCTGCCATCTTCTCTGGCAGGCATCTGGAGTTCCACACGGCATGGGCAGTGTCCCATTACTTTTTTTTTTTTTTTTTTCACAAGCCCTCATATTTCTTTTGCTGAAGCTTGATGAGAAACTGCAGTTCTGGTGACCTCTAGCAGACCTGTAAGCACCCAGGATCTCATTTCTTCCTTAATAATTGTTTTTTCTCCTCTGTATCTCCCTTGCAAATTGAAGGTATGAGCTTATTTGAGCCCTGTGTGGCAGTGGTGCTGTCTGTGCCCTGCATCAGAATTCAGGGATGGGGATGGGGATCCCTCCCAGCCAGGGGCAGGGACTGGAGGCTGGGAGGGGAGGGGTCCTTGCTCTGAACCCCTCCCTGGTAACCCCCTGAGGTCAGGAAGCCCTGGCTGAAATCAGATTTGTGTGTGAGCTAGGTTGGGGACTTTTTTTTTGGCATTAAGCAGGTGCAACAGGATAATGCCAGAATACTAAAACAAAACAAAAAAAGCAAACAACCAAACTCCACCTAAATACTAAAAAAAGGTAAAAAAAAAAAAAAAAAAAAAAAGTCATTAAATACTTCTCCTGTTCCACACCTCCCTAATGGGAGAGGATGGAGAGGTCACAGGAAAGAGGGAAGCAGGAGGAGCTTGCCAGCTCTCTGCCTGGACCCAAACCCTCCTCAGAGTAAACCAGAACCAATTCTGTTGATTTGGGCCCAGAGAGGTGCCTGTAGCTGTGGGAAGAACTCGTCCTGTCAGGGTGGCTCTGGGGTTTGCATTCAGGCTGGCTGAGCCCTGGTGAGGTTGTTGTTCTCCCATTTCTGATCGATTGATTGATTGATTGATTGGCTTTATGTAAGGGGAGAGCTGAGCCCAAGCTGCCCCAGGCTGAGGAAGCTCAGTGCTGGCTGCTGAGTCCCTGAGCTTCCCAGATGAGTTATGGTTTGTTCCAGGCCACAAAACCCACATTATTTAAGCAGAGGGGGGTTTTTAACTAATGCCTGAGGAATGTGCTTTCTGCCCTTAAATCTCACCCTATCAAACAGTGATCTGAGGCTGAGAAGCTTGGGTTTGTGCAGCCTTGGGAAGAGAAAGCTCAGGGGAGACCTTATGGCCATGTCCCAGTTCTTAAAGGGGGCTACAAAGCAGCTGGAGACTCCCTATGGACAAGGGGAATGGGCACAAGGTGCTCCTGGGGAGATTCCCACTGGACACAGGAGGAAAATGTTTCCCCATGAGGACAGTCAGACCTTGGAATGGCCTCCCAGGGGAAGGGGGGGATTCCCCCACTCTGGAAAGCTTTAAGTCTCAGCTCCAGGGACATCTCAGCTCAACAAGAACATGAGAAGGGTTGGGCCAGGTGGGCTTTGGGGTCCCTTCCCACCTGACATCCTATGGGTACATGATCCAATATTCCTGATCCCAGTTTAGCTCAGGGGGTTGGTGCCCTCTGGCCACAGCCTCCCTGTCACATCTGGAAGGCTGATGTGGAGCTGCTGTTTTCAGCAGCCCCTGGTTAGGGTTGCTCCAGAGCAGGAGTGATATTTTTCAGAGACCTCATCCCTGGAGATGTTCAGGGTGAGGCCTGAGGATGCTCTGAGTACCCTGATCTAATGAGGGTGTCCCTGATACTGCAGGGGTTGGACTGGGGGACCTGGAGAGGTCCCTTCCCACCCCAGTTATTCTGTGATTCTATGGTTTTGGTGCAGACATCTGGGAGTATTCATTGCTTGTGCTGCCACAGAGCAGGGGTAGGAATGTGGGAGAACATAAGGAGAGAATAGAGAGAACCTATTTATTTCTAAGTAAATATAAATAAATTTATGAAATAAATATAAATAAAATTTTAAAATGAAATCACCTTAGAGCCTGCAGCTTCCCTCTGTGCAATCCTCAGCTGAGGTGCATGGGGCTGTTACAGGGTGATGCTGAAGGGTGCCTGGGTGTGGGCAGGACACATCCTGCAGCACCTGCCTGGACCTTGTACAATTTAAAAATTTGCTCTTTTCTGCCAGACAGCCTCAGGCACAGAGGCAGAGCCCTCAGAGAGGACAGAGAAGTCATCCTGGGGACACCCTTGTCCCCAGGCTGGGCTGGCAGAGGAGGTGCTGGCTGCAGTTAAGCTCAGATGAGGTTCCCAAAGTTCTTTTCCTGGGATCCTTTCCTTCCTCCCCCTTCCACAGTTCAGGTGTCCCCACACCAGCCCCAGAGCCTCCATCCTGCAGTGGCCACAGCACTGCCACCTGGGCTGCTCCTCTCAAAGGAGAAAGTTTGGGTGGCAGAGGTTTTCTTGGAGGGGAAATAAAAATTACAAGGCTGAGCTGTGTGAAAAATGAGTCGTGGGCTAAGGGGGGGGACTGGGAGTTAAACTTGTGTTGGTGAATCCATGATTGCAACTAGGGAAAAAAAAAAACCCAAAAACCTGAATTTAAGTACTGCTGTGGAATCCCTGGGAGTTATGTTCACATTAGGATGGGAGGTGATGGGGTTTATGCTGTTCTGCTCTAGGCTGTGGGTACAGATCTCAAGGACAAAACCCTTTTCACCAATGGGGAAGTGGTTGTTGCCTGGAAATTGGTGTTTTTAGGCTGTGGCTTGAATCCTCAGTTTGTTGCTGTTGCAGTTTGAAGGGACCCGTGCTGGGAATATCTGTAATATCATATATATAATATATTATACATATAATATATTATATAATATATATTATATTCCCTTATATATGTATTATAATATATAATTATATACTATATATGTAATATATAAAGAATATCTGTAACATATATATAATTTCCTTTGTGACATGAGGGGGGCAGTGGGATGGTTTTAACTGGGAATCAGGAACATCTTTGTGGGCAGTGATTTTCATTTCTACTCAAGGAAAAAAATACAAAACCCCCTAAACAAACTCCCATAGAGAATGGCACAGAGTGCAATGGAGGAGCTGGGAAGCTGACAGTGGGAAAGGGGGGGCAGAATTGATGAAAAAAAAATCCCCTTGCCTCCAGCACTGCCCTCAGCATCATCCCTGTCCCAGGCTGTGACCCTGGCTGCCCTCAGAGGCAGCACCAGCCCACACCATCCACTTTTTTATCTCTGTCCTCTTGTCTGTTCCTCCTGCCTGACAGCAGATTTGGTTGTGGATCTCTGTGAAAAATTTATTCCTTAAATTTATTCTTTAACAATTAATATTCCTATAGGGTGGTGCTGGGTTCCTCAGCTCTGACAGCTGCAGCTGCTCAAAAATCTGGTGTAGGATTAAGGTCAGTCTCTAGCTAAGTTTTGACCAGGATGACACTAATAAATAATTTTATCAGTTATCTGGCACTAATAAATAATTTTATCAGTCACCTTCACAGTGTCAAGATGAACAGATAATCAAGATAATCAGAGGATTAATTTGCTATTTTACCTAAAGAATTCTGTAGTAAAACCTTAGAAGCAAAAATTAAAGTGCAGTTGGTGCATCATCTATTTTGATGGAAATTGAGGAAGTTTGCTAATAAAAGCAGTAATTATACCTCTCCCAAAGGGAAAATGGAAAACTGATCATTGACATTTGATGTGCAGTGTGCTGATGTCTGTGGCTCTGCAGACCTGGCTGAACAGAGATCTAGAAAGGGATGGCTGCTGGGGGAGATTTGGGAAATTCAGTAAAACCTTTATAGCTGAAAAAGGGACATTAGTTTAGCTGAGCATTCTGTGCATCACTGAATATGCTGAATTCCTTACTCCTCAGTGCTCCAGTTAAAGGTGTATTAATGCAGTTTTATTCAGGCTTTCATTTAATTTTCAATAATATACCTGATTTCTTTCAATGTGATTGTTCTTTGAATTACAGCAATTCCAGTAGTAATCCTAATTTAACTTTAAATGTATTTTTTCTTTTCTTTTTCTCTCCTTTCTCTTCTCTTTGTCTTTTATTTTCTACTCCTTTCTTATTTCTCTTTTCTTTCTTTCACTATTTTTTCTCTTTTTCTTTCTCTTTTTTCTCTCTTCTCTTTTTCTTTCTTTTCTCTTTTTATTTCTCTCTCTTTTCTCTTTTCTCTTTTTTCTTTTTTCTCTCTTTTTTCTCTTTTCTTTTTTTCTTTCTCTCTTTTTCTCTTTTCTCTTTTTCTTTCTCTCTTTCTCTTTTCTTTCTCTCTTTTCTTTTTCTTTCTCTTCTTTCTCTCTTTTCTTTTTCTTTCTCTTTTTTCTCTTTTTTCTTTTTCTTTTTCTTTTTCTCTCTTTTCTCTTTTTCTTTCTCCCTCTTTTTTCTCTTTCTTTTTTCCCTTTTTTTTTGTCTCTCTTTTTCCTCTTTCCTGTCTTTCTCTTTCCTCTCCTCTCTCACATGAGAAGTCAGACTGGATGGAGCTGTGTTTGTGCAGACATTTCACTGCCTTCTCCTAAGGGGCAGGGATTTTCTGCCTTTTACTCCTGCTTTGGGGAGCCAGGAATTGCAGCCCCTGGGAAGCACCTGAGACTTCTCCAGCAGTGCCAGGTGCAAGTATATCAAATATAGGATACCATCTCTGATATCTTCTTCCCTGATCCCAGCAGGTCCCTGCACTCCAGACACCCAGCAGGGTCTGGAGGGTGAGGACTGAGCTGGGTTTGCCCTGAGTCCCAGCCCCAGCCTTGCCTCTACCTCTGAAGCACAAGGGGAGGGTTTTAATAAGCTTTAATCTCATTATGTGCTTATATCTGCCCCTCTCCCCGGCACTCTAGGGGAAGAAAAGCTCCCTGAAGTTTTCCTTTAAAGTGTGGGATGGGTGTGAAATCTTTGTCCTCAGCAGGAGGCTGGCGGGGAGGGGATGGAGCCCCCAGCAGAGGCACAGAGCACCAGGGAAGGGGCTTAGGTAACCCTGGCCTTGGGCTTTCCTTGCTTTTCCTAAAGCTGCAAGGTTAGAGAGGTTCAGTGGTTCCTTCACCTGGTTATAATGCTCAGTAATTATATTGCTATTTTTATTATAGTGTGATTTTTTAAACTGTGTGAAAGGAAAGGAAAGGAAAAAGGAAAGGAAAAAGGAAAGGAAAAAGGAAAGGAAAAAGGAAAGGAAAAAGGAAAGGAAAAAGGAAAGGAAAAAGGAAAGGAAAAAGGAAAGGAAAAAGGAAAGGAAAAAGGAAAGGAAAAAGGAAAGGAAAAAGGAAAGGAGAAAGGAAAGGAAAAAGGAAAGGAAAGGAGAAAGGAAAAAGGAAAGGAAAGGAAAAAGGAAAGGAAAGGAAAAAAGAAAGGAAAAAGGAAAGGAAAAAGGAAAGGAAAAAGGAAAGGAAAGGAGAAAGGAGAAAGGAAAAAGGAAAGGAAAAAGGAAAGGAAAGGAGAAAGGAGAAAGGAAAAAGGAAAGGAAAAAGGAAAGGAAAGGAGAAAGGAGAATGGAAAAAGGAAAGGAGAAAGGAAAAAGGAAAGGAGAAAGGAAAAAGGAAAGGAAAGGAAAAAGGAAAGGAAAGGAAAAAGGAAAGGAAAAAGGAAAGGAAAAAGGAAAGGAAACAGGAAAGGAAAGGAGAAAGGAAAAAGGAAAGGAAAAAGGAAAGGAAAGGAGAAAGGAAAAAGGAAAGGAAAAAGGAAAGGAAAAAGGAAAGGAAAGGAGAAAGGAAAAAGGAAAGGAAAAAGGAAAGGAAAAAGGAAAGGAAAGATCCCAACGGGGCAGGAACCTAAATCCTGAGCCCCGATGTAAAAGTCAGACTTGGTGGTTCTCAGAGTGACACAGAGGGGTTTTTGTGGGGAAAGGGTGGTCAGAGCTGGGTTCCCTTTGTGTCTCCCTGGTTTCCACCTTCCACACCATGCACGTTTCTTCCTTCTGTTCTCCACCATCACCCTGGCACAGGGGCAGAGCAGCTGTGGGATAATTAGCAATATGAGCTATGGAATTACTGCCCTGTGAGTTAGGGGGTGGTTCCTTGGAAGCTGGGACCCCCTTTTTGAGTTGTGCATCTGCCCATGGCAGGGCTGGGGTCTGCTTGCTGGAGCTGTGCTCAAGCCTGCAGTGAACAGAGGGATTAATGGCACCTGGGGGGTGTAATTGCTAATTAGGCAAATGTGGAGTCATTTAGCAAGCGAGATGTTTTAGGCAGCCTTGATTTAATTAGTGTGCTGGGTGGCTGTGAATAGTACATGGAGAACTGGAGAGGGGAAAATGCCTGACAAATTGCTCAGATTGCTTCATCATGCAGAGCCTGGCTTTGCCTTGGGCTCCAGCTTGAATAAACCAGGCTCAGCAAAGGATTTCCTTTTGGAATCCAGGCATAAGTCACCGCCTGGAAAAACTTCCTCAGGGATTCAGAGCAGGTCTCAGGTCTCAGCCATTGCTGCACTTTGGTCCCTGCTCCCCAGGGGAAGTTTCCTCCTGGCTGAGTCTTGGGATTGCTGAAATCCTGGCAGGTTTTCTATAGGCACAGAGCACTGCAGGTTGGCTGAAATTATTTTAGTATTATTATTATTATTATTATTTCCTCCTTACAGATATAAGCTGTGAAATACTTAGAGTCTGCTCGAGTAGTGGGTGTATTCATCCCTTCCAAAATTATATTCATGGGGGGGTGGGAGTGGAAAGAAGGAGGCAGGAGCTTGAGGGAAGTGCCATGATCCATTTCCAATTTACAAACATTTTTAAATATAGTGGCTACTCCACTCCAGCAGCTTTCATTGCTTGAGGCACTGTGGTCTGCAGTGAGTGTGGAAATGGAAATCCTCAGGAAAAATTCTGCATTGTTAGGGTCAGTTCCATCTGCACAGTGCTCTCTTCTCACAGGATATCTCCTCCTGTCCCCCTCCTGGAGCAGAAGAGATGAGGCAGAACATTTGGTGGAAGGAGAGGGTATTGGTGCTCTCAGTTTTGCCAAAAATGGGGACTCTGAGTAAAGCCTGAGTAAAGCAGAGCAGGGTGTATGGCCACCTAGGAGACATTCTAAAAGGGCTGAATATTTTCCAGGTGTGAGGGGCCATGCAGAGGTGATGGAGCCAACACATCTGACTTGTCACATCCCAGCCCCCAGCATTGCTCCCTGCATCTCCTGTACAAAGCAGGTGACACCTCTGTCACCTCTGGGGGGCAACCCAAAGCAGAACTGAGACAGAGCCATGGTTCTGACCCACTGTGGTGCCCCCCACTTCAGGTGTTCTTTAGGGAGGTCCAAATTGGTACAGGGAGCCCGGGTTATCCCTGAGGCTGAGCTCCAGGCAGGAAAGAATGGGAACAGGTTTTGGATCTGGAGTTGCCATAAGGCTTTACAGCACCACTTCTGTGTTTGTATTCATTTCTGATAAATCATTTACTGCAGCCCCCACTTGCTCCTGGGTGATTTTCCCTTCCCCTTCCCCCTGCTCTGCTGGGCACCTGCTCCTTATTCATGGGCAGCACCAAGGAATGTGGATCTGCATTAAAAAATAGCTGAGCACTCAGTATCAGGAGTTCTTTGCAGTGAGGCAGAGGAGCTGAGGTGTCCTGCTGGAACTCCAACCTCTGCTCTCTGCTCCTGGGAGCTGGGAATATCACCCGGAGGGAGCTGAATCCCCAGGCTGGAGCAGGGAAGCAGGGGCAGGAGCCAAGCCTGAGGAGCACTCAGCTCAGAGTCATCAGGCATCAGTTGTTATTCCATGGAAATCCATGGAAATCCCAGCCTGGCAGCCTGTCCCAAGCACTGGGGGATCTGAACCTTGGTTCCAAAGCCAAGTGCATCCTCCCTGGGCAGGCTCAGGGGGATGGGATTTGCTGGGTGCATTTGCTGCCAGCTGCATCCTTGCTTTGGCAGTGGTGTTTTTATCACACTTTTGGTCGTATTTCCTCTTCCTGCAGTTCCTTACTGCCTGGCAGCATTTGTTTGGCTCTCTGGTAAAGGGCTGGGGTTGGGTCAGTGCAGGTTCCATCCCAAAAACAACTTCAGGATTTGGAAGAGGGAGCTGAACTTTCCCAAAGATGGGTGCAGTGCACACGTGTAACAAACCACACCAACATTCTGTGTCATGATTCATAACTGCCAGGAGGCTGTGGTATTAACATGTAGGCAGTTAAATATTGTTTAAATGTGTGCAGTTTGGGCTAGAAGAGGGGAAAAAACCCAAAAGCTAGGTGCTTAGTAACAAGGTTTCATCCAACCTGTGCTGGATGAATTCAGGTCATGTTTATTTTAGATTGACTTCCAGAATGATGTCTCTTGGAGTCTTTCCAAAAGTTAATCAATATATCTGGTGTGATAAACAGACTATTTTTAGCATGTCCATGACCATTTTCCAGCTTTGGATCAGGGGGTGCTGGGCAGATCAGCAGCTCCCAGTCAGCTCCTGATCCAGTTAAATCATTCGGTGCAATTCTCTGCTTGGATTCTGGAGATCTGGAGTCTGGGATGTCTGATGGGAACAAGGAGTTCTCCAACCTTCTCCCTTCCAGCTGCACTCTTGCCAGCTCTGTGGGCTTTGGGGACAGGAGATGGGTATGGACAGAGGAGACTTTCAGGTTACACCAACTGGGAGGGGGATTTTCCAGCATTGTTGCTGCTTCTTGTGTCACCATTCCCAAGAGCATCCCTGGCCAGGCCCCAGGGCCTCAGCTCTGGTGTTCCACAGGAGATGCCCCTGCCCAGGCAGCTTCCCAGGAACGTGCAAAGTGGGGAAAACCAAGGCAGAGAGGGAATTACAAGGCAAAACTGAGATATAACACTGAGCAACCCAAAAGCAGTGTGCTCAGCAGGTAGTGATGGGCAGCGTTGGAGCCCTTTCCTTTTATTTTTTTTTTCCCCCATAAAGTAGGTGTTTGGGAGACTCCTTATTTTTTCCCCACTGAAGTGTTAATGCTGTGGGTAACCCATCCTCTCTGTCAGCTCCTACAAAAACTTTGACACTTTTCCAGAGCACAATGCACATGACACAGGAATGAAAATAGGAGCCCGGATGTGGGGAAAATTTGGATGCTTGACCTTCAGAGAATGAATGCTGGGATTCAAACCTCAGTTAAAGGATTTCCTGCATGCTCTGGGAGGGGGGGAAATTTTCTCAGGGAAGGGTAAATGGTCAAGAAGAGGGGAACAAATATTTTTATTTTCACTCCCTGCATCCCAACACTATTTATTTCCAGCAGTCTGGCTTGAATATTGCTCAGCACATGAGGCTCTTGCAGGCTGCCAGGGTTGCAGGAGGGTTTGAGGACTGCTCTGCTTTTCAAGTGATGTTCTTTCAGCCTTGGGAACTTTTAAAAGCCACCCAGCACTTGTGACAGCACGTCAGGAATGTCAGTAGTAAATATCAGAAGGAAATATGGGGGCTATATTTAAGGTATTTGCTGGGGAATGGTTTAGGTCAACAGCTGGGGGTGAAAAATTGAGGCCAGGAATTGTAAGGGGTTGAGGGGCATCGTGCACATCTAAAAAGCAAAGAGCTGCCCATGATGGAAATGATGGGATCAAATATGAACATTTTTTACTCATATACCATGCAGAATCCAATGGGTCTGCTCATTTCTTCAATACATTGTTGGAAAGTGCAGTGGAAATTCTCAGCACTGAGTTTTATTTCATGCTGGAAATGACAGTAACCATCTGAATGGTCCCCAAGCCCCACACTGTGGGTTTTATGTCAGGTCCCATTTCAGAAATTTCTGTTGCAATTAGAAAATGTTGTTCAGGACACGTTTGAGATTGGGTGTAATTTCAAATAAAAAGCTGCTTTACAAGGTCATAAAGGCACTTAATGCTGAACTAACAGAGAAATCACAGCCCCAGTTCTGAAGTCTGAGGGAAGAAGCCAAGAAGATGATTGTCTTCTGAAAACAAGAACTAAAAGTTGCTCTTGGCTTTCAGCTGTGATGGGTGCTCAGAGTGGAGGTGTGAGTAGCAGTATAATAAGAGTCCATTTTCTCTGTAAAAGGGAAAAGAAAGTTGCTTTGCCCCTGATGATAATGTTGTCAGACGTGAGTAATCTTTTGGGCTTGATTGAATTTCTGAGCAATCATCTGAACTGAAGCTTTTAAGGCTCAGAAGTTTTTTAATTAGCTTTCTCTTTTTTTTTTTTTTTTTTTTTTTTTGTCAATTCCCTCTAGTGAAAACTAATATGAAGTTGGCATTTTTCTCATGTTATTTAAACATTACTGTATTGAAAAGTTACCAGAAAGTGTTTTATTCTGCTAGGGGTGAAGCTGGATCAGTTTGTTAGTGATTGGCTCCAGCAGATCAAACCAAAGTGTATATACAACAGATCAAACCAAAGGATTCCAGCACTGGGGGCTTTGTGGAGCTGGGCTTGAGGCAGAATATAAAATATAATACAAATGTCATACCTCTCAGCTGTGTGCTCTGCCTTGTTACCTGGCTGGCTGTAACTTTCTGCAGATTATTTTGCCCCTAAGGAAAGCAGAAACCTCAGTTAATGCTTCAGGAGCTCTGCTGCCCAGAAACTTCCTCCCCACACCCAAGCTGCCCAACTTTCCCCTTTTCTTGGAGGCACCTGAGCTGCCCTTTGGCTGTGCCCTTCTAGCAGAGAAAGAACTTTTTCCCAAGGTCCAATCTAAATCTCCTCCAGCTTAAAACCATTTCCCTTTGTCCCATCACCCCAGGCCCTTGCACACAGTCCCTCTTCAGCCTTTTTCCAATCCCTTTGGGTACTGGAAGGTCTCTGGTGGGCCCAGATCTGGACCCAGGGCTGGAGGGAAGGTGACCAAGGCAGGACAGTCAGTATTTGGGCTGGGTTGTCAGTGATGCTCCCCAGGATGTGGTTTGCCCCAAGGCTGGGCAGGCACATGGCTGACTCGTGCTCAGCATCCTGACCATCCCAGATCCCTTTCTCCAGGGCTGCTCTCCAACCTCTCTTCTTGTTCCTTGTTCTCTTCTTGTTCTTCTTGTTCTCAGCTTGCTCCTGCTGTGACTCCATCCCAGGGGCAGAATCTGGTGGTTTGAGTCCTTAAATTTCACTCCCTGATGCCCCAATCTTCCTGGATCCTTCTGCAAAGCCTCTTGTCCCTCAAGGGTGTCAGCAGCACCTCCCAGCTGGGTGTCACCAGCAAACTTGGGGGCTTCAGCTCCTTGGTCAGTGGACTGAACAGAGCAGGAGGCTGGGGAGCCCCAGGCAGGTGAAGCCCCATTCCCTACAACCCTTGGAGCTGTCACCTTCAGCCAGTTAGGTTAGGTTGGTTAGGTTGGTTTGGGTGAGGTTAGATTGGGTTAGGTTGGATTAGGTTGGGCTAGGTTAGGTTGGGTTGGGTTAGGTGAGGTTAGGTGAGGTTGGGTTGGGTTAGGTGAGGTTGGGTTAGGTTGGGTTGGGTTAGGTTGGGTTAGGTTAGGGTAGGCTGGGTTAGGCTAGGTTGGGTTAGGTAGGTTGGGTTGGGTTAGGTTAGGGTAGGTTAGGTTGGGTTGGGTTAGGTCAGGTTAGGTTAGGTGAGGTTAGGTTAGGTTAGGTGAGGTGAGGTTAGGTGAGGTTAGGTGAGGTTAGGTTAAGTTAGGTTAGGTTAGGTTAGGTTAGGTTAAGTGAGGTTAGGTGAGGTTAGGTGAGGTTAGGTTAAGTTAGGTTAGGTTAGGTTAGGTTAGGTGAGGTTAGGTTAAGTGAGGTTAGGTTAGGTTAGCAGCTGGATCTTGAAGGTCTTCTCCAACCAAAGAAATTCCATGATTCTAAAAGGTGGCTCTGAAAGGCAGTGCCAGGGTTGCTCCTGCCTTAGGGTCCCAGCCCTGCATCCCCAGACTGATGGCAGAAGGGACTCAGCCCCCAGAGCTGCATCCTCAGCACTCCCAGGGGGTTCTGTAAGCATCAGCCTGCTCCCAGCAGCATTTTCCATTTTCCATTGATTTTCTGCCATTGCTTTCAGTGCTTTGGGCTTTCCAGCCTGAAGCAAACCATCCCAACCTTCTGACCCAAAGTCAGGAGGTTTAGAAAGATGAGTTGAAGGCACCATGACATGCAAACTGGGCAAGGACCTCACTGTTGGTCTTGTGGCAGGGAGAGGAAATCAGGAAATTTGGGCTTCATTCCTGGTCCCCCAAATCCCCTGCGTGACCAGAGAGCAGCAGCTGAACCACACAGCACCCCAGGGCCATACCCACCCAACCTGCTGGGTCTTCTGGGCATAAATAGAATGGTTCTGGGTTTACTCTGACATTTTTGTAGTTGGGGATTTTCACTTGTTACAGTTAACAATGCAGAAAACCAAATGTAGATTCCTCTCTTCCATTTGCTGGGTATGAAAAACATGGGGAATCACAGCCTGAGTATGCTGGCTTTTTGGAGAATGCTGTGTAGGAAATGCTCCTGGTAGCTTGAAAATAGAAAATACATTTGGTAGAGATACTTGTAGATAAGCAATAAGTTTGGGCAACACTTTTTATTCTTGTTGGGTGGGTTTTTTTAGGCATGGAACTAATCCCAGGGTTTTGGTGCCCTCAGTTCAGGTCAGGCAGTTTAGCAATGCAGAAATCTCCAATGGAAAATTGTAGCAGTGGATTCCCTGAGGAAAGAAATGTACAAAGCAGCCCTTTCTGTGGCAGTCAAAAGGAACCCATCTCTCTTTTTCCTGGCTTTATAGACACAGCCAGAGAGTGGAGAACTTCCCTGCATCAGAGGAAGGGGTTTGAGGCCTGGGGCACCAGTGGTCAGGGGAATAAATCCTGTATTTGGGTTGTTAAAATGTTTTGCAGTGGGAAGGCTGAAGAGAATTTCATTTTGCCCCTCACAGAAAGGGAAAGCAAAGCTGAAAGGACACTGTGGGAGTGATGAAAGCCCCCAGGCACTCACCTTATGCAGTTACAAGCCAAGGCTCTGTATTCATCTCCTGGGCAGTCAACTTTGTTTTGGTTTTGTTTTTGTTTTTTTTGTAAATCACTTTAGCTGCATTACTAAAGGTTCTGAGTCTTTAGTAAACCAGGTGAACTGTGCAGCTCCCCATTTGGCTTTCAGCTGAATTACTTTGGACTTAGTGGAGTGGGTAAAGCTCTGTTATGTCTCCACATTAAAGATTTTTGCAAGGACTGCAGCATCTGCTGCCATTCTGTACAAGGAGCTCTCGAGTCTGGATGAAAACCTAGGTTTTTCACAGCCATTTTCTATAGATCAGATTTAATTGATCACATGTGCAGGAAAAATTTCTTTAAATACCCAGCCCACTTCTGTTGATTTTTTTTTAAAATCTAGTTTCTTTGTGGTTTCTCTTTGTGTAGCATTGTATTCTGGCACTGAGCTCTTTGGCACTAAAATAATATAAATTAATAATAATAGTATAAAAATAACTGAGCAGAATACTGGAGGTCTTTGGGAACTCCTGCAGACATCCATATCAGGTCCTGAATACAAAGGGATCAGGGTCACCTTTACAGAGAAGATTTTCAGTCTGAAGGGGTTTAAGCTGCTGGATTTCTTTCTGCTCTTTTTTACAAGAAGATAAAGCAATGGTGTCTGTTTCTTGTCTGGAATGATGCAGGCAAGCAGCAAGTGCCAGAAAATCCCAGTCCTTCAAACTTCCATGTTCCCATCAACACAAACTTCCATGTTCCCATCAGTACAAATTCCATGGTTCCATCAACACAAACCCCTTTGTATCTCCACAACTGGGATCTAAGGATTTATTCTTTTTTTTTTCAAATCACTTTTAAAAAGGCAGTGGGCACTCTTCAAGCCTGACTCCTCTTCATCCAGTGATGCTCTTTGTGCATCTGGACCCTGACCTAAACTCTGTAGAAATTCTTTGGTAGGCTCTGAATTCAGCCACTGATTTGTTAACAAGATGTTTACATTTTCTTTTAGAGCCTCCAACTGAACAAACGTAGACAGAATCCTTGTTTGTACCAGTGCTGGTGGATGAAAAGGGGCATAATTAGTTGCCCCACTCATCTCATTTTGTTGATGAGCTGCAACAGACACTGAGACCCAATTCCAATTCACTTTTTAAGTCTGGCACCCATGGGTGATGGTTCCTCCTCTCCTCCTCCCACCAGCACCAGGCTCTAATTCTGGCATTTTGCCACCCTGGAAAGCAAGGCTTGTTTTCACTCCACGTGCATCTCCTGCTCACCAGCTGCATCCTCCTTTTTTTTTTTTTTTTTTTTTTTTTAAGGGCCCAGTCCTACAAATCTGTTGCAAGAGCAGTTTCCTCTTAAGCCTCTACTGACATTGCTGGTGATGGAGAGGAAAAACCATAACTGAGAAGTATGCCTGATAATAAAGTGAGGAGTTTTTTGGAAAGAGAAGAGAAGGGAGCAATGGGGAGACCTTAGAGCACCTTCCAGTGCCTGAAGGGGCTCCAGGAAAGCTGGGGAGGGATTTGGGACAAGGGCCTGGAGGGACAGGTTAAAGGGTGATGGCTTTAAACTGCAAGAGGGGAGATTGAGGTTGGAGATGGGGAAGAAATTCTTGAATTTGGGGCTACTGAGCCCCTGTGCCAGGTTTCCCAGAGAAGCTGTGGCTGCCCCATCCCTGGCAGGGTCTCAGCCCAGGTTGGATGGGGCTGGGAGCACCCTGGGCTGGGGGAGGTGTCCCTGACCATGGGGCTGGGACTGGAGGAGCTTTAAGGTCCCTTCCAAGAAAAAGATTAACTTTTATAAAAAATCCAAATCTTTTTTCTTCTGATTTGGCTCCAGCTAAGCCCAGTAACACGTGTACACATATAGCACTTTTTTTTTTTTTCTTGTTACTAATTGGTAATAATGTTGGGTGTGTAATACTCAAGGTGTTTGGTATCCATCACCCTGAGCCAGCTTGCATCCTGTGTGCAAAAGGCTCCATCTGTTTTCAGCACCCTTAACCATGAGAAAAAGGGCTGAGGTTTCTCTTCTCTGCAGTTCCAGGGATCCTCATTATAAATGCACCTCACCAACCTTCATGCTCCTTAAAACAGAGTTGTTGGCATGAAAATAGTCACAGAAATGAGAAGCTGATGTGAATCCTTAACTCCTCTTGGCTCTTCCCTCCAAATGAAGACTTTTCTGGCACTGAGCTTTCTGCTACCTGGGAGTTCAGATGCTGCACCCATGCAGGGCTGGAATTCTTATGTTAATTTATTTTTCAAAGAGCTCTGGTAGCATAGCTGGCTGCAGACTCACTGAGGACACCCCTGGGCATCCTCACAAACACTTTAAAGCTTTTGGCATTGCCCTGTACAGAAAGTTTCAGTTATAAGGTCTGGAGAGAGCCTGGGGACAGCAGACATCAATGTTCTCAACCCTTGTGGGTAAAGAAGCATTGAATACTGAAAATCAAAGGTAATAAATAATTAAACTAAAAATCCACAGTCCAAAAATAATGTTGTTGAGAAAAGTGAGTGTTTAACAAAGCAAACTGGAACTCAGCTCTGGGCCCTGCTGTGTGCAAGGAAAATGAACAGTTTGAGATGGAAGTAACTACCAAAATATAAACGATGTCAAATTAGTGGCTAATTCATTAGCAGCTTCTCACTGGGTTTTACATTCAAGATATTTTTTTTCTTTCCAGTATTGACTTGAATTACTGAAACTTTACCCCCCATGGCTTCTTGGAGAAACTGTGGCATTGCTTCCTGATTCTGAGAGGGGAAACAGGGAAAGCAGATGAACACTGAGCTGGGGTCTTTGAACTGGTGTGGTTTTAGCTTTTCTCTCCTTTTGGTTGTATTGCCTGGGTTTCCTTTGTCCAGAGTATTAGTTTTAGCTACCTGCTGTTACTGATGGACTGAATTATTCCCCTTGCCATTCCCTTGTCTTGATACTATTATTTGTACAGCATGGCTATAATAACAAGTGGTGCAGATAAAAACCCCTAAAATAAGACTCAGGATAAAGTCAATAGCCTACTGGAGGCATAATTGCTGAGGAGCCCAATAAATGCCCTGTCTGTAAAGGAAAAGGAGTAGCTCTGCTTGGTCTCCTCTGTTCCATCCAGGATTCCTCAGTTCAAGTGGGATTCTGATTTTTTTTGATGTGGGGGAAAAAAAAAAAAAAAGAAATTTCCATGATTCTACTGCTGCCTCAGCCTCTCCTTCAGAATTTTTTCCCCCATCTCCATGAGGAATTTCCCTGCCTTTGCAGCCCTGTGGAGCCAGCTGGTGATTGCAGCTCTCAGTGTGATAGCATCCCCCATACAGAGCAGCAGAATCTATTTTATTTTAATCAGCTTGAATTTAAAAATTGGGGTTTGCCTGTGGGAAGTGGGGCGGGGGGATCTTCTGTTCCTTTGCCTCTCTCTAGGTTCCTGAGTGAAGGAATTAGATGTGAAACCAAGGTTAAAATGGGAATGGGAAGAGCCCCTTTAGCTCTGAATGGAGGGTGAGCTGCTTGCAGGAGCCCCAGAGAGCTTGGGGGCTCTGAGGCAGCAGCAATCTGAGCAGTTTCTGGTCAGGAGCCTTGAACTCCTCCAGCTCCTTATGGGAGAGGTGGTGGTGATGGCCCAGAGGTAATGAAGAAGTTTCTGGGCAGTTCTGTGATCACTGGGGAGCAGATGTGTTTGGTAGGACAGGAGGTGAGGGTTGCTCCTCTCCCTCCACCTTTCCCATGTGTGGTGTGCACCTAAAGGGACTGCAGAACCCATTTATCTTTTGGGGTTGCCTGAGCAGGCCGGAAGGAAACTATCCCACATTTAAAATCATGGAATTGTTCTGCTTGGATCATCTAATCCAAACCTTCCCCCATCCCTGCCAAGGCCACCCCTGCCCCATGTCCCTCATCCCCACATCTCCAGGGCTCTGAAACCCCTCCAGGGATGATGGGGACCCCCTCCCCCTGCCTCTTCTGGTGTGCCACAACCCCTTTTGTTTGTAAAGACATTTTTTCAACTCATGGTTTTCAGTTAAGCTGTTTGAATAACCTTTTATTTGAGAACAACCAACCAAACCGACCCAAACAACTCTTACCTGTTGAGATGTTGTGTGGATTTGTTATAAAAGTTTTCAGCCAGAACAGGAAAATGTTGGAATAGCCTCAGGTCAATGAAAAACACTCTGGCAGGAACAATCTCAGCTTGACCTCCTGCATGTTTGCACGTACATGAAAAGCAAAATAGCTGTAGACTGGAGGCTGGAGCAGTGAATTTGCTCTAAAACTTCTCTCCTCAGTGCTTTTAAACCCTGAAGGCTTCTGCACTAAAATGCATTAAACAAAAAGAGCCTTCCCCCCCCTGCCTGCCTTCCCCATCGTGTACCTTTGCTTTCAATGGGGCTTTTGTGAATGCAGAGGCTGAGGATGAGCCCCAAGAGCACTTTGTGCTGAGCATCCCTTCCCGTGGCTGTGGCAGGGGACAAAGCAGCAGCTGAGAGCTCTGTCTGCAGGCTGGGAGCTGCTGGCAGGGCAGATAATGGGTGAAATACTGCCAGGAAAAGGTATTTTGGGTTGGGAGGCTGGAGGAGCTGGTCTGCTCTCTGGGGTTTCTTTCCCCCAACATGATCTCTGACACAGCTTTTGGGTTTGCTTCCAGTTTCATGCCCGAGAAGAGCCTTGATTTCTGTGGTTTGTGGTGGCAAATCCTGGGAGTGGGCAGGCAGGGGGAGGTGGTGGCTGGCACAAGGCAGGGCAGAGAGATGAAAGGGGAGTTTCTCACTTCAGCTTTCAGAGCCTGTATAAAATCCAGAGAGAAAAGGTGGCTCAGTCAAAGGCTGGCCTGGGCATAGTGAGTGTCATGAAAGATCCAGCTCTGGCAAAGCACTCGTGGTCCTCAGATGCTAAGGGAGGCCCTGAGGGGCATGGGCAGGGAGAAGCCATCTGGATCTGGAGTCCCCATCCCTTGTGTGCAGCAGGAGGAAGGGACACTCATCCCCAGTCCTCTTCTCAAGAGCTGCTTGTGTCTGGTACAAATGAAAGCTCAAAGCCCCCATTTCCCCATCAGCTGGACAGAATTTAGGCAGACACCTCCTGCAGGAGTTTGTTGGTGTGAATCCTGCTCAGGAAACCCTCGGGGGCTTTGGTAGCTCTGGGTCAGTTTGTAAAGTCAAAACAAGCTTCTCCCAGGCTGGGTTCACTTCTCTCTTGGCTCAGGTGCCAACCACAGTTGCCCACATCCTATAAGTCTGCTGTCCTGGTTTTTTACACCCCCTTTTGTCTCTGCCCTCCTGCCCCATCCCTGGCAGGGTCTCAGCCCAGGTTGGATTGGGCTTGGAGCACCCTGGGCTGGGGGAGGTGTCCCTGCCCATGCAGGGGGTGGAACTGGATGAGTTTTAAGGTCCCTTCCAACCCAACCCATTCTGTGAGTCACAATCATCATGCCCACAGTGTTGCTAAATCTTCTTGTGTTTTCTCTGCAGAATTTCCCTTTTCCCACCCTCTCTCTGCATGACCCATCTCCAGCACCCTCTCTCCTCAGTGCCTGCACAGACACCCCAAGCTGTGACCAGCTGCCTTAAAACCCATCTGTGTTTGTCCTGATTCCATAATAACCTCGTCTGAGTCCCTGTCCCTTTTCATACTCCGCCTGGAAATGCCCCCAGAGGAGGATCCTGACATTCCAGCAGCAGTGTCCCAGCTTCTGGGGCAGGAGCTGCTTTAACTCTTACCTGCTGCTACATTTAATTAATAGGAGGATGCAAAAAGGATGCTCCAGGGAAGTGTTCCTCTGAGAGCAGCTGGTAACCACCAAACCCTACAAGTGATGTGAAATGAGCAGAGGGGTGTTTTTCCTTAACAGACTCACCCAGCACTTCAGTGCAGATGATTATCTCTTCTTTTACAGCCTTTTATCCACTCTGCCTTATGGTTCAAGAAGAAATCTGATCTTTTTCCTGTAATAAGTATGTTAAAGATGATTCATTTGTTTAAAATCCCCATGTAAAAGGCACCAGGGCTTAGTTACAGCATTTCCTACTTGCTGGCTGGGCTGCCAGCTCACCCTGCTGTGGTGAGCAGTGTTCTGTTTGGGTCACTTGAGAAAATTGTTGGAAATATATTTTGCTTGAGCAGTTTTATCTTCCTCGTGCAGCTGGAGATGTTATTTCACACTCAGATGCACCAGCAGAACAGGCATTTTTATTTTCTTTTTGTATTTCTTGTCTGTAAAGCAGCTGAGAACAGCAAGAAGGGAGCTGAAGCCCTTTGGGAAGTATTCATATTTCTTGATTAGTATCCTGAATGGTTTTTTTTTTTCTGCCTTCCTTCTCACCTGAGCTGGACATCATGGTATCAGCATTTCATGGCCACCCTTCTGCTCCAGCTACCCCATGGAAAAGGAATTTTCTAGAGGTGGGGAGCTGGGATGTAGGGATGTACCTATGCCCTGCTGAAGATGGAAACCTTCTGTATAAAGGGAGTTGATTTATTTTTTAAAATGTTGTGATGCACAACCTGGGCTGGATCTTTAGATCTTTGAGGTCCCTTCCAACCCAACCCATTCTGTGGTTCTCTGTACATAACCCTTGGTAGTGATGACCCAGCACCATCCTGAGGCATCAAGAAGACTTTGGCTTCTGGGAGCAACAACAACTTCTGCCAGGCACCAGGTCTTGACTTCCTGGCATTCAGTTCCCTGGGCAATGAGCAGCAACTCTTCTTCTTTAGTCATGGACCTTACATCTCCTGGGAGATGTGAAGGCCAAAACTCACCAGCAAACCATGGCAAGGAGAGTGGTTTGGATGGGAAGGGACAACTCAAGGCCATCCAACCCCTGCAGTATCAGGGACCCCCTCACTAGATCAGGGTGCTCAGAGCATCCTCAAGCCTCACCCTGAACATCTCCAGGGATGGGACCTCAACCACCTCCTGGGCACCCTGGGCCATGGTTCTGTAAAGAACTTTTTCCTAAAATCCAATCTAAATCTCTTTTTCTCTACTTCAAAGCCATTGCCCCAAGCAGGATGTTGATGAGAAGGTTCTTGCTCTTATTCCTGGTAGCTCAGGGCAGGATTGCTGGGTGCTCTCTGCTCTGGGCTCTGGGCTCCAGTCACTCATTTGCAGACTCTAAGCAGCCAGAACTGCCCTGGGAGATGTGCAGAGAGCTGCCCAAGAGTTTGTATTCTTTTGGGAGCAGATGCTTCTGCTTTTGCTCTGTGTATTTTAACCCCTCGCTTCACTGGGGTTTTATTTTTAGGAGCTCTCTCCTCTCACCACTCTGCATAAACTATTGCAGCTTGCACTGGAATTATCATAAAAAGCAGCTTAGCCCTGGCTAAGGAGTTGAGTCCAGAGTTGAAAGTTAGGTCAAGAACTGGGATCTCCCTCTGCTTGGTGGGGAACAGGAAGGTGGGGACTTGCATCTCCCCAGCCCTGGGCTGGGATAAATCTGTCCCAGCCAAACTCTGTAAAGTCACTGCAGTCATCAGACAGAGCATCAGTCTTCAAGACAAAGATGTCTCAGGCTGAGCTAAAGGAGAAGCCTGGGGTGTCTCTCATGACACTGGGTGTATTTCAGATCATTTCTCTCTCCATTACTGCAGTACGAGAAAAACTGAAATTTTCACATTTTTTTCTGTGTTTATTCTTATGCTGTTCCCACGAGATACACAAAGCAATGATCCCTGTTTTCCAGGTTGAGTAGAAATAATGCCTGATTTACCAGAACTGCCAATTCCTGATAACTGCATTGCTCAAACACCTTAGAGAATTTTTTTAAGTGCCTGGATGTTACAAGGATGTAAATTTTGGAACAGATTTGGTTGCAATAGGGTCTGTTAACATTTCCATGGCTTGTGTCTGCAAACATTTCTCTTGTCATGCCATCAAAAATCTGGCCACAGTAATCCTCTATTTGAGTATTTCCCAAGAGCTTAGGAGAAAATATGAATTTATCCCACACAAATGCAGAAGCTCCCATCTCAGCAAGTTATCCTGGGGCTTTCCTCATGGTCAGCATCATTTTCTTCCTGATTCAGGAGGCAACGTGCACTTTTAGGATGGGACTTGGTCTGATCCCTCCTAATGACCAAGTGCCTGCTTCTCCCTGTGGACTGCAGAGCAAGGCAGAGACAGGCAGGTGAGACCATTGCACGAGAAATCTTTACACAAATCTCACAGAATCCAACCCTGAGAGCCTCAACAAGGTGCTGAAGGGAGTGTAAGAGGTTTTCTCTCTGGAAAACTTCAGGTGGGTTTCTCAGGGGTTGGTGGATGGCACCCTGCAGAAATTCTTCTCAGGTTTTTGTTTCCCACAAAGTTTTTACCTGGCTGGGGGAAGGAATTCTGTGTGGAAGCTCTCACTTTCTGTTGCTTGTGAAAGGTCTGGCAAAGCAACCCCAGCCTCCCTACAAATAATTGTGTGTTATTTAGCTCTGTGTGGACTCCTGAGAAGCCAGCTTGCCTTTCCTTGGCACTGAGTGCTCTGAGCTCACAGGGAGCCCCAGAGGCTTCTCAAAGGGCTCAAGAAGTCCAGTTCATTTTTCCTAAAGCAAAGGTTAATTTGACAGGAGAGGGCAGAACAACCAGACCCATTTAGGGTATTATTTTATTATTTCTCAGTTTACATCTTACATCCAGACCACAGCAGAAGGCAGAACTGGGATTACAAACCATTTAAAATGGAAGGTTTATTTTTCAAGTTTTCCTCCAGCTGCTGGAGACTGGCTTGGGAAGTGGCTAATGAAAATGCTCATATATATATATATATATATATATACACACATTTTTTTTTTTTTATATGGATATTTGTCCTCAAAGAACTGAACACAGGCCAGTAATTAATTGCCTGCACTAGGCAGCATTTGAATAGCCCATTATGTCTGACAAAAATTTCCCTCCTATGGTTTGAGCCAGTCAAGAAAGTGTGAAACAGAGGTGGAAAAACCCAGCTCCTCTTTATCAGACTTATCCCCTCCCAACTATCCCCATATCTGAGCTTTAAAACTGCTTTCCTAATGAACTGTGCTATTTATTTGGCAAGTTGTGTTGCTTGTGGCACTTGGAGGTTAAATAGTTGTGATGTGGGTTTCTATGAGGTGGCAAGGCTGGTGACAAAATCAAATCTGTCTGGAGCACATGCTAGAGGTGAATAACAGTTCCCTCAAACAACAATAATTTCCTCTTGCCACATTTTCATTCATTTCTTCCTGGGCCTCAGGCCTGCAAGCCCCATGGTGGAGAAAGGTGGAGAACTTGCACACCCAAACTGCACAGATTTTTATTGGGAAAAGAAAGTTTATCCTTGATGGCCACCTGTGCATGGAAGCCTTCATCCTGTGCCACTGGGGCATGGCCAGGCAAGGAATTAAAAATAAGAATTCCTTCCCACTGATTTTGCAAGACTGAGATCATCTTAGCACCACAACCTTTTCCCATGATATGTGGCTGCATAAAACTGTCCATGGCAAAAAGTAGCTGGTCCTGGGATGACCCTCTCTTCAAATGGTTCAGACCACTCCAGGAAGCCTTGCTGAGTCCAGTTTTTACACGTGGTTGGAATCTCTTGGGCACAATTAATGTGGATTGGAGGATGAGCATTGCTCCGGAGAAGTTTGATTCCAAAAGAGGTTAAATCTCCATTTTCTGGGAGATATTCTTTCCATAATGCTTCCCAAGAGGCTGTGCTGCTGGCAAGAGCTGCTCTGCAGGAGGAGCATCCCTTCTCCATGATTTGTAGCCCATCCCCAGGTCTGAACCCCTGCATTTCCCCATCCCACCCAGAGACTGAGAGGGAGTCAGGAACTGGTGCTGCAGAGGCTCCGAGGTGGCTTCCCAGCTTCCCAGCACTGGGTGACTCTTTCCCAAGGTCTCTGCAAGGGGAAAACTTGGCAGTGAGCTGAGACCAGTGCTGCAGGGAGCACCAACCCAGGTGTGTCTGTGCCATCCCAGCCACGGGGGCAGAACAGAACCTGACCCAAAGGGGAGCACAGTGGATTTTCCATTCCAACACTGGGTTACTTGGCTGTCCAAACCTCTGCTGACTAAAGGGGAGGCCTTGAAGTGAGTACTCCAATAGATTCAGGCCTTGTAGAAGTCTTTCTTGTCCTAGCAGAGAATCAGAATCATCGTGGTTGGAAAAAACCTTCAAGACCCTCAATGCCAACTGCTGAGAAGCTCTCCCTTCTTCTTTCATCCTGTATCCCAGTCCCCTGCCCTCCCTCCCTGCTGCTTCATCCTCTGCTTTCCTCAAGGCCATCCATCTCACTTCTGCCACAGGACGATGTTTTTTGTACACAGATAAATATTTAGAGAAGTTTACAAAAGATGAAGCTTCCTCAGGCCAAGCACTCCTGCTGATGCAGGGTTGGGACAAGGGAGAAGCCAGAGCCTGGGCTGCTGTGCACAGCTGTTGAGAGACCAAACTCTGTGGAATATTGACTTTTTGGCTCCACCAACCTCACTGATCAAAACCAGTTTGGAAATTGGCTCGTGGGTTTGTTGGTTTGGCTTTTTTTTTTTTTCCTGAGTGAAATCTTCTCCACCAAAAGAGCTGCTGCAGTGTGCAGGCTTCATCTGCATCCTGACTCCCCTGCCTGACTCTTATTGCCATCCAAATTCCCAGTGCAGATACCTTGTCCTTGCTGAACCAGTGGAAAAAAAAAAAATCCATGCTAGAGAAGTCCCTAAGATGCAACTTAGAGTAAAAATATCTGTTCTTAATGGTTGTGTCCTGGTAGTTTGGGTGTCCCTCTGGTTATCAGTACCTTTATTTCTTGGTTTCAAGCATTTCCTTCCAGGCAGAATTCAAACTGGAGGAGTTAGGAGCAGCAGAAGGAGTTGTTGTCAGATGATGGTTATTTTCCATGCTTGGGGGAGCAGGCACAAAGTAGAGGAAGCTTTGCAACCCAAGCAGAGGGTGTAGCCCCAGTCCCAAAGCACCTGAGTGCCAAGAGGCAGAGGAGGGATGGAGCTGCTGTCCAGAAAGTAAGTTGGGTAGTGCTGGCCATGCATCAGGTGAGTTACAGCTGGTAGAAAGTGATAGCAATTTTTTTTTCTGGAGAAGGGAATCAAATTTAGTCTTGTTTAATAAATGAATGTGTTTGGGTTCAGTGTTTCTGTGAATGCATTTTCATTTTATGATGTTATTTCTGGTTTCTCCCACCTTGATTCTTACAAATGGGAAACAAATGTTATGCTGCCAGGACTTGTCAGAGATTTTTCTTTGGAGGGAAAAAAAAAAATAAATAAAAAGAACAGGAAAATCCCATGTTAGAAGAATGGTTTTGGGGTTCCACTTATTTATTCTGAGTGCAGAAATCTTTAGACCTGTTCCTAAGTGAGTAATGCCCATTGAGCTGGGAAATGAAACAAAAAGGTTTTGTACTCAACATCCCCATTTTAGTTGCAGAGAAGTTAGAACAAGAAGTTTGAACAGTTGAAAAGCTGAAATCTTAGGTGTAGAAGACCCTACAGAACTAAAAATGCAAAGCATTAAATATGTTTTAATGCAAACCTTATCTTTCCTCACCATCCTGTCCTTGCAGAACATGTCCTTTCTTCCAGGTTTCTTTTCAGATCAGTGACTTTCTGGGTTGCTGCAAACTTGATGTTGTCCCCCTGGCTCTCACCTGACCCCATCCCTCTCTTTTTAAAGCTCCATGCCACAATCAGCCAAACCAGGGACCTAAACCAAGTGCCATCTGTCACAGCTGGCCAGGTGAAGTCCCAGATCAGCTGGGGCATTTATCTGAGGAATGGGCAGCTACTGACACTGGAAATACTTTAACAGAAGAGCCTGGAAAATCCAAAGCATTAAAAGTTAATCTAAATAATTCTTTTTTTTTTTTTCCAACTACCAGGTAACACCTTTCCATTCTTTAAGGTAAACAGGGAGAGATGCTTTTAGAAATGTACTTTATATTATATATAAGAATTTCTGCTTCTAGAAAATTTCACATTTTTTTCTGTGTTTATTCTTGTGTCGTTCCCATGAGACAGCACAAAGCAATGATCCCTGTTTTCCAGGTTTAGGAGAAATAATGCCTGATTTACCAGGACTGGGTGGGTTTAGATGGTGCTCTGAAGAAAAATGAGGAAGGACTTGGAGAGCAGTGTGCTGGAGCTCTAGAGGACAGGTTTGAGTCCATGGCCTCTGCCAGCAAGGTCTGAGATGGGCACACCAAGCTCTGCAGGGGGAAAATTCCTCACCCTAAGGACAGTCAGACCTTGGAATGGTCTCCCAGGGGATTCCCCCACTTTGGGAAGTTTGAAGTCTCAGCTCCAGGGGGTGCTGGGACATCTCAGCTCAACAATATCATGAGAATAAGATGGGAAGGGTTGGGCCAGGTGGTCCTTGAGAATCCTGAGATTCTATGAGTCTGTGATCTTGTGCTCCAGCTTGCATGTGCTGCCTGTACCTTGTCATGTCCTGCAGCTCAGAGAACAGGAGCAGCAGGCTGGGATGTCCTGATGTCAGATGTCTGATGACAGATGTCCTGGTGTCACCTTCCATGGCCAGGAACAGGCACGTGGAATATTTGGACAGGGATTTGTTTCTCTTTCCAAAATGTCAGACGTGGTTGTAGCATCAGGGACAGGAAGATGTGAATAAACAAGATGTTTCCTCAGTGTAACAGCTCTGATGTGGGGATTTGGGGGTTGTTTTGTTGGTTTTTTTTTTATCCTTGTTGTTTCCTTTCCAGGAAGAAGGCATCGTGAAGGAAATAGACATCAGCCACCATGTAAAGGAAGGCTTTGAAAAAGCAGATCCTTCTCAGTTTGAGCTGCTGAAAGTGCTGGGACAAGGCTCATATGGAAAGGTAATTTTTGATGCCCTCTGGTCACCTAGAACAACACTGGGAATGCCATGTCCTTCCTCTGGGATCAGTTATCTGAGTATCACCTGAGGAAAGGCAGAGGAGCAAACCCAACCCCTTTGTCTTGTAAAGTCTTTGAGCTGGAGTCCTCTCTATAAACTCAGAAACTGCTTCTGGCTCTGGACCTGGACAGAGGAGCCCTGGGTAGCATCACTGCCAATGCAGCCAGACAGAATGGTCAGGAAAGAGTTTAGAATTGGTTCTCTGGCTCTCTGGTTGTGCAGTGCCTGCCCCAGGTGGCCTTTTAGCTTCAGGCATCCTGCAGGGACAATGCTTAATTCCTGCCACCACTTCCCTGGGATGTGCTCCCCCTGGTTCATTGGGTTCAATGTTTCTGTGGGTGCTTTTTCATTTTATGGTGTTATTTCTCGTTTCTCCACCTTGGTTTTTACAAAAGGGAAGCAAATGGTATCCTGCCAGGACTTGTCAAAGAGATTTTTCTTTGGAGGGGAAACAATAATAATAATAATAAATGAAAATGAAAATGAAAATGAAAATAATAGTAATAATAATAATAATAATAATAATAATAATAATAATAATAATAATAATAATAATCAAAATAAATTAAAAAAAAAAACAGGAAAATCCCATGTGAAAAGAATGGTTTTGAGGATCAGATCACATGTGGGCATCAGACCTGTCTGAAGCCTCCCCCAAATCACCTTCCCCAGCCTGCAGAAAAGAGCAAAGAGAGCAGCTTGGGCAGGGGCAGAGGGATCTGCTCTCTGTTGCTCATGCACCCCCCTGACTTTCCATCACTTTGGTGCTTGAGCTGCTGGTTTAAACCCAAGAGGCTCTGAGGATGCAAACCAGCTTGGAAGTTTGCAGCCTGAATTATTTCTTGCAGAATCAGAGAAGGTTCCTTTGGGATGGGAGGGCTCCTGGGAGCCAGAGGACTTGCTGAGCTCTCTGTGCTGGGGTTTGGGTGCTACAGACATTGAGGGATGGGGGCTGAGGGAATTTGGCTCCTTCAGGTATTAAAAACCTGAGGGGTTTGCAAAACTAAAATTGAAAACTAAAAGTTGAAACTAAATTGAAACTAATTTCCAGCTAGCAAACTGGAAGTGGTGGCCAGGCTGTGCTGGCAAACCTGAATAAAGTAGCTAATGGCAGCAGGCAGGTGAGAGCCCTCCAGGGCTGCCTGGTGGCTTCCAGAAGAATGAAACTTTGCTTTTAAGCCTGATCAGGAGGATGACATCGTTCTGCAATACAGAGGCATTTTCATTTTTCTGTTTCCTGTTTGATTGTTTTGCTGGAACCAGCACAGAGTGTTCTGGACTCCTCTGCTTTGGGGGGATGCAGACAAGGCCCCTGGTTCAGGGGGTGCTGACCAGGGATTGGTACCAGAAATTGAGAGTTCTGCTCAGTACAGCAAGGTCACTGCAGGCTTTGCAGGGCTGCATGGCAGAGGTTTCCAAAAGTGCAGTCTGATAGTTCTGGAGATGCTTAAAAATAATTATCTTAGGGGACTGCATTTTTATTTTTTTGGATAAAGATCCCATAAGCATTTTTACAGAATAATAATAATAATACAGCTGAAAAATCTCGTGTTTGGGCAAGTTTGGGTTTTCAACTTAATGCAAAAACTCACTTGGGTTGGATAGAAAAACATCCCAAACTTCTAAATTAATCATCTCCCTGGTCAAACTGAAGCAGCTGATCCAAATTTATCAGGAATATAAATGGAAACCACTCAGGAAAGTTTTCTGTGTCCCTCTGGCATCCAGCTGCCAGGATTCCTGGCTGCAGGGCTGAGCAGGGAAGCAGGGATGGGAAGCAAGGATGGGAAGCAGGGATGGGAAGCAGGGATGGGAAGCAGAGATGGGAAGCAGAGATGGGAAGCAGAGATGGGAAGCAGGGATGGGAAGCAGAGATGGGAAGCAGGGATGGGAAGCAGGGATGGGAAGCAGGGATGGGAAGCAGTGTCTGAGACACTGAGCCCATCCCCTGGGAACATCTGGAGAAGGAAATTCCCACCCCAAACCTGTCAGATCATCCTGGAAATGTTGGGGCTGGGATGCTGTACAGGTGGAAGAGCCCTGCAGAAGGTGGTCAGAGATAATTTAACTTTTTGTTTCAGTTTTTGGCTCCTCTAGCTATCAGAAGTTGTTCCCTTCCCTCCAAGGATGTTTGATAAAATAATCATCTGTTTCCTCGTTGTTATTTTTTTTTTCTCAGGAGGGGAAAAAGTGTTCTAGAAGCAGACTGCCTCCTTACTTGTTTTATTTGGGGGTTTTTGCTTTTTTCTGGGTTGGATGGAGGCAGTTTACAAACTTCATGGGACCTGAACCAGCACTGAATAAAACGGTTGCACCATTTTTCACTGCTGTCAGAATTCCCTCACTGCCCTCCCCTTTGTTAATGTATCCACTGACACGGGCTGGCTGGGGGTCTGTGTTTATTTCTGCATTTGGCTGACATTTAAAAAAAAAAAAAGACTCCCTCGCCTGGTGTTTCTGCCCTCAGCAGCTGGAGTCAGCCCTGCCAATCAGCTAAAAGATTCATTTGCTTTATTTTCAATTATTAAAACTCTGAAAGACTAACAAAGGCCACACCAAATTGCTGAGCTTTCATTTACTGCCCCTCCAGTGCTCAGATGCACTCAGGGGCTGGTGAGAAATTGCTGGCATGGAGTAAAAAAATAAATTAAAATATCATTTTAGCTACAATTTTATTTTATTTCAATGCCAATTTTACCCTGGTGCTCAGAAGATGTGGCACAGGAGACTGTGTAATAATTATTTATTCTAATAACCCATGTGTTAATCAAAGCAGTCCTGGTTTTTGTTACTTATGCACAGATTTCCAGCTGCATGAACAGTTTGCTACGTTTTAGGCAAGAAACCAGCATTAACTACACCATCAATGACACCAAACTGGTTTTTCTCCTTGATGGAACTGATGGCAGTGACTGTCAGGCACTGCACAGCCCTGGGCACAAGTGAGACACAACTTTTTTTCCATGCCAAGCTGGCTGGAAGATGCAGAGCTGTGCACACACTGGGTTTGCCTGGTCACCCATCCTTAGCTGAGAAAGGGTAATTATTAATGTTAATTCATAATTAATGTTGAGCATATTTTAAAGGCTGAAAACTGAAGATTCCCAGAGCTAGCTCAACCAGCTGCAGGTGAAATAGATGCCAGGTGCTTTCAAGTAGTAATTTTTGTTGGGTTTCCTGCACTGTAGTACCTGTTCTTCTGTCAAATCCAGCAGTTGGTCACTGGGAGCTCCCTCCTCTGCTTTTTGCAGGTATTTCTGGTGAGGAAGGTCAAGGGGTCTGATGCAGGTCAGCTCTATGCCATGAAGGTACTAAAGAAGGCAACTCTGAAAGGTAAGGCTGCTGGGGCTCTTTCCAGTTTCTTTTTGGGGTTTTTTTTGGGTTTTTTGGTGCTGTCTCAGGGGGTGTAAGTGTGCTCAGCTCTGGCTCTGCCTGCTTGGAGCTGGTGCTCTAAATAAAAAAAAAACACACAGGAAAAGTGTTACCTGGAGCAGGAAAACAAAGCTGGGGGGTTCCCAGCTGCCTGCTCTCTCCTTGGTGTTATCTGTAGGATTTCTGTGGGGCTTGGGATCGTTTGCATGGCAGTGGCTGTAGCTTTGTGGTGCTGAAGCAGACATCCCATAAGGATTTTGGTGAAGATTTCTCCCGGGCAGAAAGCTCTTCCAGCTCCTGCTGCTCCCTGGGCACTCCTGTAAATCCAGGGGAAGGGATTTCCAAGTGTGAGGTTGGTTTCCAGCTCTGAGGTTGTTGGGATCATGGAGTTTCCTTGCTCTGAGCAGTCAGGGCGTGGCCTGTGGTAGCCTGGGGACAACTGGCTGGTGGTGCAAATGAGTGATGGTGCAAATGACTGACTGATGGTGCAACTGACTGATGGTGCCAATGAGTGATGGTGCAAATGAGTGATGGTGCAAATGACTGATGGTGCAAATGACTCTGATGGTGCAAATGGCTGACTGATGGTGCAAGTGACTGATGGTGCAAGTGACTGATGGTGCAAGTGACTGATGGTGCCAATGAGTGATGGTGCAAATGAGTGATGGTGCAAGTGACTGATGGTGCAAGTGACTGATGGTGCCAATGAGTGATGGTGCAAATGAGTGATGGTGCAAATGAGTGATGGTGCAAATGACTGATGGTGTAAATGACTGATGGTGCAACTGACTGCCTGTGCAAACGACTGATGGTGCAAATGGCTGACTGATGGTGCAACTGACTGCCTGTGCAAATGACTGATGGTGCAAATGACTGACTGATGGTGCAACTGACTGCTAGTGCAAATGGCTGCTGGTGCAAATGACAAGCATTTCAGGGGCTGTTTGTTTGGGTTTGGGTGCTCATATCCCCAGCAGAGGCAGGAGGCAAGGGCAGGCTGGTTATTTTTCCCACCTTGAGGGAAAGACCCTTGAGGGTTTCCAGCTGTGATGGTTGAGATGTGGTGGGAGCAGCTCTGGTGAGAGCTGGAGGGGTTCCCTGCCATTAATTATAATTAATTATCAGCTGAGCAGCTAAGAAGTCACCAGCCAGACCACGGGTTCCATCTCAGCCTCTCCTAAAGCTGCTCTGGTGCCTTCCCAGGCTGAACTCCAGCTGCAGCCATTGCTTTGCTTCCCCCCTGCCCGTGACTCAGTTTCCCTCCCGTGCAGCAGCACTTGGAGAGAAGACACTGAGCTCCCAGGGGTGCTGAAGGGAACAGGAATCCAGTAGCTGACTTGACACAAAAACCTCTTGTTCCTCATGGAGCTTTTCTTAAGGATGATATGAATTCATGGAAATTTTGGCTGTGGAGCTCATGAAATTCATCTTCATGAAACTTTTGGCTGTAGAGTTGTGTAAAGAGTCCCCTTGGTAAAAGTGCTGATAGATTACAAGTGCCTCCTGTTGTCCTAAGGAGGAATGATGAGGTCTTGGACTAAATCCTGGTGAAAACTGAGCTCAGTCTTCCTGTCTTTCCCCCATTCCTTCAGCCAGAGAGGGGAACACATCTCCCACACCCATGGGTGACAGCAGCAATGTCCCCAGCCCTTCCCTTTTGCCCCTGTGTGACAAAACCTTCCCATGGGATGGCTGGGGATGGCAGCAGCTGTGCAGCACCTTCCCATGGGATGCCTTGGGATTATCCCTCCCCAGGAGAGCAGAGAAGAGGATTTGTCAGCAGAGCCTGGGTTTTTCCAAGAGAAGTTCAGTGCTGGGGCAGGAACAGGGATGGGAGAGCCAGCCCCCAGCAGCATGGGTGCTGGGGCTCATTCCAGGTTTTGGGAAGCATTTCTCCCTGCCAGCATTATTCCTGTCCCTTGGCATTCTGGAGCACAGGAGCTGGATGGGACCTCCTGGGGGAATAAAGCAGGAGGACACCCAGAGTGTGACAGCCAGGGGGGGACAACCTCGGGTCCCAGCCCCCAGAGGGACCCCCTGGAACTCCTCACTAGGTTTGGGATCAGGCACAGCTTCAGCCTTTGCTGTGCAGGCACTGGGTGGGATTCTCAGCACAGGAGCTCTGCAGGCACTCAGCTGCCTCCCTGGGGATGTTGGGTGGCACGGGGTGGGAGAATGCCATCTGGGAGGTGTTTCCAGGGAAAAGAGGTTGTTATCATCATCATCATCATCATCATCATCATCATCATCATCATCTCTATGTTGCCAGCAGGATTTTCTCTCTGTGTGCAGCTGGGACTGAGCCACTGGAGGTTCCCATGGGGCAGTGATTTAGCTGACATTCTCTCAGCAGCAGGAAGATATTTTCATAAAATCACAGAATATCAGGGTTGAAGGGACATCCAGGACCATCTGGGCCAATATCAGGGTGGAAGGGACCTCCAGGACCATGTGGTCCCATGTCAGGGTGAAAGGGACCCCAAGACCCATCTGGCCCAACCCTTCTCATGTTATTGTTTATCTTCAAACTTACTTCAAACTTCCCAAAGTGGGGGAATCCCCCCCTTCCCCTGGGAGACCATTCCAAGGTCTGACTGTCCTCATGGGGAAACATTTTCCTCCTCTGTTCAATTTTTGTAAATTTGGGCCAAGGCTGAGCTGCTCAGATAATTGTAAGGGGTGGGATGGCTGCAGAGATGTTGTCAGTGCTGATCAATTCTTTTTTGTTTGTTTTTTTTTTCACTTACAGGTACAATACTCTGTACAATGAGAAATATTGAGGTCATCTTTATTTTTATTTTGCTGCAGCTTCCTAACAGAATGTTACAGGTGTTAACCCTGGTGCCCAGTCAGTCTCCCAAGCACAGCAGTGAAATCTAGAATTACATTTTTTCTAGAAAACAGGTGTTTGCTTGAGGTGGAGCCAGTGCAGCAGAGCAGCAGCCACAGTGCAAGCTGCAATCCCCTACACCAGGCTGATTTCTTACTCATTATTTGACTTTTCTGCCCAGCTGGGTGCTCAGCTCTGTCCTGTGCTGAGGCTGCAGCTGCCTGACCCAGCCAGAGCTCCTCTCATTACCTCCTCTTATTTATATTGCTTTCTTGCCTTTTATTTTGATAAATAATTCTTCTCTGTCCTGCTTGTTTATGTCCTTTAAATATTTATCTGCTCTCCCCTCTGCACAGTTTATCTTCAGCCTTTGGCAGCTGCCCAGTGACAGAAGGGAAAAAGAATTTTTCCTCTGCATGAGGTCTTCTCTGAGGGTTCAGACAGCTCTGAGTATTTTCAGAACTGTACACAGGGAATGAGACGTGGCTGGAGAGTCCCTATTAATGTCAACAGCATTTTTATTCCTCTGACTCTTTTAGGGCCATGATTTCACCCTCTGAGCTGAAGCCACCTCTGCCACGAGGCTCCCTACACAGTGAAAAATAGATGACAATTTTTTTTTTTTTTTTTTTTTTTGAGCACTCTGAGTCTCCCCTGGTGGGAGCAAACACTGCATCAGCTTTTCTGATTTATTTATTTCCTTCCTGGCTGCATGGCCAAGGCTCTGCTGGTGGTGCCACCAGAGCAGGCTTTCCCTGGGCTCTGATTTAGGTAGGAAATGACCTTGCCTTGACTCAACACCCTCCCTGGGGCTGGAGTTTTCTGCAGTGACAGACAGGCAGCTGCTGGTTTGTTTTTTGTGAGGCCAGCATAGCAAGGCAGCTGCACAGAGCCTGTCTCTGCAGCTTTGGGTTGCCCAAGGGCTGGCATGGAGCTCCGTGGGTTCCCTGGAACACCTGGGAAATCTCTGCTTTGCCTGCAGGCCCCAGGGATTCCAACCTCCCGAACCAAGGGAGAGGTCTCAAGATGCTAAACCACAACCCCAGGGTCACCTGAGATACCTGAGGCTCCCATCTCCAAACCAGGATGCTCCTGGAGAACACCTTGCCAGAGGCTGCCAGGGTCTGCCACAGCCAAGCAGCCTCCTGGGAGAAGAGTTCAGAGGGAGAAGCAATCCCAGAGCTGGGGAATGGAACATTTCCTTCATTCCCCATCACCAGCCCAGCCAAACCCTCCTGAAAAACCCATCCTCCTGCCCAGCCACAGCCTCCCACCTCCCCCAGCACAGCTCAGCTGGCCCAGTTCCTCTCCAGTTTAGACAAAACCATTTTTTGGGTGGTCACCCTCCACGTGGAAGACACAGGGCTGAGGGTTTGGGTTTCAATATCCTGTTTTTCCTGAAGCACCCATAAATCTCTGTTACTGTCTCAACTTCTTCCCAGTGTGCATCAGGACTGCCAAAGGAGTCTGTGCACCTTTCCTGGTAGAATTCCTGGCCACAGGAATGGGGCTGGTGGCTGAAATTTCTCTTGGAAAAAGATTGTTAGTGAGCATTTCATCAGAACACTCTGGTCTGCTTGTGTGTTATTTTTTAAATTATTATTTAGTTGTTTAAATTATTTAGTTTAAATTATTTTTTAGTTGAGGAAATAATGGATTAAAAATGAAGTAAAAACAGTCTGTAGAACATTATTATTATTTTTTAGCAGTTTAATTTTGGCAAAACTTGCTGAAATTAGGCTTTTTGTTCCAATTCAGAACAAAAGCCACAGCAGTCCTATCTATGAAAATATCCAAAATTCCAGGTTTGGGGCTTCTGGACAGCAAACATCTGGCAGGATTGGTTCAGGCTGTGGCAAAGGGCAGCATCCCAGGATGGGCATCACTGAGGGGAGATGCCCCAGCTCCAGGATTTCTCATTTAATACTATGTAGGTTGTTGGGTTTGTCCATAAACATCCCAACTGGAGGAGGCTGGAGCCGGGGGGAGAGTTGGGGGTGTTGAGGCTGGAGAAGAGAAGGGAGCAATGGGGAGACCTCAGAGCACCTTCCAGTGCCTGAAGGGATCCAGGAAAGCTGGGGAGGGACTGGGGACAAGGGCCTGGAGGGATGGGATGAGGGGGAATGGCTTTAAACTGAAACAGGGGAGATGGAGATGAGATTTTAGGAAGAAATTGTTTGGGGTTATGCTGGTGAGCTCCTGGCCCAGGTTGCCCAGGGAGGTTTTGGTTGCTCCATCCCTGGCAGGGTCTCAGCCCAGCTTGGATTGGAATAAAGCCAACTCTACCATAACTGTTTGAAGCAAATATTTTTCTTGCTGCTGTCACACAATAATTCACCTCTATGCACAATAGCACTGTAATGTTTTTAACTGGCCTTTTAAAAAATTATTATTATTTGCTAGTGTTTGTTTGGATGGTTTCTCAGAAGCTTAACATCCTTTTCAATAAATCACTTCCAGAGGCTGCTCCTCAGGGAGATCTCAGAAATGCTGCCACAGGTTTGCACAAGGTTGACTCTGGGGCTGGGATGTTCTGTTTAATCTCAAAGGAGATGGAGTTGGGGGTTTTTTAGGTGTGATTTTCATTTTTTCATGACCATTCTCTCCTGCAAAGCAGAATCACCTTCCTGCTGTGTGCAGCTGTGTGGCCCTTGCAGGCAGGATGCTCCCTGCAGCACCAGCTTGCATCCCCCTCCTCTCTGCACTGATTTCCTCAGGCTCTGGGTTTTTTCCTCTTCTTTCCTTGCAGTTCGGGATCGGGTCCGCTCCAAAATGGAGAGAGACATCTTGGCAGAAGTGAATCACCCCTTCATAGTCAAGCTGCACTATGGTAAGGAGAAGGAAATGTGATCCAGCTTTGTTCCCCTCAGGACCTGTGTTCTCCATCCCCCCACCCAAACCCAGCTCCCACAGAGCCCCCACAGAGCCCCAGGAGGTGGGGCAGGAGGTGGGGATGCTGGGGGGATGCAGCTGCCACCCCCTCCCTGCTGCCAGATGCAGAAATTCCAGTTCTTTGGAATGATCAGGATGTGGGGATGTGTGGGGGGTGTGCTGGGGGTGCCTCCTTCTGCCTCCCCAGCCCCTCAGCACCCCCATTGTTCCTCCTAAAGCTCTTCTGGGAGAGCTGGGCCAGCACCAGGTGTCCCCTCACAGCATCCCAGCTCCTCCTGAGCTCTGGGTGACCCCAGGTACTGGTGTGATGGGGAGCAGTGTTGTTCCAGGGGTACATCAGTGCTGCATCCCCTCCTCTCAGCTGGGAACATCTTTTTTTTCCCATATCCTGAGCTCAGTTGCTTATTTCTGGAGAGAAATTAATTCTTTCTGTTCTCAGAGCTCTGAGGGGATAGGGAAGCTCATGGCATGACTGGGACACTGCAGCCCAACCAGATGAATTGTCCTGGAGCCTTTATCTTGATTCCAACTTCCACCATCTCCACCCTTTTCCCACACAGCATTTCAAACAGAGGGAAAGCTCTACCTAATCCTAGATTTCCTGCGAGGAGGGGACCTTTTCACAAGACTCTCCAAAGAGGTAAGCTGAGAGAGCTGAACCTGAGGCGTGAAAAACCCTCCTGCTTTCCAGAAGTCTGGTGAGGTTGGTGGGAATGAAAAACAGCCCTGGGAATAAGTCCTGTTGGACCTGGGGAATGGGGGTGCCTCCTCTTGCATTTGTGTGTTCTTAAAAATCTTTTTGGAGTTGTGACCCCAAGGAGTGCAGCGGGGAGCAGGGAAGCATCCCTGACATCCCTGTGGGACAGAACTGCACCACTAGGAAGCTGGAACAGCCCCAGGCTCATTGTTCACAAAATACATCCTGGATGGGATGAGAAACAGCCTGAGAACTCAAAACTCAATATATTTTGCCCAGGGCAGAGAAGTGATGAGAAATCCCAACCAGAGGAGGTGAGGGGCTGAGCCCCATGCCAGCACCCACCTAACACACCCTCTGCAAAGATCCAGCAGGGACCTTCCAGCTGCCACCTCGAGGGGTCAGGGAAGGAACTGGAAAAGCTGTGAAAAGAGAATTTCCCTTCCATAGCTGCCCAGCCCTTTGCTGGGTTTTTCCCCACCTGAGCTGTGGCTCAGCAGGAGGCTGGGGGCTCCTGCCTGCCCCACAGCTTGGGAGCCCAGGGATTTGCTTTCTGGGCGTATTTGTTGCTGGGAGGAGGCTTCAGCAGGAGGTTACTGGCCCTGCAGGGCTGTGGGACTTGGGGCAGCACTCAGGACGTGGCACTGCTTGGTGTTTATGGGAGGGAAAGGACTAAAGGCAATAAAACCCCTGCCTGCTGGTGCTGAGCCATCAGGACTGCTGAGGGGTGCCTTGTGCTCTTTCAGAACTCCCCGTTTACCCCAAAGCTGCAATTTCCTGACTCCCCTGCTTTACTCCAGCCAGGGAATGAGACTTCTTCACTTGCCACTCCCTTTATCTGCTCCTTTTTCCCCAGGGAATCTTGGCTGCCCATCCCTCGGGGCTGCTCAGGGGCAGGGATGCAGGGGAAGGTTAGGGTTGGGTTGTTAGGGGGTGTTAGGGGAAGGTTAGGGGGTGTTAGAGGGTGTTAGGGGGTGTTAGGGGAAGGTCAGGGGGTGTTAGGGGTTGTCAGGGGTTGTTAGGGGGTGTTAGGGGAAGGTTAGGGAAAGTTAGGGGGTGTTAGGGGCTGTTGGGGGGTGTTAGGGGAAGGTTAGGGGTTGTTAGGGGGTGTTGGGGGGTGTTGGGGGGTGTTAGGGGCTGTTGGGGGGTGTTAGAGGAAGGTTAGGGGTTGTTAGGGGTTGTTAGGGGGTGTTGGGGGGTGTTAGGGGCTGTTGGGGGGTGTTAGGGGAAGGTTAGGGGTTGTTAGGGGATGTTGGGGGGTGTTAGGGGATATTAGGGGGTGGTAGGGGGTGTTAGGGGAAGTTTAGGGGGTGTTAGGGGCTGTTGGGGGCTGTTAGGGGTTGTCAGGGGGTGTTAGGGGTTGTTAGGGGGTGTTTGGGGTGTTAGGGTTTGCTAGGAGTTGTTAGGGGCTGTTAGGGGTTGTTAGGGGGTGTTAGGGGTTGTTAGGGGTTGTGGGAACATTTGTGGTGCCTGCAATTTGTTAATCAGGGACCTGGGACAGTGGGGTTGGTGTCAGGGCACTTCCTCTCAGATCCCTTGCCCCCAGCATGCAAAGTTTCTCTCTCCCCTGCTCTGTCTTCCTGAGACATTTGCCATGCACAAGCAGAGATCAGATTTTCCCTGATGCCACTGATTTCATCTCTTGCCTCCAGTATTTGTTTCAAGCCTGATGAATAATTTAAATTTGTTTTGATAATTCATGCAGGTTTTATGTTCAGGCAAATTAATATTTTTTTTTGTCAGAGTGTTCCTTGTGTGTCCTTTTCCTGTCTGCCCTTTGCAGTGATGCTCTTCATTAAATAATGGGATATCTCTAAATCCCACCCTTTTGCTCTCAGCCTTCTGCAGCTTCTCAGAGCACTCAAGTTTGTGAGTGCCCCTTTTCAAGAGCAAAGACTTAATTTTAAAACTAAATTTTTATAGCCTCCTTCTGCAGCTGTTTACATTTGGATCTGACACACAAATTTCTATTGAGCTGACTCATTTTACTTCTGGTATTTACAGTTGTGTAGCAAATACATCAGCTCCTTTTTCTGCAGCAGCATCACTGAATGGATCGAGATATTTAATTAAGGAGAAATTAATCACATCTGAGTGAGAAAATGGAGCCGATGGGGTCTGTTGAGTTTTTCTGAGCTTAGTGAGGTTTTTGGATGACAGAAGTTTCTTTCCAGTGTTAGGAGTACCCAGAGCAGCTGTAGGAAGGAGGCAGCTGCCTCATCCCAGCCTCATCCATCCCTGGATGCCAGGAACACATCAGCTCTTCGGGCATCTGCACTGGGATCCCCCCAGCCCATCACTCCCAGGGGCTCTGAGTCTCCCCATGCCCTGTTTGCTCTGACATGGAAGCATTTCCCTTCCCCCAGGAGGCCAATCCCAATTATTTTGTGGGTGGGGAACGTGCTGGGTGTTCCCATTCCTTTGCAAAGCTGAAGGAGGAGGACCTGGTCCATGTTGGTGTGAGATGAAGCAGCCAGGCTCAGGGGACCTGAGAAACAACAGCTCAGGGTTTGTTTGATGGGGAAAACCTGGGGAGAACTCCTCATGGGAGCTCAGAAAAAAATGTGGAACATTGAAGCTGATGGGATGGTCCTGCCAGGCAATTCCTTCCCCACCTCTGTGTAAGCCCAGCACCCACCTTCTGCTTTTCCTTCTCTCCAGGTGATGTTTACAGAAGAGGATGTCAAGTTCTACCTAGCTGAGCTGGCCTTGGCCTTGGACCACCTCCATGGGCTGGGGATCATTTACAGGGATCTGAAACCTGAGAAGTAAGTTGGGGAGAAAGAGGTGGAACATAAATAGCTGAGCTCTTAGGTGCTGCTGCTCCTTGTCATGCTGGTAAGGCAAAAGGTGCCAAAAAAAAAAAAAACCAACTCCAAAAAAAAAAAAAAAAAAAAAGACAAACAAAAAAAACCCCAACAGAATAACAAAACAAAAGAAAACAAAACATACAAACAAAAAAAAAAAAAAAAAAAAAAATCAACCCAAAAAACCCCAAAGAGAAGTGCTGCTCTCTTTGGCCTTTTGATTGATTTGGCCTTTTCCTGGTTTTCCTGTGAGCAGCTTGAAGTAACTCCACTTCCCCCTCCTACAGAAGGCCCTCTGGCATTGTTTCAGTCTGACTGGGGCCATGTTTGCTATAAAAACTTTAAATAAATAAATGAGCCCTTCTGAAAAGCAGCATGCACATCAGCTCAGGGGAGGTGTGACCATCAGGCTCTTCTCAACACTTTCCAGGCACATGTCACCATTTTTTTCTTGCTTTGGGAGGAAAATTAGAAACAGAGGAGAAAATGAGGTGCATGTTAAATCCATTCACTGTGTCTGAGACACCAAGAGCCTGGATTTTTGGAGTGCTGAGCATCATCCTGTGTCACTTTGTGTTTTGAAGTTCATCTCTCACTGACCAGAACTGCAAGGGGGGAGAGCACTGAAATTTCTGCAGCCCAAGCTGCAGCACCTCAAGTTGAGGAATTAGATATTATTTAAAAAAATTAATTTTTTTTTAGAAAAAGAAGCTGTCAGTGCCATTGTCACACAGAAAGCAGCTGCTGAGACCCCATGGTCTCTGTAGGAGACCCCCTGGCAGTGTTCTAGCTGGACAACTAGAAGGTTGCTCCTAAGAGTCCCAGCAGACTGGTTGGAAACCAGCACTGTTCAGACCACTTGGAAGAACATTAAAATTTCAACAATTCCCTTTTTTTTTTTCTTTTTTTTCTTTTTTTTCTTTTTTTTTTTCAGATTCCCTGAGCAAAGAGCCATGTTAACATTCAAAGCTACAAATTAATTCTAAGTACGACCAGAATTTCTACTCTGGGAGTTGTTATTCAGTTAGCTGCACTTCCTACAAAAAGGCAAAAAATTGGGTTTTCTGGTTCAAGTCTTGTTTGGAACAAGCAGATGCTTCTTCCCTGGAACTGCTGCAGCTCAGTTCTTCTTCTGGAGTTATCTTGCTGGTTCCAGTGGTTTCCCTTGTGCTCAGTACCTGGGGAATTATTCCCTGAGGCTTCTTTCTGTTTAGGAACTCCAGGCTGTTCCCTAGGGCAAACAGACCAAGCCAGAAAGAAAAATGGGATCTTATTAAAAAGTAGAATATGATGCATGTGGAATGTCATATTCTGTGGTTTAAGAGTGGGAGTGACTTAGAAGATCCTGGCAGCTGAGCCCCAGCCTGAGGGCTTCATCCTGCTCCCCTCTGGAGCACAGGGATCTGGATCAGGGCTTGTACTGACAGCAAGACCTTGGGCAGTAGCCTGGCCCTTAAAAATGATGCCTCTTGGGGAAAGCTGGGGAGAAAGAATAGAGGGGAAGGTGCTTTTATCAAGCGGAAAAAAGCTTTAATTATGGCACAGGTGGGAGTGACTCAGCTGCTGCCCTTTGCTGGGTGACATGGTGAGAGGCTGCTCTGCCCACAGGATGAGTGACAGATCATTTCTTTCCAATTATCTTTCAGTATTCAGCCAACCTTTCCCCAAAGCACAGCCCAACCTGTTTGTTTCACTTCTGGTTATTTTCCTCCTGAATAATTGAAGGGCCTTGCTAAGAGAAGGGGAATATCAAAGCAGCTGACACCTCACCAGAACCCTTTTGGGAAGACAGATACATTCATTCTGATTAGAGCTGAAGAAACAGCACCCTGATTGCTGGGTTGGTAGCTACAAATTACCCAAACTCATTATTTTTCAGCTCCAGGGTTCTGGTTGCCCCCCAGCCCAGCACTGCAGGCTGGGACCTGCTGTGGCTTTTCCCAGGAAGCTGCTGGGATGCCTCTGTGGGAATAAAACCTCTTGGCAGGTGACAGACACCTGGACTTGGCTTCTGGGCTGAAATTTCATTTCTGCCTCTTTCCAGAACACATGAGAAGGGGCTGAGGTCCACCCAGTCACCTCATGGTTTGTCACTCTGCTCTGCAATCACTTTTATTATTTCAGCATGAACGTGGCCACCTCTGGAGCCAATGTTAGGTCCAAGGAGTCCAAACCCTGAGTATTTTCTGTCTTTGCTTTCACCGTTCTGGAAAGAGCAGGAACCCTGCAGCTCCATCCCCTGCTGGCAGCTGCTGCAGGATGCTCAGGAGCTGGGACAGACATCTGGGGGTCATTTTTCTCTCTGGATGTACATCACCCACTGAGGGGCTCTTCATTTGAACCTTGCATTAACCCTGGTTTATTCATGTTAACTGCACTCCCTGTCTGCCTAATGAAGAAATGTTTGCTTTTTTTTTTTTTTTTTTTTTTTTTGCTTGGCAGCATTCTCCTTGATGAAGAGGGCCACATCAAGATAACAGGTAAGGGAGGAATGGACAGCTTGATGTCTACCTGATAATCTTTCATTTCCTTGCCACGTGTTCCATGCCACGTGGTGTTGGCTTGGAAAAAAAAAAGTTGCTTCCAAAACCTCATGGAGCAGTGAGTTTGAGTTAAAGTGCTCAGGGTGGTCCTGATTTAGTGGGGTTTGGACTACATCATCTCCAGAGGTCCCTTCCAGCTCTTCTAATCCTGTGAAGGGTGGGCTCTCTTCTCTCTTCTCTTCTCTTCTCTTCTCTTCTCTTCTCTTCTCTTCTCTTCTCTTCTCTTCTCTTCTCTTCTCTTCTCTTCTCTTCTCTTCTCTTCTCTTCTCTTCTCTTCTCTTCTCTTCTCTTCTCTTCTCTTCTCTTCTCTTCTCTTCTCTTCTCTTCTCTTCTCTTCTCTTCTCTTCTCTTCTCTTCTCTTCTCTTCTCTTCTCTTCTCTCCTCTTCTCTCCTCTCCTCTTCTCTCCTCTCCTCTCCTCTCCTCTCCTCTCCTCTCCTCTCCTCTCCTCTCCTCTCCTCTCCTCTCCTCTCCTCTCCTCTCCTCTCCTCTCCTCTCCTCTCCTCTCCTCTCCTCTCCTCTCCTCTCCTCTCCTCTCCTCTCCTCTCCTCTCCTCTCCTCTCCTCTCCTCTCCTCTCCTCTCCTCTCCTCTCCTCTCCTCTCCTCTCCTCTCCTCTCCTCTCCTCTCCTCTCCTCTCCTCTCCTCTCCTCTCCTCTCCTCTCCTCTCCTCTCCTCTCCTCTCCTCTCCTCTCCTCTCCTCTCCTCTCCTCTCCTCTCCTCCAATCCCCCAGACACCCCTGTTGCACAGCAGATGAAGAACATCACATCACCTTGGTGAACTTGTTCTTCTGATTGGTGGGAGATGTTCAGCCTGGGTTTCTTACCACCATGGGGGGAAGGATGATTCCAGTTTCATCACTTACTCCAGATTCAGTTCCCTGAATTATCACTGTGCTAGAGGGCAGAGAAAAGGATTACACCTACCTAAAAGTTTCTAAAAGTTCCTACAAGTCCTTAAAAGTGCCAACCAGGCACCAGCAGGTGCTCCATCACCTGGGTGCTGGCTTTTGGTGGAGCAGTTGAGGTGACCGAGAATATCGAGAAGACCCAATAAGTATTTGCTGTTTCAATTCTTTTTTTTTTTTTTTAATTTTTTTTCCAATTCTGTTTTTTTTTTAGATTTTGGCCTGAGTAAAGAAGCCATTGACCATGACAAGAGAGCATATTCCTTCTGTGGGACAATAGAGTACATGGCCCCAGAGGTGGTCAACAGGCGGGGACACACGCAGAGCGCGGACTGGTGGTCTTTTGGTGTGCTGATGGTAGGTGGGGAACCTGAGGGGGCTTGGCAGAGAACTCCCCTGAGACCCTGAGCTGCTCTTTCTCCCTAGAGGATGAGCTGCTTTCCTCCAGCTCTCCCAGCCACCACTTGCCTTTCCCAGACCAAGCAGGACTTAAGACCTTGGTGTTTTCCAAGTTTTGTTTATATTTTACAGTCCCACAGGCTTTTTAAAGTGCTTTGTTTGGGGTTTTTTTTCTTGTTTCTACTGTGTGTTTTATTGCCCTATTTGCTCCTAATGCAGGTTATTCCTTCAGTTCATTAAAGTCGCTTCATATCTGGCTTCTAAACATCTGCTCTGCCCTCCTACCCAAAGCAGCAGAACAGTTTCACAGTTACTGTTTTCTTATATTTTTTCTTATTGTTGGAAGGGACCTTAAAGCTCCTCCAGTCCCAACCCCATGGGCAGGGACACCTCCCCCAGCCCAGGGTGCTCCCAGCCCCATCCAACCTGGGCTGAGACCCTGCCAGGGATGGGGCAGCCACAGCTTCTCTGGGAAACCTGGCACAGGGGCTCAGCACCCTCACACTAAAGAATTTCTTCCCCATGTCCAACCTCAATCTCCCCTTTCTCTCCAAGTTTTAACCCATTTCCCTTCTCCTCTCCCTACCCCCCCGTGTCCAAAGCCCTCCCCCAGCTTTCTTGGAGCCCCTTCAGATATTGGGAGGTTGCTCTGAGCTCACCTGGGAGCCTTCTCTGCTCCAGGCTGAACAACCCCAACTTCTTCCCAAACACACTAAAATGTGACCCCAAATAGTAGTGTAACCAGTTTGTAAGAAGGCTTTTGAGTTGTGTTGAGTTGAGTTGAGTTGAGTTGAGTTGTGTTGTGTTGGTCCTTCCCATTCTGCATGCTCCAGGCTTGCTGTCCCCCTTGGTCCTGGAGCACAGCTGTTGGATCACTGAAAATCACTGGATTTTCCCCAGGTGTTGAGTTGTGTTGGGAACAGGAGGTGTGTGTGATGTCCCTCAGCTACAGGGACTATCCCAGGCTCATCTCATTCATCTTCTTGTTGTTTTTCCACAGTTTGAGATGCTGACAGGGTCATTGCCCTTCCAGGGGAAGGACAGGAAGGAGACCATGGCACTCATCCTCAAGTGAGTACCCAAGCTGCTTTTTTTCCTCTCTAAATCACCTGCACCCTCCAGGCAGCCCTGAGGCCCAAAGTATATGAAAAGCAGAAAGTCAGAACATGCAGAACTCATTTTTTCAGAGCTGTGTAGCCATGAATTTCATCAGATTGCCCCAAGTCAGCTCCTGAGAGGGCCTTCCCAAAGCAGTGTTCCTTGCTGGCTGGAATAAGGAATGTCAGCACTCAGCCAAAGTGGGAGCAGTCAGACACCTGCAGGGCAGCTCTGGTTCTCTTGCTGCCAAGTTTTAAATCTTTTTCTTTGCAGCTGTATCATTCACTAAGGGTAAGTGCAGACCACAGGGTCTGAAGCTCCTCTCTGCCCAGTATTACATTTTTTCCTCCATGCCAGTGAAGCACCAAAGGAGGAGAAGTTTTATGCTCTTTAATCCATTTGTGCTGCAGTCTATTCATGAAGTTTGTTTAAATCCCTCCTGATTCCCTAATTTATTACACCAAGCTAAAAAATTGGGGAAGTAAAAAAAAAAAAAAAAACCTGTAGGAAAGTTACTTATTGAGGTTGCCAAAGGTTTATGGGAATCTTTAGCTCTCCAGTACCCCCAGCAAGGGCAGTGGTTCAACCTCCAGCCCCCCAGACCAGTCTCAGCTCCAGCCCACCCCGACTGCCCCACCTCCACTTCAGAACCCACAGCAGGCTGGAGGAAAGCTTTGAAAAACTCTATTTTCTTGTCAAGTGTTGTGTTCTTTCAGAGCCAAGCTGGGGATGCCCCAGTTCCTGAGTGTAGAAGCCCAGAGCCTGCTGAGAGCCCTCTTCAAAAGGAACCCCTCCAACCGCCTAGGTACGTCTGGCAGGAGCCTCTCTGCCTCCAGAGCTCCTCTTCCCAGAGTTTTCCTCTCCATCTGCAGTGTCCTGCATTCCTCCCCCTTGGGTACCCCCAGAGAAAGCTGCAAAGAGCAGAGGCAAACCCTGGGTATCCAAGCCCTGGGGATCCAAATGCTGGGGATCCAAACCCTGGGGTCCCAAACCCTGGGAATACAAACCTGGGAATCCAAACCCTGGGGATCCAGACCCTGGGGATCCAAACTCTGGGGATCCAAACCTGGGGACCCAAAGTCCCCAGAGGATCAGAAAAGTGGGGATGTAAATCCTGGGAATCCAAACCCTGGGATCCAAACCCTGGGGACCCAAACCCTGAGGATCAGAAAAGTGGGGATGTAAATCCTGGGAATCCAAACCCTGGGGATCCAAACCCTGGGGACCCAAACCCTGGGAATACAAACCTGGGAATCCAAATCCTGGGGATCCAAACTCTGGGGATCCAAATCCTGGGGATTCAAATGCTGGGGATCCAAACCTGGGGACCCAAACCCTGAGGATCAGAAAAGTGGGGATGTAAATCCTGGGAATCCAAACCCTGGGGCTCCAAACCCTGGGGATCCAAATGCTGGAGATCCAGACCCTGGGAAACCAAGCCCTGGGGATCCAAACCTGGGGATCCAAACCCTGGGGATCAGAACACTGGGGATGTAAATCTTGGGGATCAGAACACTGGGGCCCCAAACCCTGCTGCTAGTTTGTGGTTTCGTTTTTTCAGTGGAGAGAGAAAACCCCTCCCAAACCCCTCCACCATTGATGAAGGGTTTAAGCTCACAGCTGCAGATGCTCCTCCAGCTGAGACAGAGCTTTCTGTTTAATTCTCTGTCATTTCCCTGCCAGTCCCTGGTGGGAGCAGATGAAGGAATCAGATTTGTCTCCCCCTCTCTCACACACATTTTGTTGCTGTCTGTTTGCTGAGCACAATTTCACAGTGGGTTTTCTTCTGTACTGCCCTAAACCTATTCCCTCCTTTCTTACTTTGTTAGTAATCCTATTTAAACTGTGGGAAAGCAGAAGGATGTATTGGATCATGTGTCCTGTGCCATCTGCACCTTTGCTTGGGAGTTTCATGAAGAAATTAATTGCATTTGGCCAGGTGATGGGCAATGCCAGCTGCAGGGTTGTCACTGCAGGCTTGGGCTTTGGCTTTTAAAGGGAAAAAAAAAAAAAAAAAGAACAGTCATACCAGCTGAATGAGATGAAGAGAACAGCACTGGTTTATATTTAATTTTAAAATCACATCTATTTGTGCCACAAATTCTGGAGGTTTCTTCTTCAGAAGTCCCTCCCCAGCTTTCTTGTAGGGTCCCTCCAAGCTCTCCCAGGACCTTCTCAGGCCTTGGGGACAAACTTTCTGGCAGGGCTGTAGCAACAGGACAAGGGGTAATGCTTTTAAACTGAAAGAGGGGAGATTTAAACTAGATATTAGCAGGAAATTCTGTCATTAAGGGTGGTGAAACACTGGGAACAGGTTGCCCAGGGATGGGGGGTAGAAGCCAGATCCATGGGAAGAGTCAAGGCCAGGTTGGAGAGGGCTCTGAGCAGCCTGATGGGGCCATGGGGAAACCCAAATGGCCCAAAAAAGGGTTTTTACCTCTTGACCCATCTGGGAGCTCCTGGAGCTGGAGAGAGGAGAGGGGCAAACACATTTTCCTAGCAGGTTACAACTGCTCCCAGGCAATTTGCTTGGCATTCCAGGAAAATCAGGAGTCCTGGGATTTCTCTGTTTAACCCACAAGCAGCAGAAGAGCCAACACAGATTTTTCCCCACTCCTTCCCTCTCTTCCTTCCTGCTGTTGCCCCCCTGCCTCTGCTGCTTGGGTTTGGTCTGTTCTGCTTTTTTTGTGGCTCCCCACAAGCTGCTGCCCACCCAAAACAGGCATCCAGGGGAATTCCTGCACCCTGACCCTTGAAATAAAAAGCTACTCCCTAAAATAAGGAAAAAAACCTTTGGTTTAGCCACGGCACTCATAGCCCCCTTTTAATAAAAGGGAATTGCTAAGAGTCAGGGCTTTAAACCTGAGGTTTCTTGAAAGGCTGGGAAAGCTGGGAGAAAGGCAAAGGTTATCTGTAAAGCAAACATCCAAGGGAACCAAAATCTCAGAGAGTAACAGAAAAATATATCTCAGTGTTCCAGGGAGAGAGGGGAAAGCTTCAGGAGGCTCTCTCTGGCTCAGCAGATTGAGCAGCAAAACCCAGGAGAATGGAAATGGTCTCGTTGAGCATGAAAGGAAGGAGGATGCTTAATGGTGAGGCCAGGGCTCAGTCCATAAAGGGGCTGCTGCAGCTTTGAGGATTTTTTAAGGGCAAGGGATGAGTCTGAAGTGACAGGAAAAGTTGGCTTAGAGAGCCTGTTTCCAAACCTCAAGAAAATTAACCCCTCATGCTGAAATAAATGACCCATGGTGTGGATCAAACACTGGTTTTCAGCTCTCGTTTGCCCAGTCTGCAGATCTGGGAGGTGTTTGCTTTGGGCTCCAAAGTGGTTTGAACCTTGGCAAAATGAAAAAGGCCAAGCTCTGAAAATCTCTCTTTATTCTGACAACCACCATTTGCCATTTGATTTTGATGCCTCCACAAACTGAATGAAAGAGTGAGGGTGTGTTCTAAAATCTGACTTTGTTTTGAAGCTTTGCATTATGAATGGGAAAAATATTCGAGTTGACAGGAAATACTCAGACCAAGCAGAGAAGGAATTTAATAATCCAGTTTGTCTGATTCTGTGTTTAAGTCTGGTGCCCTTATTAATGATTTAAAACATTTCTTTTAAAGAATGGACAGGCTTCCTCCCTTTGGTATCCCTTGCTGTGGGCACCCTGTTCTTTCCTCAGCCCATATTGCTCTGGTAGCATTGCTCTGATTGGGATCTGAGATTATGGATGATCTTGATTTTAAATTCTTAAACAAAAAAACCTAATTGGAATATCCAGGCAAACAAGAAGTAAGCATCAGGGAAATGTATGGTGTTCATTAGGTTGTCAGGAACTTAGGCCAGGAACTAATTCTTGTTTTTATCCTAATGCCTGGGTCTCCTCAGGCTGGTAAATAGGACTGAAGGTGGAGAAGCATGGCCAAAAATTATAGGGTCAAAGTATGCACCAGTGGGGTCAGAGCAAAAGCCAGATAAATAGCTATTATTGCCTTAATTCTGTGTTCTCAGGGGAGATTTATTCTGCTCTGGCACATAGCTTATAAGATAATGAGGTTTAAAAAGCAAGTTTCACCTTAGATTAACTGTACATCTTTCCTGTGAATGTGTTTCCAAAAAAATCCCTAGCATTAAAGGTTCTGAAGCTGTGGAAGCACTAAAATTTTATTATCTGAAACTAAAGATCTGGAAACTCTTTCTGCTCCTTTTGAATACCCCCATAACCAGCTTCTGAATTTCCCTTTTTTCCCCTGAATGAATCTCAAGGCTCACACTGTCCAGAATGGTTCCATACTCAAAGCCAGTTACAAAGCAGCCCTTGCCCTTTTTCTGCCTGCAGACACTTCTATTACTGCATAAACCAATCTCAGGTAATCAAGTTCTTGGTTATTAGCATGAGTCTGCTTCTGTTCAGCTCCTTGCCCTCTGGAATGGGCTTGGTCTGGAATTATTGATTCCCTGGGGCCCTCGTGGGGCTGGATGCAGGAATATTTATCCACACACAAATCAGTTGCTGGGAATTGGAACTTCACTTTTTGCCAAATTAAGCTATTGCTCTCCTAAATCTCCTGAATATTAAACAAAGCAGAGAAGGAGTCAAGCCCTGGCACTCCTAACAGCTCCTTCTCCCTGTGCCAGGGCTCAGGTGGGAAATGTTAATTTCCCAAATAAATGCCCGTGGTTGCTCCTGCTCACTACAGCCCTCCCAGGGGAGCAGCTGTGGGTGAGACTTCCCCTTGGCTCTGACTTCTGTGGGGAAATAAAAAATAAAATAAAATAAAATAATAGTAATAATAATTAAAAAACCCAGCAGCAAAGCACTGAGATGTTTGGGATGTTCTGGAGAGGATGGGACATTCTCATCACACATGGATGTCCCCATCATCCTCCAAAAGAGGGCCAAGGGAAGGAGGAAGGGACAGAGCAGATGGAGGGCACCAGCAGGTACCTTCCCTCCAGGGAATGCCACCAGGACTGGCAGTGGCTGTGGCACTGATCCCACCCCCACAAAACCAGTTTGGCCCTGGGGCTCTGAGCTGCAGCAGCAGGGAGCAGGGAGCAACCAGTTTGGCCCCTGGGGTCCGTGGCAAAGGGACCTGCTTTGGGGTCTTCTGTTCAGAGAAGGCAGAAGTAAAGAAGGAATTAGATTCCTCACCAGCTCCCAGAAAAGGTTCCCTAAGCAGAGGAAGGGACAGAAGATGAAGGGTGAAGGCAAGGTGCCAGGGGGAGTCAGGGCTTTGGTGCTCACTCCTGGTTTGGAATCTGGCAAAGGGGGGACCTGAAAACCTGGGTGACCCCAAACCCCAGGGAGCTTTTTGGTCTTTTGAGCCTGAGTTTATTCATCCTGCAGCTTTCCCTGGGAATGGGTCAGGGGGAGCAGAAAGGAGCAGCCTGGCCAGAGCCTCAGGACATCCCTCCTGGTGCCTGGGAAAATGCAGCTCCAGCTCCTCAGCCCTGGCACCAGCCTGGATGCTCTCAGCCTGCTCTGGAGCTCCTGCTGGGTGCTCTGCTCAGGGCTCTGTGCTCAGATGGTGCCCCTGGCTTTGTCAGAAGACAGGAGGGGATGGGTTGGGGTTGGAGGAGATGTTTTGCTGCTCTTTGCTAAGTACTCCTCATTTTGCCTCTCTCATTCTCTGCCAGGTGCTGGGTTTGATGGAGTGGAAGAAATCAAGAGGCACCCTTTCTTCCTTACTATAGACTGGAATGTAAGTGCAGCAGCATTGCTTTGGTTGGTTCATTTTGATTTATTTTTTTTTCCTTAGCTAGAATTTTGGTGGCAAACTGCCACACTTTGTAAAGAGCAGCTCAGAGCCTCCAAGAGCCAAAGCTCTCAGGTGTGAGGCTCTGCCTTTGCATGCACACCTGGCAGAATTAGGTTTATGGGTGGACTCAGTGACCTCAAAGGTCTTTCCCAACCTGAGGGATTCTGGGGTTGTTATTCTGCACATGCATTTATCCACACAAAGCCCATACATAATGCATATACATTATTCTGTGCATACACAAGTGACACAAACAGCAAGGGGCTGTTTGGCTCCTCACAGGGCTCCCTGAGCCTGTCTGCAGGATTCTGCAGAATGCTTTCCACCCTCAGACCTAAAAAAGGTGATGATGCCTTGATGTGGGAGCTGCAAATCAGATGCTTCAACTGAGCACCTTTAAATTAAAGGATTCCTGGAATATTCCAACTGCAAAAGAAAACAAAGGCTTGAAGGAGAGAGTCCAGCAGGAAGGGCTCTGCTGCTCCAGGTCTCTGTGTTTCTCTTTCTCAGTTTCACTCCTTGTCCCTTCTCCCAGGCTCTGCCAAGCTGCACTAAATGGGAGTTTGATCTTTCCCAGAGCAGGGACCTCCAGGAATCTTTTTCTTGGAATTATTTGGAGCATCCCCATCTCTGCTCTGACACGTAAGCCAGTAGTAGCTCTGAGGAGACCCCAATTCCCCTGCTTTATGCTGTGGAAATAATTGATTTTTTTTTTTAACCCCTTCTTGTCCCATTTGGCCAAAGTGACCCCAGGACAGGCTCCTGCCCTTCCCCTGTGCTGCCATCACAGCCAACCCACCCTAGGTGTGTGTTCAGCAGGGTGATTTTACACCACTGAGTACCCAGAACCAGCCCAAAGAGGAAGCAGCAGCTCTTTTTACACAGTTTTACAGTCAGCCATCCATTTAACCTCCCAGCTGGCACAGCAAAGCTTTGCTCAGGTGCAGAACCCTTCCCAGCAGCCACACTGGTAAACAAGGATTTATTTTATTGTGTCAGCTCCAGTGCACGTGGCTGCAGGGAGAGATGAGCAGAGAGTTCAGCTGAGACCTGCAGCAGATTAAAGCTGCTCAGGTTTTCAGCATCATGTTCTGTTATTTTTTTTCAATTTGACTTCTTGGCAGGCAAACCTGGAGGCAAACACTTTTCCTTCTTTATCAGGATGCCTGCCAGTGTATCCCTGCTCCTGTCTGCCTCCAGAACTGCCTGGTTTCATTTTATCTGACCCGTGGTGTGGGATTTGTTGTGGCTCTTTAGCACCTGATCTGGACCCACTCTTCAGCACCAGAGTAAGAGGTGCCCTGGATCCTGCTCCCACTGCAGTTCCTGCTAAACCAGCAAAGTTGTGTCTGGCAGAGCCATTCCCCAGCAGCAAAACCAATTTCTCTGGCAAAGCAGATTTTTTGGTGGCCCACAGAGTCCCTTATTTTTTGGCAGAACTCCTTGATGTGATTTGGGTTGCATGCTGGAGGGCTGGATCAATCACAGCCAAGTCTGAGCTGGTTCTGGATGGCCCAGCTGGCTCCTGGTCTCCTGGTGGATGTTCTGGTGTCCAGATTCTCTTCCCTTTTCTGCTTCATCATGAGATTCTACATGGGGACTTGGCATTTATGGAGACAGGAGAGGGAAAAATAGGAAATCCTGAAGTGTTTGAGTGGATGTTAGGAAGAAGTTCTTCAGGAGGAGGGTGCTGAGACTCTGGAACAGATTGCCCAGAGAAGCTGTGGCTGCCCCCTCCCTGGAGGTGTTCAAGGCCAGGTTGGATGAGGCTTGGAGCATCCTGGGCTGGATGAGAGGTGTCCCTGGGCATGGAGCTTGGAGGAGATGATCCCCAAGGTCCCTTCCAACCTCAGCCATTCCATGATTCTGTGATTCTGTACTTTATTATGATTATTTTCTGTGTTCCTCTACTGTTCCCACAGCCCTCAGCTTTGCAGTCATACACAGGCCAGGAGCACACCCCTTAGAATGAGGAGCCTGGAGCAGGGAGAGGTTTTTTTCCTGTTTCTGTGTCTGCTCAGTAACCTCAGCACAGAGAACTGAGGCTCTGCAGCTTGGGGAGGTGTTCAGCAAAGTCAGTGCTGGGCTGTGAGACTCCTCAAAACCACCTCGTGATGCTTGGGGGTCATTTCATTTCTTTAGGGAACAATTTCATGGCTGCCCTGAAGGAATTGCAGGGGTTTTCCATCATTGGAAAATCATCATTTTCTATCATTTCCATGGTTAGGGAAATACCCACCAGGAAAAAGGATGCATGACCATGACTTGGAGCTAGAGAGGGAGGTGGATTTCATTGCCCTCTAATTCTGCTGTGGCTGTACAGACCCATTTTAACCCAGTATAACCAGTGCTTATTGCACTGGTGACAGATGGATCATTGCTCCTCAGATCAGCTCCCATCTTTTGTCATGTGTTTGCTCCTTTAATCCTCATTTTCCTGTCACTCCTGGAGATCCTGGGAGGCCCATCCAGTTCCAGACCTGTTCCCTATGGAGAGCAGGGACAGGGAAGGATCAGGCACAGATGTTCAGTGCTGGGCTCTGGACTGGAACAGGAAAAAAAGGCTCTGATGCCCTCATTTTGTTCTTCCATCACCAGTCCAGAACCCCTCACACTGACTGGCAGGCAGCAGGGCTTGGACATTGGTTTCTTTTGTTTCTTGGTAGCATCAGGAGCTCAGAGAGCAAGAGGAGAGCTCTCCTGGAGAGATCCTGAGCTGTCTTGGCAGCTGCTGTAGCTGCTGAAACCACCTTGCAGCTGTAGGAAAATGACCCTGCATCAGGAGCCCCCTGATCCCAAAGTCTTTCCTATTTTTCCTTAAACCCAGGCAGACAGAACCTCCCGTGCCCATCAGCACCCAGCTCCAAACACCCCAAGTTGAGCACCAGAGGCACCTGCAGACAGCCTGAAACTTGAGTTTTATGCCCAAATCTAACCTGTGGCATGAGCTCAGCTCTGTGCCAGTCTCATCTTCAGAACTATTGTCACCCAGTAGCAAAAGTCCCAGTTCCCAGGCTGAAAAATAGCTGAAGGGTTCAGCAAGTCCCTCTGCTGTCAGCAATTTAGATCTTTTGTTCAGTGACCGTGCTGTCTGTCCTGAGGAGGATGGGATGGACAGAAAGGAGATCAGAGGTTGAGATCCTTCTGAGTTTTGTCTCCTGACTGCCCTTGCAAACCCTTTGGTTCCTAACAGGAGCAGCTGAGCTCAGGTGATTGCAGCCAGGGGCTGAAAAAGCACAGTCTGGTTCCTGGGTTGTATTATTATTATTATTATTATTATTATTATTATTATTATTATTATTATTATTATTATTATTATTATTATTATTATTGCTGTTTCTTCCTTCCAGGCCATGCAGACAGAACTGCTGTTTTTTCATTCAAAATGAAAACTTCAGTCCCTTTTTTTTTTTTGCAGCCTGGAGCTGGGAGGGGGCTGTAAGGAGCAGTCTGGGTTTAGCTGAAGGCTGCACTGGAGCTGGAGGAGGTGACATTGGGTGACAAATAGAGCTGAGGGAAGGGCTGGGCAGCACCTGGACTTTCTTCTAGCTCCTGCAATATTAATCAGAGACCAAACTAAACTGCAAACATCAGTTGTTTAACTGCAGGTTTTTACCAGCAGCAAGAATTGAGCCCAAGGTCTGAATTCTGCTGGCTTTTCCCTCTGCTGCAGGCAGTAACATTAAGGCACTAAACCAGGAGAGCAGAAGCATTTTAGAAGGCAGCTCATCCTTTTGTCTGCTTATTGGGTTCCCCCTGACAGGTCTGTGCATCGAGGCAGCTGATCCTCACACTACAAGTGTGTCAGGGCAGCATCTTTCTCTTTCTAGAAGGTGTCTGAAGAATAATTCAGTTCTTCATCAAAGAAGCCCAGCTGAGGAAATGACTAAATAGTTTTTAATTAAATTAAACTGTTTTCTATTTCTTGATACTTGCCAGGGACAAGAACCAGGGCATTAACATCTCTGGATTGTTTTGTTTTGGGTTTTTTGTTTTGTTTTTTTTTTTTTTTTTGGTGGTGCATTTTTGTGTAAAGATGCTGAAAAAAGTTATGTGCTCATAAATAACAAGAGAGGTGCACGTCAGAGCATGGTGTTACTGCCCTCCCAGCTGAGGAGGTGCCAGGTGAAGCTCATCTCAGGGATCTGCATCACATACACACAGACACTGCCTCTCACCTCCTTGCTTGTCACCACCAGCTCCATCCCCCCCCCCCACTGCTCCCCTGGGCCAGACCTTCTTCTCTTCCTTAGGTTTTCCCTTGGTTCTGCTTCTCTATTCAACCCTTCAGCCTGACCCCCCAGCAGATCAGACCTCCCCCCCCTGATGCCCCACGGCTTTCTTGGCAGCTTTTGGTGGCAACTTCATCCTGACATTCACCTCCCACCCCCTGCCCTCTCACCAGAGAATCCAGGAGCTCAGGTCTTGGGTTGAGACTGGGACCACCAGGCAGCCAGGCTGGCCCAGTGCTGGTTCTGGTGTCCGGGGCTGGTTCTGGTGTGCCTTACTGGTTCTTGTGTCCATTGATGGTTCTGGTGTCCAGTGCTGGTTCTTGCTGTCCCTTACTGGTTCTTGTGTCCATTACTGGTTCTTGCTGTGCCTTACTGGTTCTTGCTGTCCCTTACTGGTTCTTGTGTCCATTACTGGTTCTTGCTGTCCCTTACTGGTTCTTGTGTCCATTACTGGTTCTTGCTGTGCCTTACTGGTTCTTGTGTCCATTGGTGGTTCTGGTGTCCAGGGCTGGTTCTGGTGTCCTTTACTGGTTCTTGCTGTCCCTTACTGGTTCTTGTGTCCATTACTGGTTCTTGCTGTGCCTTACTGGTTCTTGCTGTCCCTTACTGGTTCTGGTGTCCATTACTGGTTCTTGTGTCCAGTGCTGGTTCTTGCTGTCCCTTACTGGTTCTTGTGTCCATTACTGGTTCTTGCTGTGCCTTACTGGTTCTTGCTGTCCCTTACTGGTTCTTGCTGTCCATTACTGGTTCTTGCTGTGCCTTACTGGTTCTTGTGTCCATTGATGGTTCTGGTGTCCCTTACTGGTTCTGCTGTCCAGTGCTGGTTCTTGCTGTGCCTTACTGGTTCTTGTGTCCATTCATGGTTCTGGTGTCCATTCATGGTTCTGGTGTCCATTCATGGTTCTGGTGTCCTTTACTGGTTCTTGCTGTCCCTTACTTGTTCTTGTGTCCCTTGCTGGTTCTTGTGTCCCTTGCTGGTTCTTGTGTCCCTTGCTGGTTCTTGTGTCCCTTACTGGTTCTTGTGTCCCTTACTGGTTCTTGCTGTCCATTACTGGTTCTTGACAAGGATATTGCTGGTTCCTGACAAATAATGATCACCTCTAAAGCAGCCACCACCTCCTCCTGGTATTTCTCTGTGCTCGTGGACATTTCTGTGCTGCAGAACCCAGCCCTGTCCTGGTGTCCCCGTGGCACACTCCATGCTGGCCAGCAGGTTTCCAGAGGCCTCAGACAGAATATTGACAGAATCACAGAGTTTTCAGGCTTGGCAAAGACCTCCAGGATTGCTGCACCCAACCAGCAACATCCCCCAACCTGCCCCAAAAAAAGCAAAAAAAAAACCCTAAAGTAAAACATCAGCATCACCGTGCCCTCTGGAGCATGTCCTGGAGTGCCTCATCTGTGCAGTTTTTAAATACCTCCAGGCAGGGTGGTGGCTTCATTAGAATTATTAAGGCTGGCAAAGACCTTGAGGGTCATTGAGTCCAACCACAGCATCCTCATCCTCACTCATTCCTGCACGGATGGCAGGGAGCTGGGAGAGGACACCCCAAAGCTGGGAGGGGAGCCTGGCTCCAGGTGCTGGAGGTGCTGGAGGTGGTTGCTGATTGGGATCTGGTTTTCTCCTTGCAGAAACTCTACAGGAAGGAGATCAAGCCCCCCTTCAAGCCTGCAGTGGGGAGGCCAGAAGACACTTTTCATTTTGATCCTGAGTTCACATCCCGGACCCCCACAGGTCAGTGAGGTGCCAGGGGCAATGCATCCACTTTGCCTTCCCCTCCCCAGGCATCTGACACCTGGTAGGAAGCAAAGACTGGTTTGGCTTTGCTTTTCCCCCCCCCAAAAAAAAGCAGCTCAGAAATGTTTCACCAGCTTCCCATTGATTTGTCTTCATGAGGAGAGATTTCACGTTTTTCGTAGGAAAAATAACTATTGATTTGCTACTTTATGACTCTTCTTTATTGCTCTGCTTGCATAGCTGAATTTAACCACTTAATTCCTTCCACTTCAGAGGGAATTCTGTATTTTTATTTTGTATTTTAACCAGTTGGTATGTAATTATGTTTTCCATCACTGGTTTCTTTAATTGTGAAATCCTACAGACTCTGGGCTGCTGGAAGTTAGTACCTTGTTCATGAGAAAGAAGAGCCATCAAATCAAGAGCAAATAAAGTGTGAGGGAACCTGAGCACTGTGTGCTCTGCTGTACCCAGCCAGCTACCCAGGAATTCTCAGTTCCTTATGAAAACACCTAAAGAAACCACAGCTGGGGAGGGTGATCTCCTTAAAGCTTTGCAGAGCTTTAAGTGAAGTGCAGCTCCTCTGGGTTTGGGAGGATGGGGGGACAGGGACCAGGAGCTGCTCCCGAGTTCCCTCATTCCAAAGGCAGAATCATTCAGGGCTCTTTTCTCTCCAACAATTCCTCCCTTGGATTTGCCAAGGAACAGTTTGCCCAGGGAGGTGGCTGAGGTCCCATCCCTGGAGATGTTCAGGAGGCTCTGAGCACCCTGATCTAATGAGGGGGTCCCTGATACTGCAGGGCTTGGACTGGGGGACCTGGAGAGGTCCCTAAGCACCCAGATTATTCAGTGATGCTATGTCAGGAGTAGGAGTGGGGCAAAAATCTCCTTGAAGTTTGGTTAAAACACTCCTAGACATCTTGTTCACCTGGGGACAGCCCAACCAGCATCTTCCCTGGAATTGTTCCCAGCTCCTGAATCAGCTGCAGGAAGAGCACCTTGAGTCCGGGTCCCCAGACATCACCCAGACCTGTGTCATTTCTGTCCCCAGGTGTGCTCTGAGGACAGGTGCCCCAGTTTCAGCTTCTCTCCAGCCCCTGGACAACCTCTGCTAAGCCAAAGGGCCTGTCCCTGGGCTTTCTCCCAGCCTCTGCCTTCTCTCCCTGCACGGGCTCCTGGCACAGGAGTGTAGGAATGTCTGAGAGTGAACAAGCACTGGGATAAAAACCTCCTTACCCAGGAGGAGAGATCCCTGCAGACACCAGCCCTGCACTGCTCCTGTCCAGAGGGAAGGGATGGAGGAGGCTCCCCAAAGCCTTGATGTGAAGGTCCATGATGTTCTGCTTGCTCTCAGGGCTGGTGCTTTCCCTTCCAGATGCTCTGCTGCTATTTTTTTTTTGGTCATTTCTGGAGCTCACTGGGCTGTTTCTCTTCCCTTCTCCTGCAGATTCCCCAGGTGTTCCTCCAAGTGCCAACGCTCATCACCTCTTCAGAGGCTTCAGCTTTGTTGCCTCCAGCTTGGTGCAGGAGCCTGCCCAGCCAGATGTGCACAGAATCCCTGTGCATCCCATCGTGCAGGTACTGCTGCTGGGGGCCCTTCCCACTGCCCCTGGAGCCCTTCCCACTGCCCCTGGAGCATCCCTTGCCCTTTCCAGCTGCCCCTGGAGCATCCCTGGCCCTTCCCACTGCCCCTGGAGCATCCCTGGCCCTTCCCACTGCCCCTGGAGCATCCCTGACCCTTCCCAGCTGCCCAGGAGATGGGAAACAAGAACCTTTGTCCCTCCAGGCTTTTTTTTCTTTAAGTCCCCAAAGAAAACTTCCTAAAGGAGACAAGAGCCACAGCTCACCACAGCTGGAGGGCGAGGACCTTCTGGTGTCCTGACACCCCCTTCCAGCTGTGCAGCAGTGTTGTCCCTGCAGAGGGGACATGTCATGCTCCACGTGTCCCCATGGACCATTGGCTTGGTGCAGTCTGTGCTGGAAAATGAGCCCACGATGGGGCTTGGAGGATCCTGGGCTGGGGGAGGTGTCCCTGCCCAGGCAGGAGGTTTGGGTCTTGATCTTTAAGGTCCCTTCCAGCCCAAACCATTCCATGATTCTATCAACTGGAGCTCCCCCAGACGTGGAGCCCAAGCTCCTGGGTGGAAGAGGCCACCCTGCTCCTGCTGCTCCTGCCCAAGAGCCTGGGGGTGACATGGGGGGGGTGGCAGACACTTGGGATCTGGCTGCCATTTGCCCAAAATTTGCTGTCCAGTTGGTGCCATTTAAACCAGGAACACATCCCTGCAAAAGCTTCAGGACATCAGAGGAGGTGATGGATTCCTCTGGGAGAGCCCCTGCCTGTGCTTTTTGTATTTTTCATCCCTGTTTTTTTACAGGGATGAAATTTAAATTCTTAGATTTATTATTAAATTATTAGATTTATGATTACATTATTAAATTTGCAGTGGGATAGTTGATGTTCCTACAGATTCAAGGTGCAAGTGAAATGTTACCCAAGGCACTGCACCCCAGGAACTGGGTGTGTGTTCCCTTGCCTTGCCTCAGAAAAGTGCTCTGAATGCTTCCACATGCCTGGCTTACCCATGTGAGGCTTCTCTGGGGCCTTTGCTGGGTGACATTTTCACAGACAGAGGATCCTAAAGGGTTTTTAAGAGCTGCTGGGAATTTTCCTGAGTCCTGGGATAGAACCTGGAGGCCTCAGGTTTGGGTTTTTCCATCTGAGCAGTTCAGCTGCCCAGGCATTTCCCAAAGGGTTTGTGAGCTCACGGTGCCAGAGTGAATCCTGTATCCTTCAGTAAATAAAATGAGAGATTTTAGAGTGCTTTCCCACTCTTTTCACCAGCAATAGATTATCTTAATTCAGGTTGCCTTACAACAGGACCTTTCCCTCACAGGGAGATCCTGGAGGAGATGCCCAGGATCTGGAGGCACATCCCAGGGGTGGGGGGTCTGTTCTGAAACCTGGGGAGCTACAAGTGGTTTTTCATTTATCTGCCCTCTGGATTGTAGGTTTTTATTGTCAGAATGTGGGGGGATGTCAGGGGATTTGGGCCCACAGTTTCCTGAGAATTCCTGAGAGGAAGAGGCTATCCACATAGTTTAGAAAGTCATGAGGGGTTTTTGTGCCATTACTTCCATTTTTTTCCATGACTTCCATTCCACATGGAGGATTGGAAAAAGGTAAAAAGGGAGGTACTTGTTTAGGTAAAGAGCTGCAGAATTTTTTAGCTGGACTTAGGAAATGTCTAAGGAGAGGAGAGCTTGGGGAAGGTCCCTCCATGAAGGGGAAGCTGCTCCTGGCGTGGGCACATCCATGTCCTCATCTCCCTTTTTCCTGTCCCTCCAGCAGCTCCATGGGAACAACATTCACTTCACAGATGGGTATGAGATCAAGGAGGACATAGGAATTGGCTCCTACTCTGTGTGCAAGAGATGTGTTCATAAAGCCACAGAAACAGAGTTTGCAGTGAAGGTAAGGACAGCTTCACACCTTCTAAGGAACGAGCTGGCTCTGCCCACCTGGGCACTGGGGCAGAAAGGGGGGGGATTTCTTGGCTGGTTCTTTGCTGCTTGTCTTGTTGAGTTGGTTTTTATTATTATTTATTATTATTGTTGTTGTTATTTTATTATTATTATTGTTGTTGTTGTTGTTGTTGTTGTTATTATTATTATTATTATTATTATTACTATTATTATTATTATTATTATTATTTCTTTTGGAAGATGCCAGGTTTCATGGTAAGCCCTGTTTTATTTAAGGCAGACCCTCCCCTCATCAAGGTAAATTCTTGGGATGGAAAACAATTTTACAGACTTGCATGGGAAGCCTGCTAATCACCTCACCCCTGTAAGCTGTAGGTTTTCACAGAACCCACATTGAATCAGGAGAAGAACATAAAATAATCGTGAATTTTAAAGATCGGGTTTTTTGTTCTCAAGTTATTTAGTTCTGACATTTTTGATTGTGATTAGATGAGGTGAAAAAAACCCCATGATCACCTGCAAAAAGCTTGGGTTTCCTTTTGTTTGCCTGACATTCAGCTCCAACAAAGCTACACAAAGGAGCAACAAGCCCAGGGATGAATAATCAGGAATTCAGTGGGTCAGGGAGCTGCAGCAATGGTACCAAAACTGCCCCAGCAGCTCAGAGGCCAGAAAGCTGCTGAGATGTGGGGTGTGGGGACCTTGCTGGGAGGGAAAAACTTGAGCAGAGCTCCTTGGAAGTTGTGCTCAGAGCCCTGAGTCCCAGTCTGTGCTGGGTGTTGAACAAAGAGGATGGAGCAGAATCCGTGGCTGTGGCTGCCAGGGGCACAGCTCAGGGGAGGAGCTCCAAACATTCGGTTTGCTTTAAGGAAAAGGTGTAAAAATTCAAAGTAGGTTAGAAAAGTATTTCGTGGTTTTGTTGTTTTTTACCCCGAAGAGACCGAAGTGGATTAAATGAGGAAATATTCCATAGGGTTTGAAGAAACACAGAGGGCTGAGTCAGGTCCTCTCAGGCCGTGTGATCTCCTGGGTACAAACTGCTTTTACCTGAGCATCAGACAAAAAGCAGCTCCCTGAAACCAGAACACAGAGAAATGTGTTTCCCAGGCTTGCAGGAAATGGAGGTTCTGGCCCATTCCTGCTCCACTTTTCTTATATTAAATTGTATAACTTAAGGTGGCTTCCCAGCTAGGTGGTGGGTTTGCTTTTATATGAGATGGTGAGAGCTGAGAGAAGTGACCAGAACTGCAGCCAGGGCAGATAAAGGAGCTGCAGGGAGTCAGTACAGTCACATCAAACATTTTATTCAGTTTTATTTCCCATTACAAGGCTGAGTGATCATGCAGCACCCAGGGAAGTTGTGATTCCTCCCCGAGGCAGCCACAGAAAGCTGGAAACAAGCAATAGGTGACAATCTGTTGATGTCCCAGTTCAGACACGGTTGGTTTTTCTGGGCTAGATCATCAGGAGCATGGAGCCAGCAGCAGGTCTGTGGGCTGGCACCTGAGTGTGCTGGGATTTTCATTGCTAATGAATGGGAAAATGAGGTTTTTCCAGTGCTCAGGTGGTTTGTGGACAGATGGCATTCTGTTAGGGTAGGTCTGGGTTCTGGGTGTGTGATGAGCAAGATGCTAAAGGAACAGCCTTGATAAATCTTGTTTGTGCTGAGCAGTGCTGAGAGGTCTGGCAGTGAAATGCAGCCAGCATGAAGCCACAGCAGAACCATGGAATGGGTTGGGTTGGAAAAGGGACCTTAAAGCTCCTCCAGTCCCAACCCCATGGGCAGGGACACCTCCCCCAGCCCAGGGTGCTCCCAGCCCCATCCAGCCTGGGCTGAGACCCTGCCAGGGATGGGGCAGCCACAGCTTCTCTGGGAAACCTGGCACAGGGGCTCAGCACCCTCAAATTCAAGAATTTCTTCCCCGTCTCCAACCTCAATCTCCCCTTTCTCCCCAAGTTTTAACCCATTTCCCTTCTCCTCTCCCTACCCCCCCGTGTCCAAAGCCCTCCCCCAGCTTTCTTGGAGCCCCTTCAGATATTGGGAGGTTGCTCTGAGCTCACCTGGGAGCCTCCTCTGCTCCAGGCTGAACAACCCCAATCCCTCAGCCTGTCTGCACAGGGGAAGTGCTCCAGCCCTCACTTATTTATTATTTATTATTTATTATTATTATTGCTGTTGTTTCCTTATGATTACTCATTATGATGGAGCACCTCAGCCCAGAGCAAAACTCAACCCATGGAGACACTGAAACCTCCAGAAGAGTTTCCTGCTTTGATTGCCAGCTTTAGGCAATAGATTTCATGAATCTTTCCTCTTTTTGCTCCTTTCTTGGCTTCCCAGCCTTGATCCTGCCAGCCAGGACAGGCAGGAGCCCCAGAGTGACCCAGGCCCAGGTGGAGCCCAGAGCTGGGCTTGGAGATGCTTTTTGGGTTTCTGGGTGCTGCCTCTCTGCCTGCTCCTCCTGCCCCTGTATCCATTGCACTTCCCACTCGATTTTTATTGCAGCTTCTCTCATTTTCTCACTTTCACAGAGCTGCCAGGGTGCCACCCCTTGCAAGCTGGCAGACAGCACAGGGGTGGCAGCTGCTGTTGCCAGAATCACAGATCAGTCCTTTGGACAGATCCCTGTAATCAGCCTCTGCCCATCATTTCCTCAGGCTTCCCTAAAACCTAACATTTGTGGGGAAAAGAATCTGGGGTTTCCCTCATTCCGGTGACACGAGGTGTGTCCCTCACTGAGGGGCTTTTGGGAGCCCCCCCCCAGATCCCTCTGCACCTGTAGGCATCTAATTCCTAAATCCTAATATTCCTAAATCCATCCCTGGACCTACAGGGGAGCATTTCCTTGCACCCTGTTCCCTCTCCTTTTCCATGGCTGCTGGAAAAATGAAAAGCTAATAATAAATTCTACATCCATTCCAGACGTGCCCTCAGGCCCCTCAATGCAATATTTAAGAATTCAGAATTTTATCTCCACTTCTGACAGGGCTGAAAGAGACAAAAATGGTCGGAGAGAGCCAGGTTTGCTGAGTCTGCCTTGGCCAGGGCAGGGACACAGTGGGTTGGCACATCTTTGTATCCTCTGCTTCTGCATGGACAGCCTCTGAGGTCCTTTTAAAATTATTTATTTTAAATTATTTTAACTCTTTTAAATTATTTTACTCTTACCCTCTCTTCCCAGCTCGTTCCCAAGTGGAAAAAAATAGAAAGTTCCAAATACCAGTGTGTTGCTCATTCTACAGAAAGCTTTGTAAGACACTGGTAGAAAGATGTGGGATAAAGAGAAAAGAGTGTTTCTCCTCCAACAGACCTCTAACATCTCTCAGATTCTTCTGCTGGAATATTGATCACCTGGGATCCAGCAGGTGAAAAGATTTTTAATAGTGCTGCCAGGCAGAGCTCTGAGCTCCCCGTGGGTGTAAATGCAGCAGCCAGGTGAAAAGGGAAGGAAAATCAGACCCAGGAATTTCACTCCCATCAGTAGCTAGAGAAAAGGAGTCAATTAAGTTAAAAAAAAATATGCTAGAGCAAATGGGAGGGATTTGTGAGGGTGGAAGGGAGTCTGGAGTGGAAGCCCAGGGAGAGGAAGGGTGAAAACTTGTCTGGCTGCAGCCTCCCCAGACACGTTCATTCCTCTTTGCTTTCATTGCCTGCTGTGATGGACTCAGCTCATGCACAGGAGGGAAATGTGAAGGTTTCAACACCAGGATCAGGCAAGGATTGCATAAATATGTTGCCAGTCTGGCTAAAGTTTAATTAATAATACTGAGAAACAAATCCACGAATTTCTGTCTTCCTAAGGAGCTTGGATATAAGGGAGCTTTGCCTGTGGTAGCTGGGTAGGACAATGTCCTGGTGTGGTACCCAGGGGTTAAGGTGGAACATAAATAAATGAGAGAAAATCTAGATCAGAAAATATGCAAGATTTACAGGGCCAGCTGTGTCAAGAGAGCTACAAATCCGTGGGATGTAAGGCAGACAAGTCCAGTGGGATGCAATAAAAACCTATAAATATCTGGGAGGTGATATAAATGATGGATGGCAAGCATTTGGCTGCTAAAGGCAGCAAGACAAGACAGAACGTCTTGAAGCTAAAAAAAGGGAATCTGGGGGACAAGAAAAAAAGGCTGATGGTGAGATCAGACAGCCAGACTGGTCCAGGAGAGGGCTGGGATCACCTCCCCCTGGCAGCCACAGGACTTGGATCTGCCACATGAAAAGCAGGGCCAGAGGGGTAAAACCTCTTCCCACCTTGATAAAGGAGGAATCCTGATTTCTGGAGCTGGGATTGAGGAAGTCTTGTTGTCCAGACAGTTCAGTAAGAGGTGTTTCTCCTTGTTTGAGGGATGCTGTGGGGTGGCAGCAGCTCTGGGAGGCTCTGGGGGAGGTTTCAGAGCAGACTTAGGGATGAATCTCTGGGCTGCTTTGGGTTTGCAGAGGATGGGGCTGTTTCCCAGAGCTCTTTGCAAAGAAAAAACCCTCCTGATGAGCCCTGGACCTGAGCTGGGATCCCAGGTGGATCTGGTGAGGGTTCTCAGAGAGATGTGATGGGAGGAGAAAATTATCTGTAGGGAAGTGGGTGAGGCAGCAAAGTCTGGTGGAGAAATCCTGGGGGGCTTCTTCTGCAAAGAGCAAAGGTGGTTCCAGCAGGCAGGGCCAGTGCTGGATGGGGAATTTTGGGCTGGATGGGATCAAGGTGCTGCAGGAGACTGAGGAAAGGAGCAGAGGAAGGAATTAAAAGTGGAGGAATGGAGGTGGGTCCCTCCTTAGACTCAGCTTTGGAGGCAGTGGTGGCTGGGCAGGGGTTGTGCATCCCTCTGGTGAAGGGAGCTCTGGGTGCCTCTGGCCCTGGCACAGCTCAGGGCTGTAGGGTGATGGTGTTGCTCATTGCTAACTGGGTTTTCCTGAGACTCAGGACCAGGTTCCCACAGCTTAGTGATACCATGTTCCTCTTTTCCAGCTTGCTCTCCAAATGCCTTGGGGTTTTTTTATAGAATTGGCTGGGTTGGAAGGGACCTCAGAGCTCATCAAGTCCAACCCTTGATCCACTCCCCCCGTGGTTCCCAGCCCATGGCACTGAGTGCCACATCCAGGCTCTTTTGAAATATCTCCAGGGATGGAGAATCCACCCCTTCCCTGGGCAGCCCATTCCAATGGCTGAGCACCCTCTCTCCAAAGAATCCTTTCCTAATATCCAACCTAAACCTCCCCTGGCAGAGCTCCAGCTCTGCCAGGGGAGGTTTAGGTTGGATATTAGGAAAAAATTCTTTAGTCTGTGCCCTCTTATCCTACTGATATCTGCCTGACCCCCCCCTGGCTCCAACCTCCTTTCAGGGAGTTGTAGAGAGTGATGAGGTCTCCCCTGAGCCTCCTCTTCTCCAGCCTCAACACCCCCAGCTCCCTCAGCCCTTCCTCACAGGACTTGTGCTGGATCCCTTCCCAGCCTCCTTGCTCTTCTCTGGACCTGCTCCAGCACCTCAATCTCCTTCCTGAGCTGAGGGGCCCAGAACTGGACACAGGACTCAAGCTGTGGCCTCCCCAGGGCTGAGCACAGGGGCAGAATCCCTTCCCTGGACCTGCTGGCCACGCTGTTCCTCAGCCAGGCCAGGGACAGGGCTTGGTCCTGGGTGGCTCTGTTCCTCTTCTGGGGCCATTTAAACCCTGCTTCTTCTTCTTGCCTCCCCTCTCCTTGCCCTGATTCTCCCTTGTGATGGGCTCAGAAGCTGCTGTGATGGTTTTCCCTGTTGGCAGCAGCAGTGGGACCAGCATTGCTTTTCTGGGCTGGAATCTCAGCCTGCCCCAGGGATGTGTCCCAGGGCTGGGCAGAGCATCCTACAACCCTGCAGAGCCATCCTGCCTCCAAAACCCACCCTTCCTCCCTCAGAGGAGCCTGCCTGGCTGGCAAGGGCCACTGGAGCAAATTTCTGCTTCTGCAGAGCTTAAGAAATGGTTTCTGGTGGGTGAGAGCTGGTGACTGAGTCCTGCAGCCCCAGGTGAGAGCCTGGGAGAGCTGAGCTGGCAGCCAGGGCCATGCTCTGTGCTGCAGGATGGGGATGTCTGACCCACACATCCTGAGCTGGTGGGCAGCCCCTGCCTCCCAGAGCATTGCTAATTAGGCCTCTTTCTTCTAATAGTCATTTTCAGTGTTTTCTTGAAAGATTTAAGCCTGGAGGAGGGGAATGAATCTCTGGAGCTAATCACAGCTAATAGCCCAGCAAACAGCCCTCAGGGACTATTAGGCTGGGAATAGTTCTCCTCAGAGACAACTTAAATGTAAAATTATCCCATGTCCTTTAAATACTGTTAGCCTTTGGTGCAGTGATTTTCATCCAGCTCGAGTAATTTGACATTAAAAAAAAAAAAAAAAAAAGGAACCAAATTAAACCAGATGCTTGGCCTGAGCAGGGCAGGAAATATCACTGGACTGGAAACCTGTGCAGTTTTTCATCAGCACAGAAGTGCAGAACTCAGTCTCTGTGACCCTTTCACTTGGATTCATGCTGCAGATGAAACCTGCCAGGTCAAACCCCCTGCAGGTTGGTGGCAGAAGGGATGCAGAGCCCACCCCTGCTCAGCTCCACCACTGCTGCCTTGCCTTCCCCATACACCAGAGCTGTTGCCCTGGTGGAATGTGCAGAAACACACAAATAATAATTTTTTTCCCCCAGGCAAACAGGGGAAGTGCTTCCACACCCCATTTCTCCATAGCTGGAGGCACAGAGATGTCAGAAGGGAATCTGCACTGGCTGCACTGATGAGTTCCCAATTTCTGGCTGAAAACATCAGCACTTTCATTGCTACTGCTCTGATACTCATCACTCCACTCTGGAAGGGCTGAAGAGACAGAAAATCCATGAGCAAAGGAAAATCAGGTGTTTTCTTTCCACAGAGAAGACTTTTAGAAGGAATTGGAACTTGAATTTTCTTAGGGCTGCCCAGACCAATGAATTAAGATTTTGGAAATGTTGTCTCCTGACCCTCTCTTCCTTGCTAAAGAGTTCAGTGCTGTCCTCTGATGGACAATTTTCAAATATCAGGAGGTTCTGACCCTAAATCCTGCAGGAGAAAACGCAGCTTTTCTTTCAGTGGCACGGAGGGAGGATGTGATGGGCAGAGAACCAACCCCAGAACAAGGGACACTCAGCACATGCTGAGCCCATTCCACCCAGGAATTCTTTCATCCACTGCTTGGCCAGGTTCTAAGCAGCCCCTGGGGGTCCAATCTGTGGGGAAAAGTTCTGTTTGGTGCGTGGCTGTGTTTCTGGGTTTTTCTGAAGGAGAAGAGAACCTTCCCAGAGCTCTGGGGACATTTTAGTGGTGCCTGGGGATGTGTTCAGGGAGTTGGTGTCCAGGGCAAGGGAGGAAAGGGCAAAGCAGCATCAGGACCTGTTCCTCAGGGCTGGGAGCAGAGAGGATCTGCTCTTAGCTGTGTGCTACAGGGTGTGTTTTGTTTGTGCTCCAATCAGACTGAACTTCCTACAGAAAATACATCACTCCTTGCACACTGAGCTGCAGGAGGCTCAGGAGCTGCCACAGGGAGGAAGGGAGAAAACTCTGGCTTCATGCAAAACACAAAGTCTCAGAGCAAACAGCCCCCAGGAGGGCAAATGCTCTTTGTTACCATCAAAAAAAAAATTAAAAAAAAATTAAATACAATTTGAAGCTACATGGTTTTGCTCAGCTTGTAATCAGGGCTTAATGAAGAGTGGCAGTCCCTGTCTGGAATTCAGGCAGGTAGATGTAGCTTGCCAGCATCCAGCATCCAGCAGAGCTTGGAAGCTGCTAGGCAGCAAAATAAAAATTAACTGATTCATAGTAATAATAGTAGTAGTAGTCATAATAATGATGATGATGATGATGATAAGAATAAGAATAAAATAAGACAAGAACAAGAATAAAAGAATAATAAGAAAGAATAAGAATAAGAAAAGAACAAGAAAAAAGAATAATAAGAATAAGAATAAGAACAAGAATAAAACAAGAAAAAGGAATAAGAATAAGAATAGGAATAAAGAAGAAGAATAAGAAAATAAGAATAAGAATAAGAAAATAAGAGTAACAATAAGGATAAGAATAAGGATAAGGATAAGAATAAGGGTAAGAATAAGAATAGAACAAGAAAAATGAATAAGAATAAAGAAGAAGAAGAAAATAAGAATAAGAAAATAAGAGTAACAACAAGGATAAGAATAAGGATAAGAATAAAAGAATAAGAATAAGAATAAGAATAAGAATAAGAATAAGAATAAGAATAAGAATAAGAATAATTCTGAAGAAGAGCAGGCAGTGTGTCCTGTGTGTTCCCAGGCAGGCAGCCTGGTGGGAGCCCAGCAGTTCCTCTGTCCCTTTCTCAGACATCAAATGCTTTTTTATTTTTTTTTTTTTTTTTTTTTTGCTTCATAACATTACAGCTCCCAGTACATCCAGGTAGGAAACAAACCCAGAGCTTTTGGTGCTCCCCAGGGCAGGGGGGGTCTCTGGGCAGGTGAGAGCATGGGGCTGGGAGGTGGTGTGGGACATGGTGAGACCCAGGGCTGGGTGACAGGGGGGGTGCAAGGACCACCACCCACTGGTGTCCACACAACCTGCACTGGTGAGCAGTGCAAAGCTAAAGCTAAAAGCAGCCAGAAGCTAAAAACCTCCAAAAATCCTCAGCCAAGGCTAAGACCTCCCCCTAGGTGGACTGACAATAGAGCTGATACCCCAGAGATAATTAAAGGAATTAAACCCCAGGGCAGGAGGAAAGCAGGGGACATGGGAAGCAGGGGACGTGGGAAGCAGGGGACAAAGTAAATCCCCCTGGCACATCCCTCCTGGTGCCTGCGTGTGGAATTCCCATCCCCATCCCCAGGAGCTGAATCCCTTCAGCCAAAGAAGTGGCCCTGGGGGTCTTGGGGTGTGTTTTGGTCACTATTGGGGTTTTGGGTCAGGGGGACCCATTCCCTCCCTGAGCAGCCTTCCCTCCAGGGATCCCTTGGTTTCACAGAAGGTCCCAACTACACTGGAAGAATAACACAGTTCTAAAGAGAAGTCACTTCTAGATTTTTTTTTTTCCCCACTCAGCTGTTTTTTTTCAGGTTTCTCCTTCATTTACCCAAATGTGGGCAGCTGCTGTCTCAGCTCTGTTGCACTTTTTTGTGCAGTGATTTCACCAAATCACTGATGGGGCTCCCAGTGCCCACCCCAACCACAAACCTTATGTTCAGGTGTTCATAAAGACTTCTGGACTGGAACTGAAATGCCCATTGTCAGAATTAAGCCATTAAAAAAAAAAAAAAAAAAAAAAAAAGGGTGTAAAAGCAGCCATTTATCCTCAGTAACAAAAAGGATTTTGAAACAATAATTTCCCTGCAAACACCTTCGTTGTTTTGCTTTTGTGTCTTCTGAGACTGCTGCTGGAAAACTAAAAAGTTTTCATGTCTCACCATGCCCTGAGAAGGCAAAAGGTGCTGAAAACAGAAAAATTTCTTGTTCATTACAACATGGCCCAAAGAACCAAGTGGTTCCCAGCAGCCTCAGATCTCCCCTGGCAGTAAATGTCATTTTGATTTCCAGCAGCCCCATTTGATCACAAATCCCTATTGATTTGTCAGCAGATGCACCACCACGTGCCCATCTTCTGACCATGCTGATTTTTATCTTACAGAGGTTGTTTTCAAACTGCTGTTATTTTTAAGCTCTGCCAGTTGGTTGGTTTGGGAGTGACACTTGTTGTGACTGCCTTTATTTACAGGCAAACCAAATGGAGAGGTCCTGAGCCTTCAGAATCTAAATTATTGCTTTAGCCCAGCACTGGCTTTGCTCTGCTGTGCTCGGGCTCCCAGCTGCCCTCTCCTGGAATAAAAACCAAAGAATCTCCAATATTAATCTGTCTGAACTGCAGAAATGCTTTGGTTTGTGCTGAGTGTTCTGAGCTGGTGCCTGACTCCCCTCTGCTTCCTTCATTCCAGATAATTGATAAGAGCAAGAGGGACCCTTCAGAAGAAATTGAGATCCTCTTACGATACGGGCAGCACCCAAACATCATCACTCTGAAGGATGTGAGTTGGCTTGGAGAAACCCAGCACCCAGGGAACCTCAGGGTTGGCCTTGGACACTGCCAGGGATGGGACAGCTCCCTTGGGCATCCTGGGCACCCAGGGGCTCAGCACCCTCACCCCAAAGAATTCCTTCCTCATGTCCAACCTCCATCTCCCCTCATCCATCTTAAACCATTCCCCCTCATCCCATCCCTCCAGGCTCTTTTCCATGTGATTTTCCACACTGGATCAGATTCAGAGTGAACAGAACCAAATCCTGCTGGTGCCCAGTGCATCGTGGTTTGGATCTTAGAGAAATAAGTTTAAAAATTCCAGTTTTCCCTCAGGAAAGGTTCACCCGGGGTGTCAGAGAGCAACTTAAAATCTGTGCAAAAAAAAAAAAAAGGGTTTCCTCTTCCTTTCCAAAGGCATTTAGTGCTGCTGCTGAGAACACCACCTGTTAGTGCCAGCCAGTTAAAGATTGATGAGGTTGTGAAGATAAAGGTGAAGGACATAAAGATAAGGAAATGGCCATCTTCCAACTTAGCCCCAAAAAAATGATGTCTTTTACCTCTTGCAACTGAGACCGAGGGGAAATCCACCTTGCAGCTGATGCCAGGAGTGTGTTCAGCAGAACTGCAGATGCAGGCTGGGTGGTGGCACTGGGTGCAGGGATCCAACAATTCCTTTACCTGGTCGTGAATCCCAGGGAATTCCTGCTCCTGGAGCTGGGAACTGGTACCCTGAGGAGGGGAAAGCAGGAACACTGCTGGGAAGGGGGCTTGGGGAGAGCCAGCAGACACCCACAGGCTGTGTGGTCAGCTCAGGGGAGCTCAGGTCCTGTGTGGACACATCAGGAAGGAACCATAGATAAAAAAATAACTGGTGAAGAAAAAGTCCTTTTCTGCAGCTGCCTTTCCCTTCCCTGCAGCTTCCCACCCCAGTGAATCACAGAATCCTGGAACTGGCTGGGTTGGAAGGGACCTCAGAGCTCACCAACTCCAACCCTTGCTCCACTCCCCCCGTGGTTCCCAGCCCATGGCACTGAGTGCCACATCCAGGCTCTTTTGAAATATCTCCAGGGATGGAGAATCCACCCCTTCCCTGGGCAGCCCATTCCAATGGCTGAGCACCCTCTCTGCAAAGAATCCTTTCCTAATATCCAACCTAAACCTCCCCTGGCAGAGCTCCAGCTCTGCCAGGGGAGGTTTAGGTTGGATATTAGGAAAAAATTCTTTAGTCTGTGCCCTCTTATCCTACTGATATCTGCCTGACCCCCCCCTGGCTCCAACCTCCTTTCAGGGAGTTGGAGAGAGTGATGAGGTCTCCCCTGAGCCTCCTCTTCTCCAGCCTCAACACCCCCAGCTCCCTCAGCCCTTCCTCACAGGACTTGTGCTGGATCCCTTCCCAGCCTCCTTGCTCTTCTCTGGACCTGCTCCAGCACCTCAATCTCCTTCCTGAGCTGAGGGGCCCAGAACTGCCACCCAGGGCACCAACCCTCACCCAACAGCTCCTGAAGCACCAGTCTGGTTCTCTCTTTCTTTTCCTATTTATTCTCTTGCTCCTGCAGGTCTATGATGATGGGAAATACGTGTACCTGGTGATGGAGCTGATGAGGGGAGGGGAGCTCCTGGACCGCATCCTGCGGCAGAAATGCTTCTCGGAGCGGGAGGCCAGTGCTGTGCTCTGCACCATCACCAGGACTGTGGACTACCTGCACTCCCAGGGGGTCAGCTTTGCTTCTCCTTTCTCTGGGGTTTGGTTTTGGAGGGTTTTTTTTTTTTTGGGGGGGGGGGGTGTCCCCACCAATCTGCATAAAGTTCGACTTGAGAAAAACTTCACCGGAAAACAAAAAAATCAGACGAAAGAAATGCCTGTGGGTTTGCTCCTCTGAAATGTAAAAGTGGTTGGGTTTTTTTTCCCCCCAAATAACCCCCAAATTATTTCTTTTTGCTCATAATTACATTTGTGAAACAGAGGTTTTGTAGCCTTTCCCCAAATGGCTGCAGCTTGAAGTGGTGCTTTCATTCCCCAGCCCCACTGCTTTTCAGTGCCTCCTGTGCCTCGCTGTGTTTTTCATTATGATTTTTCCTTTTTATCCCACTTATTATTGCAGCCCCTGATCCTTGAGCAGGAGTTCAAATAAAGATAGGTAGCAAAGCAGCTGCTCCCAAGGAGGAGGCAGTGATGGGAGAGGCTGCTGGCAGGGCTGGGCTTTGAAACCCAAGCTCTCTGCAGACAGCAGTTTGGAACTCTCTCCTCTCCACTTCTTTTCCACTTTTCATGACTGTTTTTCAGCCTGGCTGTAACAAGGCAGGGCTGGTTCCCCACCTCTGAAGAGCAGCATGGCTGGTAGGACAAGGAAGGGTTTGTGTGACTGCATTTGGAAATGAGGGGGGAAAAAACCTCAGCTCTCCCTTCAGGTGTGAGTCCCTTACATGGGCACTCACAAGCAGACTGAGCTGGGGATATTCTGTCTGGAGAGGAAAAGACTCTGAGGAGACCTTATTGTGGCCATCCAGTACCTTACAGGGGCCACAGGAAAGCTGGGGAGGGACTTTTGAGGCTGTCAGGTAGGGATAGGACATGGGGGAATGGATTCCAGCTGGAGGAGGAGAGATTGAGGCTGGATGTGAGGAAGAAGTTCTTCCCCATGAGGGTGGTGAGACCCTGGCACAGGTTGCCCAGAGAGGTGGTGGAAGCCCCATCCATCCCTGGAAGTTTTTAACTTCAGGCTGGATGGGGCTTGGAGCACCCTGGGCTGTAGGAGGTGTCCCTGCCCATGCAGGGGTTGGACCTGGATGAGCTTTGAGGTCCCTTCCAACCTTGGTGGTTCTGTGATCCTAAGACACATCCAGACCTCCTTCCCATGGCAGGATTCCTCCTGCACCATCCAGCTGAATATTTAGGGCCACTCAGAGACCAAGGGGTTTGTACAGCAGCCCCCTGGGACCTCTCCCAGGAGAGGTGTCCCCCAGTAGAGCCCCAGCAGAAGCTGCTGAAGGGGTTATTTCTGATTTCAACAGACTTCAGTCCTTTGTTTTCTTTCATTTGGCCAAGGCTTATGAAGAGCTTCTTTCCAAAAGCTCCACGATCCCTGCCTGGGTTCTGGACTGGCAGCCAAGCCTTGGATGCTCCCCAACCTCCTCTCCTCTCCTGTGCCTCCAGGTTGTGCACCGAGACCTCAAGCCCAGCAACATCCTCTACATGGATGAGTCGGGAAACCCTGAATCCATCAGGATCTGTGACTTTGGCTTTGCCAAGCAGCTGAGAGCAGAGAATGGGCTGCTCATGACCCCCTGCTACACTGCCAACTTCGTGGCCCCAGAGGTAGGATCCCATCCCCAGCTGGGAACCATCCTCTGGGACATTCCCTGCCTGCCCCTGCTCCCCTTGGGGTGTCCCCTGGCAGAAGAAAACCCTCTCCTCGTGCTGGCACACGCAGTACTTGGGCTTCTTGTTGGGATAAATATCTTTTTCCTGGTGCACTGGGATGGGATGAGGCTCAGGAGGGAAGTCCTGATGTCAGGAATAACTCGCCAGAAAAACCCAGGCATGAATTTCAGGTGCCACCAAACTCTCTTTTAGAGGGGACCCAGACCCCTTTATGGGTGGGGAGGGCTTCAGCACCCATTAAAACAGGACCCTCACCCTGCTGAAGTCAGCAGGAGCATCCCTGTTGGCTTCACTGAGCTAAGAAGCATCTCTCCCCTTGGGCTCTGCTCCTGCCAGTTCCCTCCCTTCCAGGGGAGGTAGGAAAAGGTTTTCCTGCTTTCAGAGGTGAGGGAATGGGGGACACCCAAGCAGCTGAGCCATCACCACCTCCACCCCACTGCTGAGCATCCCCCAACCACCTCCTCACACCAGATCTGGGGTTCAGCCCTGGGAATGCCCGGGTACCACTGCTTTTTGATGCTAAAAAACCAGCACTGGTGGTGAATTAATTTTTGTCTCTCTCCTCCTCTTCCCCCAGGTCCTCAAACGCCAGGGTTATGATGCAGCCTGTGACATCTGGAGCTTGGGAATTCTCCTGTACACGATGCTGGCAGGGTGAGTGCAGAGCCCTGCCCAGAGCTCAGCACTGGTGAAGCCACCAAGGAGTCAGGGATGGAGCCACCAAAGCCTCTGACACCATCTCCCAAATGTGCTCAGCTGGGGCAGCCCAGAACAAGGAGACCAAAGACCTGGAATTCAGTTTGGGCAGAATGCAGGAATGGTTTGGGCACCCAAGAGGATGGGGAGGATTTTAACAGCCCCTGGGTAAAGCTGCTCAGAGACCTCAGCTCCTAAAGGGCTCACTCAGTGTGGGAGAAGTGTGAAAGTTTCACACTGAGAGGAGTGTAGGGGTGTGAAGAGCCCAAATATGTTCACCCCATCCATAAGGGGCTAGGCATTCACTTCTATCAATACATGGAGTCTCTTCAGCTTCATTCTCCTCCTGGTGTTGTAATTGAGGTGTCTGAGCAGCTTTTAGAGGCTATAAAAGAAACCAAAAAAACAGTTTTCAAATGCAACTCGGAAAAGATCCTGCAGAAAGGACAGAAAGCAAATTAACAGAGCAGCAAGAGCAGCAACAGTTCATCCTCTTCCCTGGCATTTCACTGAAGGCAAAACCATCCCTTATTCAAAAAGGTATTTGGAAAAAAAAAAAAAAAAAGAAAAAAAAGAAAAAAACCAAAACCCCCCACAATCTACAAATGTGTTGGGTAAAATTAAATCTCAACACAAGAGAAAGAGACTGAAATTAGCAGTGAAGGGCAGCTAGGAATAAGATGCAGTGGATGCAAACCCAACCTGGAGCTAGCAGGCTCCTGCATTTCCTCTCCCTGGTGGCTGCAGGACAAGGGTTCATACTCCTTATGGTCACTGTGGCCATCCCCAAATGCAGCCTGAATCTTTCCAGTGACCTCTCACAGTTCCTTGATCTGCTCCCTGGTCACTCAGCTGTGACAAGAAGCTTGGATTCATTCCCAGATTTGCCCAGAAAACAAAGAGCTGGACCCCACCTTCCTCTTCCTCGTTTCTCTTGCCTCGTGGATTACAGAGAAGGTGCCAGGATTTGCTGCCCCGAGTACAGATGTGTCCAGCATTAGCTGGAATATATTGGGACCTTCTGGGATCTGCTGGCATCTCCAAAAACCCTGGTTTTAGTTGTCTAAAGATTTGTAGAGCTGCACAACCAGAACCAGGAAGCTCAGATCAAGGCATTACCCAGAGTCACATTTGTTTAGCTGATTACATTTAAATGTGAAAAAAAAAAAAAAAATCCCAATATATCTGAAGCTGCAATACCCCTTTCCCAAGCCAGTGGGTGTCACAGCACCCAGCAGGTGCCTTTCATTTGTCTCTCACTTTTTCCCTGCACTCACAAAAGAGCAAATGAGAGGAACCCCCAGAGCTGGGAGGTGCAGATTGTTGGGTGCCCTCTGGGGGGGTCGTGTTCTGCCTCCCCAGAGGAGAATCAGAGGGAACTCAGTGTTGTTGGCAGCCAGGATTTTATTCCCTTCCCATCAGAGAGGGCTCAGGTCTGGGATGCTGCAGGGGGATCCAGCCCTCTGGGCAGCTCCAGGCTGCAGGAATGGTGTGGAACTCCCTGGGCTATCAGCCTGGGTGGAATCTGACCTGAAAATGCAGCAAAGGAATGGGATGGGCTGTGAGAAGCCTGCAGGTATCTGGTTTGCCCAGAACACTTGTACATTGTGGTTAACCAAGTACAGCAGAATAATTTATAGAAAGTTCTTTATTATTTTTTTTTTTTTTTCAGAACCTGATTTTTTTCTCCTCTGTTATTTTTATCCTTTCTTGCCAAGGTACTTCTCTTGGCAGTAAAGCAGATCTGAAACTACTGAAGAGATAAAAAACTGGTCTGCTCCTTAAAAAAGTGTGTTTCCTTCCCCAGAAAATGAAAACAGGACAAAAATTAAAAAAAAAAAAATTGAGGAATCAGCCTTTCCCTCTGCAGAACAAGTTTAGGATGAGGAACCCTATCTGGGGAGTATGGTTTGGGTAACAGGGAAGCAGCAATCAATGTCCCTGCTCCCTTCTGGAAGCAAATCCATTGGTGCAGGCAGCACAAGATCCTGGGAGCCATGGACTGGCAAATGATACTGGGGTTTTTTTCTATTTTATTTTCTTAAAACCAGGTTCACTCCTTTTGCAAACGGCCCAGATGACACCCCAGAGGAGATCCTGGCCAGGATTGGGAGTGGCAAATATGCCCTGACAGGAGGGAACTGGGATTCAGTCTCAGATACTGCAAAGGTCAGTGGAAGATTTCTCAGATTTTTTTTTTCCCTGCTCTCTGGAAGAGGCTTGCAGCCTGCAATTGGGACAAATCCAGGAGAGAGGGAGGCAGAAGGGTTATTTGTTTCTCAGTGGTTATTTATTTCTTGTGAAATCAAAGCCCAGGTGTTGCTGTGCCTATCACTCCACCTGCAATGGTGTGTCACTAATTCTGTATTCTCATTCCTTAAATTAAAGCAGAATATAGCACCAGCAGTTGTGAATTTAAATTAAATTTAAATCTGGAGATTTAAATAGCACAAAATTTTTTTTTTTTTTTTTTTTTGGTGCAATTAAACTTTTAAAAGAAATGGAGAGTGGTCAAGGGCTCTAATTGATGGTCCATGTGTGGGTAACCTTTTTGGTCCTCAAAGTGGAGCATCAGAGGCATTTAATTACCATTTTTCACTCCTTTGCAGCCCTCAGTCTCAGCTGCCACAAAGCTTGGGAACCCCAGAGATAAAATTCATCTGATTCTGAGATTTTTGGGCATGAAGCTGAGCACTGGGCTGGGAGGGAGATGGGCAGGGCAGGCAGCAAGCTGGAGGTGCCTGGCATTAATCACAGGCTGACAGAATTCAGAGATTCCTGCAGGTGGTTTCAGTTTGAGCAAATTGAGCAACTTCCAATGGCAGCACAGGGCAAGGTCACCCCACAAAACCTGGAGCCCCCCTACTCCTTTATTTGTCTCACTGCCAGCACCTGGGGGCCTGACAAGTTTTTATCAGGTGTCCTGGTTTGAAAGGAAAACCTTCAGACCTGGCAGAACTGGGATTTTTGGTCACCTGGATGTTAGATTTTCTATTTTTTTTTTTAGTGTAAATTTCTCTTGTAAGCAGGCTCTGGGGTGAGCCAGGAGGTGCCTTCAGATGGCATCTCCAGGAGGAGGTCACCAATAATTAATAAACTTCCAATAACCAATAAACCAATAACCAATAAACTGAAGACCCTCCCTGTTATCTTTTGACTGGATTAGCAGCTGAGAGCTGGGGATTACACCTGGAAATCCTAAAAAACAAACCTCACAGTTATAGAGCAGAGAAGCATCTCCCAGTGCCCTCCTTGGGCCGTGCTGGTGGTGGCAGTGCCACCCAGGGGACCTTTGCCAAACCTCTCCTGCTGCTCACTGCTTTTTTCCTCCCTCTCCACCCCAGGACATCGTGTCCAAGATGCTCCACGTGGATCCCCACCAGCGCCTCACAGCAGTCCAGGTCCTGAGGCACCCGTGGGTTGTGAACAGGGAATACCTGTCCCAGAGCCAGCTCAGCAGGCAGGATGTCCACCTGGTGAAGGTACCTCCTGCTCCTGCCTTTCTGTCACCACGCAGGGACCTGGCAGAGGGACTGGGGGGACCATTGCCCCAGTCTGATTTTGACCTGGGAAGGGTTTTTTTTTAGAGCTGTCTCCTGCTTGGTGTCCCCCACCTCAAGCCTCATCCTGGTGGGGTCTCTGGGGATGTCCTGCTGTACCCTGGTCCCCCTGCCAGTCCCCATATTGTCCTCATTCCATGGGAATCCATCCCTGGATGGGTTTTTGGGAGCCTAAGAGGGGGTGGGAGGTGGGAGTGGATCTCAAGCAGTGTTTTCTCCTGCTCTGTCCCAGGGTGCCATGGCTGCCACCTACTTTGCTCTGAACAGAGCCCCCCAGGCCCCCCGTCTGGAGCCCGTCCTCTCCTCCAGCCTGGCCCAGAGGAGGGGGATGAAGAGATTGACTTCCACCAGGTTGTAGCAGCCTCTGGGGAACCCACAGCTCGGTGTCTGAGAGCTCCATCTCCACCTGCAGAGCAGGAACTTCTGGGGCAGGACCAGCAGGAGCTCAGCCTCAGGCAAAGCTCTCCTTTGCTCCACCATTTCCTCCACATTCCAGCCCAGGTTCCCAGTGGAAGGATCCCCTGAGGATGTGCCAGCTCTGCCACCAAGCAGCTCTGTTTCCTGACTGAGATGAAGCCAAACACAGTAGGTGTGCTCCAAAACCCCCACCCCAAGTACTACTTTTTGAGTCCCCCAGGTGTCCCGGGGCAACGCTGGTTTTGTTTCCTTGCTGAAGAAAAGGACTTTCTTTTTGTTTTTTGCTGGGAAGGACACAGTGGGGTCAGGATGCTTCCAGCTGGCCCGGGATGTGCCATGAGGAGGTGGCTCTGCTGGGCACCATCTGCTGCTCCCCTCCCAGCCCAGGATGAGGGAAGGCAGCAGGGACCTGTGGATAATTCCTGACCTGAAATCAAGGGTGGGACACGAAGGGGAGAGGGCAGCCAGGGGTGGGGACACCTCCTGATCTCAAGGAATGGTTTGCACTTTGTCCCTGCCCTCCCTCTCTGGGATGCAGCCCCAGGGCAGGTCCCACAGCACCCACTGGGTCCCCCAGAGCAGAAAAACCTCTGGGGGAATTCTGGAGGCTCAGGAGACTGTGAGGAAGCACTGGTGGAAAACAGGGTGTGAGCAGGAGGCTGAGGGGTCCAGCAGAGCAAGACCCCCCAGCACCCTGGGGTCTGCAGAGAGCACCCACTCCTGAGGGGCCCAGCTGATGCTCTTACAAGCTTTAATAATAATAATAATAATAAATTCTGAGGAGAAACGGGAGGAAAATGCTCTGCTTTTATATTTATCTGTCTGTACATGTGTATTTATATACCTAGGAACCAAAAGTTTTGTACCCCAATATCTGGATTTTTCCAGGTTCAGGGAAAGAAAAGTTTGTTGAAATGGTCTCAGCAAAAACAAAACAAGACAAAACTGGACCTTTCTTCTCATTCCCTGTTTCCAGAGCAAGTGAGCAAGGGTTGTGGTGCCAGATGGGAGCTATTTTTTTATTCTTTTTCTTACCCATCTTGGCTTCCAGTGGTCACAACTGACCAAATCTTTGTACTGCTGTTCTTAATTTCATTTTCCAAGTAAACTTCGTCACCTCAGATGCTTTGTGGGAAAAGCTAATTGTGCTATGTTGGGTTTGTTTGTTTTTTTTCTTTTTCCTGTCGTGAAGGTGGGATAGGGGGAAAAAAAGGCAAATGTGAAGGTGGAGCTCGATATGGTAGAGAGATGGTGCCTTTTCCTGCTGGGAAGTGTGTGTGTGCATCCTGGGGCTGAACTGGGATCATTGCCTCAGGGGAAGAAGGAGTTTCATTTGCTGAATGCTTCCTCAAACTCTCTGTTCCAAGGTCACCTGGAGTCCTTGTTGTTTGCATTGGTCTGTTTTGCTTTGTTTAATTTAAATTTATTCTTTAATAATTTAAAATCAGTATTTAATGTTGAGGTTCACGTGCTGGGCACAGGGGGCTGCAGCTCCCCTTGGCACCCGTCTCTTTTTTTCTAGAATAAAAAACAAAACAAAAAAAAAGCTGTGAAACCACAGAGTGGCTGCAGTGGCTCAGACTGATGTGTGCAAACCCCTGCCGGGTGGGAGGGGGGTGGTAAAATGTTCTTTTTCTCCTCTGTGGGGGCTCGGTGGCAGTGGGTTTGCTGCCTTTACGCTTTTCCTCCTGCGTCTGCCAGGGCTGGGGGGGTCCTGGTGGAGCCAGAAACTGCCCAGGCTGCTGCTTCCTGGGAGAATGCAAGAGGGGCATGAAGGTCATTGAGAGGTCAGAAATGGGATGGGGTGGAAGGGACCTTAAAGCTCCTCCAGTCCCAACCCCATGGGCAGGGACACCTCCCCCAGCCCAGGGTGCTCCAAGCCCCATCCAACCTGGGCTGAGACCCTGCCAGGGATGGGGCAGCCACAGCTTCTCTGGGAAACCTGGCACAGGGGCTCAGCACCCTCAAGTTAAAGGGTCCAACCTCAATCTCCCCTTTCTCTCCAAGTTTTAACCCATTTCCCTCCTCCTCTCCCTACCCCCCCATGTCCAAAGCCCTCCCCCAGCTTTCTTGGAACCCCTTCAGATTTTGGGGGTTGCTCTGAGCTCACCTGGGAGCCTCCTCTGCTCCAGGCTAAAGGTGACCCGGAGGGAGGGTTGGGTTTTCTGGGATTTGTTCTGTTTCAGCAGTGTCACTGTCCCTGGGCAGGGGTGATGTAAATACCAGGGGTAGGGTTTGGGTCCCCTGGGATTTCCTGGGCACCTTTCAGTGCTGCAGTTTGCTTTCTCCCCACAGCCATGGGCAGCACTCCAGTCCCTCTCTGATGTGCCCTGTCCTAATTCTCTGAGCATTACTTTTCCAGGTGAACATCCTGAGAGGCTGCTGCTCCTCCTGCAGTTGGATGGTTTCAATGTCTCCCTGGCTTAGCTCTGGCTGACCCCCCAGCTCTCACCCCACAAGGTTTGGGCCACATACATAAAATAGATGTTGATGCTTGTTAATAACTTCCTAAGCCTACAAATCCCATATAACATGGCTTGTGTTGTCCAGGCACCAGGTGGAGAAGAGCTGACCACTGTCCCTCCTTAATTGTCACTTGTTTAAAGTCTGGTTTGGTTTGGGTTTGGGTTTCCAAGCCAGTTTTACCAGCAGACAGCATTCCCAAAGCCTGACTTTTTCAGCAAACCACCAGTGACCCTCACAGACACTTTGTGATCAGCCCTTACATCTCAAAAAAAAAAAAAAAAAAATTATTATTTGTCAACAGATGTAACTCTGGTACACCCAAACCCCTCCAGACAAGGTGTGGCCATTGCAATGATGCCAGGGCTTGGATCATCCCCTGGAGCACTGTGGCCACAGCTCTGGTGTCACCTCTTCCCCACACTGAGGTGTGGGATGGGAGGGATGCTGGCTGAGCATCCCTGGAGAAGGACAAGTCCAGGCTGCTGAAAACTCACCCCAAGTTCATATAAACTCCCAGCAAGCAGAGTGGGAAGGGCCACAGAGGTCACACCACGGAGAGATGGAGCTGTTTGCATTTTTGCCACCTTTGACTTCTATGAAGGGGATGGGGAAAAAAAAAAAAATAAAAAAAAAAAAATCTGTGATTCTGTGGAGTGCTACAGTGTTCTGGTAGGAATAAGGAAGCCAAAGGCTACAGAGCAGATTACTCCAGCAGAAAAGGAGGAATCTTTGCTTTTACCAGAAAGTTCCTTTCACTCAGGTGTTTTGCAGCTGCACCTTCAGCAAGATGGAGCAGAACCACCAAAGCAAACATTTAAAAGCCAAGTTCTCTTACTGCCTATCTGGAAACAGAACCATCAAGCAAGAGCCAGGATCAGGTCTCAATGCTAAAAGCCAGGCAAGCAGGTATTCTTTATTTAAATAAAATAAAAAAAAACTTCAATAATATTAATAGATGCTTTCTAACAGTTCATGAGGAAAAAAGGAGAATGTCCAAGCCTATTTTCTTTTTTTCTCCTGCAGGATACATCCCAATCCCCTGGGAGCATGGGTTCTCACCTCCTGGGTGACTTTCCCCTAAACCCCTGTGTTGCCCCAAGACACTGGGGCTGAGCTGGTTCTGGTGCCTCCAGTGCTGGGCGCAGGAAGGAAGGAAGAGCCCCCCCTGCCCGGAGCAGTGAGCATCCTCTGCTCCTCTGAGAGTGAGGCAGGACAGAAATGCTGAAACTCCAGGAGGTGAAAAGTGAGAACCTGACCACGCACAGAAATCAACCCCCAGTGCTCAGGGGCAGCAGCAGGCTGTGCAGAGCAGGAATGTTGCAGGTTCCCTGTTGTTAGCACTGCCAGCCTCATCTTTGCCAAACTTCTGAGCAATGAGCCTGAACTTTGCATTTCCAGGTGCAGGAGGATAGGAAAACACCCAGGGCAGGCAGGCAGAGAGCTGCTCACGTGTGGCAGCACAGCCCTGCACCAGGCTTCTCAGCCCCAAAGGAAGAATTTGGCCCTTTGGATCAGGCTGTGTTGTGCAAACCACGATGTTCAGTACTGACACAGCTCCTGGGTGGCTCTGGGCTCCTTTCTGTCTCCTGTGTGGCTGAGCTCAGGGCCAGTTTGCAGAGAAAAGGCAAAGGAGGAGAAGGCTGTGAGAAAGGAGAGGTCTGCAAGGAGGGGCTGGGAATCAAGCGTTTTGGAAGTGCAGGAAACAGGATCCAGGGGCTGAAAGGGTTTGTGATTTGCTGCCCAGGGCCAGTTCTGCCCTCCCTCTCTCCTCTTGTATCAGTACCTGCTGAGGGCAGCCTGCAGCCATCAGGGAGGGAGGGAGGGATGGAATGATGGATGCATGGATGCAAGACAAGAGGGCACAAGAGGTCTCAAGTTGTGCCAGGGGAGGTTTAGGTTGGACATGAGAAAGAATTTCTTTCTGGAGAGGGTGCTCAGCCATTGGAATGGGCTGCCCAGGGAAGGGGTGGATTCTCCATCCCTGGAGATATTTCAAAGAGCCTGGATGTGGCACTGAGTGCCATGGGCTGGGAACCACGGGGGGAGTGGAGCAAGGGTTGGACTTGATGAGCTCTGAGGTCCCTTCCAACCCAGCCAGTTCTAGGATTCTGTGATTCTATGCATGGAGGGAGGGAGGGAGGGATGGGGACCTCACCTCTGCAGGGCAAGAGCTGCCTTGTGGGTGGGCCTGGGAAGAAACCTCAGTGCTCTGCTATTTCTGAGAGAAGAGAGGAAGGAAGAGAGAGAAGAGAGGAAGAGAAGGAAAGGAAAGGAAAGAAGGAAAGGAAAGGAAAGGAAAGGAAAGGAAAGGAAAGGGGAAAGGGAAAAGGAGGTACTTGTAGGATTTCTGCTCTGAGCACAGGTACTCTCATGCATCTGTTCTCCTGTCAGCTGCTCCTTCCTCCTCTCACTTCTCTCCTTCCTTTCTTTCTGTCTCTAACAGAAATGCCCCATCCTCCTCCTGTGGTCTCCCTGCTCCTTCATCACTAAGACCTGTCTGTGTCCCTCTCCTTTCTCCCCTGCTCCCCACCAGGAATTCTTCCTCCTTTCCCTTCCCAGCTCCTGCCTTGCGGGTCCCTTAGAGCCCCTCCTGGCAGGCAGCCCGATGGCTCCTCTACACCCCTCTTCATCAGCCCAGTGGTTTTCTGGAGAACTTCAGTCATAGAGAAGAACATCCAAATGGGAAAAAAGAAAAGAAAAATTAAAGAAAAAAGAAAAATTAAAAAAAAAAACAACTTTCTCTTCTGATTCCTCCTTTAACATGACCACGATCAGGAATCAGCCAAGTCAGGCACTGTTTGGTAAAGGCTGCAGGCTGAAGGAGAGGAGAAGCAGAGATGTTGCCTGGAAAGCCCCACAGAAGAGCTGAGGAGCAGGGGCTGGGGCTGGGGGCAGCTCTGCAGATTCACCAGAGAGTGCTGGGGATGCTGACCCCACTGCCTGGGCACAAGAGGGGAAAAAGGGAAGGGCTGTGCCAGAGGCAACACTGGCTCAGGGCCACTCTTGGGGGAGGAAATGGCTTTGCACCAGGGCTCAGGCTTTACACTAGAGCTGAGGCTTTACACCAGGGCTCTGGCTTTACACTAGGGCTGAGGCTTTACACAAGAGCTGAGGCTTTACACTAGAGCTGAGGCTTTACACCAGGCCAAGGCTTTACACCAGGCTCAGGCTTTACACTAGAGCTGAGGCTTTACACCAGGGCTCTGGCTTTACACTAGGGCTGAGGCTTTACACAAGAGCTGAGGCTTTACACTAGAGCTGAGGCTTTACACCAGGCCAAGGCTTTACACCAGGGCTGAGGCTTTACACCAA